>NC_056624.2:234987536-235335515 GCF_002870075.4 Lactuca sativa | reverse complement strand
GCATGACACTTGTCAATATGAGATTAAACATATTCTTTTATTAGAATAGGAAGATATATATATATATATATATATATATATATATATATATATATATATATATATATATATATATATATATATATATAGAGAGAGAGAGAGAGAGAGAGATATGAAAAATATAACATATCTTTTAATTAATTATATTTTTGAAACAGTATAATTACAAAACAAAAGAACATATTTAAAATATTTAATTAAATATTTTCGACATCACCCTATATAACATATGATCAATATATTAACGATTAAACCACAATATACAACGACTGTATTACAATAATCCAAAAAACGAAGAAAATATAAAAACAAATTAGTATAACAAACTTACAAAATAAAAACTCTAATATCATAACATATCTCCAAAAATGGTCATCAGACCTCAACCCAATATAAAAACATTTAAGTTTGTTTTCTTTCTGAAATTTGTATATGATTTGTATGTATGTCTTCCCAAAAGATTAGCATTTTTATAGTAAACTTTTCACTAAATGCTAATTAAACATAATATAAGTTATAAAATTTTTGAGTGTTAAATCATAATTAAGAAAACTTTGAGTTGCATTAGTTAAAAAAGGGGGTTTCAAATGAATGTGGTTTGAAGAAGTTATAAAAGAAGGTTTCAAATGCATGAGATTAAGAAAAAATGATAGATTTATAAGTATGTATGATGGAATATTGAATACAACGGTATCTAGTTTAATGTCTAGCTAGGTATATCCTCTACACCATGACCATGTTATATTGTTACGACAAAACAAAAACAAGTTAAAACCATAGTGAATAAATAGTTCATAGTTGATATTGATGCCTAAAATAAGGGATTTATTAAAAAAAATAATGCGTTGGTTGAGTTGGTGTCGATTTCATTATTAAGAGTTATTTATTGTTACATTTCGATTAGCTTATGGACCTGAAATCAAGTAGGCTTGAGAAGTGGCCGTGAATAATGATTTAACAACCAAATATTCATGTTTCCCATATATATATATATATATATATATATATATATATATATATATATATATATATAATATATATATATATATATATATATATATATATATATATATATATATATATATATATATATATATATATATATATATATATATATATATATATATATATATATATATATATATATATATAACACTCAACGTAAATATTGATATTTCAGAATTTACAATAAACTTTAATCATAAGAGCATTTTGAATGAGATTTTTTTATTTCTGATCATGATTAATTATTTTTCATTATTTAATGTTACAAAAATATATATCATTTTCTTTATGTCATGTACATGTAATCATTTCTATATAATTATATTTTATTTTATGGGCCATGATAATCACATGAGAGGTAATTTTGGATATGTTTCGGGAATGTAATCGACTCGTGGATAGGAAAAGTGATTTATGTAATTTTGTGGCTTCTAAGATAAAGCATATTGCGTTGTATTCGAGAAGGATGAATCGCTCTCGAAAAGAATGCATTTGAATAATGAAAATGTAAGACTATTCGGTATGGGAAGCATTTCACACGTGGGTTTCCTATGTGGCACACCAACCCACTGGTGACACCGCTCCAGAGGCTGAGTTAGGTGTGGAGTGGGCTTCAGTTGTGGTGAAGACGCATGAAGACATCCAATGGGAAGGAAGTAGGCTTTCAACGGACCAATAAGAAGGAAGCTGTTCTTTTTAATCCATTGCAAAAAACCAAAAAAAAATAATTTAATTTTCAAAGGTCTAGTGGTAATCATTTCCAAAGGTCAGTAGTTTGGTAGTGAACTTATAGTGGAGTTGACGTAACGATGAGTCAACAACACTTTTTGAGTGAGTTGAGTGTGACCACTCTCCTTGGCCTAATTGTATTTGTGTAGCAATAATAGTAACGTGTATCAAATTAAGTGCATTGCCCATATTAACATCAAATTCTAAGCATGTTTCTATTATTGGTAAAAAAATAAATTATGTTATGATTGGTATAGAAAATGCAAGCACATTGTTGTTATTAATTCATATTCCAAGAAAACCAAACCCCACATCAAATTCAAAAATAAAATTAAGAACTCTTTCCTAGACAAATTACCGAACAATGGTAAACGTAATAATGATAATAACAATTATAATAAAGAAGCATGGATGATTAAAAGAAAAAAGAGCTAGATATCTTTATACTTACTCTTGTATTCATAGCCTCTCCAATTCAGGCTTGAGTGTTATGCCCTCACTCTGCTGCTTAAACAGGATTCAAGTGCATACCAAACACCGGAAGTGGATCATACTGAATTCCAGTTCTACCAAAAAGGCTTAAATGTTTATCCACACCATGGTAAGGCATCTATCCCCATAGCTTACCAATCCAAAATTGTCTGTGATAAAAATTGCGCTCTTGAAAAAAATACACCACCAAAGATGGAAGCACGAACGTCTGATCTGATACCCCTTCACAATGCACCCCATTCTTTTAAATATAGAGTATTGATGTTGATCTATATTTTAGTATTATAAAATTACGCAAGATGAAGATCAATACATGACATAACAACAGAAAATATAAAGAGAATGGTGAAGTTTCAAATACATCATATTGATTACTTAAAGTTGGCTGTAACGTGGCAAATGAAACCATTATTTTTGCTTTTACACAAGAAATTAATTTTATACATGATACCAAAATATCTATTTATGTTAAAATATGCCATTCTAATTATATGTATTTTTTCCCTATATTATGTACCTAAATATCTATTTATGTTATTTTAAATTGCAATCTAACTTATAAGTTATTTTTATCAAACAATATTATGAAATATTAATTCATAAGTTAACTTATCAATTACCAGTTAGCTAATTAGATAATAGGCCTAACAAGTAATTACAATACTTTAAATTATATTAAAACCGTTGTAGCTTGTTATTTTATACATGGTTTGGTTTTTCGAATTTTCTTTTACATACAAATTTAAGGAGTTTGCAAAAATAACAAAATCGATCAAAAAACAAAGACAACTTAAAGTTTTAATCATTTGAGGACTTGAAGCTTGGTTTTTGATTTTAGGGGAAAAAATGAAAAACAGAAGAAACTAAAAGATAATAATAATAACGAAGAAGATTAAAAAAAACATTCATTTTCTAAAATTATTTTATTTTTGGGATTTTCCAGTTTGGCTTTTGTTGCCCACCCCATAATCATCATGCAGTCTTTTCCAACTATTGAAATTTGAATTTATGCTGGATCAACTCATTTTTGTTTTACATATAAGCAGTTAACTGATGTGTTTTAGCTTATAAGAAGTATGTGGGCATAAAGTGAAAACCACACAAAAAAAATAAAATAAAAAATCAACAATTTAATCTAATTTTTGTTCACAAACATCACAATTAGGTAATCATACAAACAAACATGATAAAAGCAATATGTTATTAAAGTTTATTAGTCGTAAGAAACTTATATTATCCATCATTAACACATTATTTGGTGCATTATATTTGATTCTATATATAGTGAAAGAGAAAATCCAAAGTCAAAATCATTAAAATGGATTAGATAAACAACAGTCACATACACCCATATTTGCAAGGTGTGCTTGGCTTGTGTGCTTTCTTACATCAACCGGCATCAACTTTACCAACCCTTTCCTTTTTCCCTTTGTAATCTTACCTTCTTCCTGGTGTTTTCTTGTTTTTACATAAATAAACAAGAGTTTGTAAAATCTTGTGTGTGTCTCTTACCTTCTCTAAATTGCACTGGTCATAGCTGGAGAGAGTTAAGAAAGAGAAAGTTTTCTTTTTTGAGTTAGAAATACCACCTGCTAACATACAGAATGGCCCACAAAATTCCACCTTCTTGGCCAAAAAATTTCAGCTCTTAACTTGATAACTACTTTCTCTTATCCTCCCTCTTGGGGTCGATGTCTTTATAGATAAATACGCATTGTGAAAAGCAAAAACAATGTGAAATGTTATTGCCATCATTTTAATATCTCTTGCTATTAGATCATAAAATCTTTCATCATATGGATTCCAATTCCAGTTAGGTTACCCCTTTCTTCATCACTATAAAGATTGTTAATTCTAGAGATTATGATTATGGGTGTCCAGTTCATAAGTTTTGAAACCCCCATAGGGTCTTGGAATGCTCACCGCACTTGTTTCCAATTTAGCATTTTTCGTTCTCTCTCATTTGCTTGTTTTGGGCAAAAAGATTGCAAATTATCTTTGCAAAAATCAAGTAATCAAAGAGGTCTCAAAGGTACTCTTGATCATAGATGCAATGGTGTTTTACTTTGAAGGGGCCTTATGTGGTACCCTGAGGGAAATTGCAGGGCGAAAAGTATAAGTTACCTGATCCATATGATTCATTTAGCTCTGCACTCAACATATAGTGATGTAGCATATCAAAATATTCATTAATTAAAAAATTGGTTTAGGAGTTACTCCAACACAAACACAAAGTAGGAAAAAAGTAAAACAAACCTCATTCGGACACTGCCTAAATTAGCAGTCAATAACGGAAATTTTGGGCTGTTCTTTAGAATTATAGACAATAATCAAAATCTTGGAAGATCTCCAATAACAAGAAATTATGTGAAGAATAAGCAAATTGTACTTGTACAAGAGAGATGAGAGATAAGAAGCACCAATTTCTAAACGGGAGTAATACAAACCCTAATTATGATAACATGAAGTAATTGCAGAATTACATCAATTTGCATGGGCCAAAGACTTTTCAAACTGTTAGCAGTTGACTTAAGAGTCACAAATAAAAAGGGTCAAGTTTCAAATATCCCATAAAATTAAACGAAGAAGATAAAAATAAATTACCAGGAAGAGGGGAACTTTTTCCCAGAATAAAATCCCACCGATCAGAAATATCCGAATAGAAAGCGGTGGTGTAAAGTGTGTGTGTGTGTGTGTGGGGGGGGGGGGGGGGGGAGATAACCAGGTGCATTTATGTGGACATCCATTCCTCATCTCCATCGTTCATGTGTAAAAGAGAAAGAGGAAGAAGATATTGGTGTTGTGATTATCGAAAGAGGAATGTCTGGTTGTATGCCTGGGAAGGAAACAAGTGTATCTTAAAAAGTGTGATGGTGAAAATAGCGTCTTCCTGTGACGGGTCAAGTGGAAGCATATACACGTGCTGTACGCGCTACCAAAAAAATAGGCTTTTCTTATATATATATATATATATATATATATATATATATATATATATATATATATATATATATATATATATATATATATATATATATAGTAGCGTACCCGCGCAATGCTGCGGTGGCGATTTGTTTTATTCTGGCGATTAGTTTCCGAACAAAAGTTAGTGTCATTTCGGCGGTCTTCAAATTGTTTTATTTCGATTTGTTTCATTCCGGAGAATTGTTCCTTTCGGTGATCAACTGTCTCTAGACGGACAATAAATAGTAATTTCCGTCTATTACTCTTTATCTGGCAGCAGGCGGTGATTAGTTTCATTAACGAATAATGTTTTCTTTTGATATGCTGTTAAATCATTGTAGTTTAGCCTAAAAACAAAAAACATTGTATTTTATTAGTTTAATTATATTACTATGTTAATTTGGTTACAAATAATAATATGTTGTTATTATAGGTTAAATATCAAAGTATATTGTTATTATAGTTTAAATATGAAAGTGTTTTGTTATAGGTTACATATCAAAGTGTGTTGTTATAGGTTAAATGGATTTTAAAAATAATTAATTTGATAAACCAACTATAGTGAAAAGTTTATAATTTCTCCCGGCTTGGCTTCAATATTTAACACGAGATACATATATGATCCATTTCCCTTACATTGATTGTGCGGGTCTAAAAGGTAAGGCTTCAGGACCATCATTCAAAATGATTTGAGTTACATGGCCAATGTAATGATTTGAAATATTAATTTTAATAGTAATAATAATTAGTATTTTAATAATAATAATGATAATAATATTATAAAATCTCACGATTTATATTGAAGAAGTAAATCACACGTAGAATCATGGCTTAAAAGTCGGCTATTAATAACTTTACCGACAACATCTAAATTAGAATTTTAGTAAAACAAATTTAAGTTATTTTACTAATAAAATAAATTAAATATTATTGTAATAACTATTCAAAATTCATCGATCAGATTTTGTTGACGTGGATTTCTCACAAGAAATTTGATAGACTCTACCAATGGATAAATTGATTTCCAATGACCGACAAAAGTAGAGTAAACTGTGTAGCTTGGTTGAAAACTACTACATTTTGATCATCAACAAAGCTGTATCCTTCATAATTCATAATTCGAGAAGTCGTCAGGAGTACAATTGAGTTTAAAATGATTTATGGAATATAAGTAGCCTTCCATACCTCTTTCTAAATATCCTCCTATTAAAAAGCAAAGCACAACCGCCATCATTTGTTAAAAGATATTAAAAAAGAAAATTCAATTACATGCACATAAAATAATCATAAAATACATGCATATATGGTAATTGTAGGCAGACAAAAATTAAGAGACACACAAATTCAATTACATGCACATAAATAACACACACACACAAACATAATAATTTTAAGTTCTATCAAAAACAGTATGATAGGGACTCGGTATCCTCTAATCTTTAAAAATATGTAGATGTTCATAATATCCTCATAATCAGAACCTATCCTTGATGGTTGTCAAGACAGATCCAATGATACAAAAATGTACAAATTATAGGAACTTACTATCAAGTTACAAAAGTACAATGCTATAATAAGAAAATGACAAAATGACTTGTGTTATGAATTTTTGGTTAATTTCTTCAAACCAAGAACTTATTGCCAAAAAACGAAACTGCAATGCTTTTATAAGAAAAAAAATGAACTTGGTCGTTTTAGGTGTGTCTACGAGTATATTGGTCATTTAGGGAAGGTATAATGCTATAATAAGAAAAAAACAAAAAAAAGGTTATTTTACAAATAAAACACCAAAATCAAAAATCATTTTGGGTTTGGGTTTGGGACATATTGGTCATTTCGGGATTGGGACCTGAAATCAAAACCCACACAAAAATCAAACCAAGAGAAAAAAAAAACCCACACAAAAATCAAACCAAGAGAAAAAAACTCACACAAAATCAAACCAAGAGAAAAAATAAACTTGTACCTTGTTTTTTGGCAAAATCTTGGAAGAATTCAATTGTTTTTACCTCTAGCACCTGAAAAAAAAACCCGCAAAAAATTTAGTCCTTTGGGTTTGGAACAAAAATTATTTTACAAACAAAATTGTATGCTTATTCGAATAACAAACCAAGAAAAAAATCACCCTTACCTTGTTTATTCAGCACAATCTTGCAAGATTTCAAATATTTTTTAGCTCTATAACCTGAAATTGAAACTCACACCAATATCAGTTCATTTGGTCTGGGACAACCATTGGTTAACTAACAGAGCACCAAAACCAAATCTAGAAAAAAAAAAAAAAAAAAAAACCTTTCCCTAGAACACGAAATCAGTTTACACACACAAAAACACAATCTTGGAAGAAATCAGCTTTGTTTAAGCCCTAGCACATGAAATCGAAACCCACATCAAAATCATAACCGACAGAAAACCATAAGAACTCTTAGTTTGTGTGATCCGTATACATGATAGCTTGAACCAGCAAAAGACATAAAACTTGTTTTTAACATCCTTCTTGGAAATAGAAACTTTGTCATTGCAATTAGTCTTCCAAAGCTGCAAGTACCAAAGGAAAAAATTAAAAATTGTACCAAGAGCCTAATACATGATGCCTCAATAACGTAAAATCTCTTCCAAGCTACAATATCTGAAAAGTAAAAAAGCACCATAGTCATAATCGACAAACATACACAAAACGATCAAAGAACAAGAATTAATGTGGTTAATAGTATAAAGAAACTATATATACCAATTAAAAATTATTGATGTTCAAACCGAAACAGGTTCACAACATTTTTGGGTTCAATTATATGCATAAGTTCCACCATGATTTACTTACTTTTGAGTAAAATGGGACTACATGAAACATCTTTTATCTTAATATTTTAGATTAGAACCAGTATTTAAAATAGAGTAATCTCAGATCTCGAGCTATTTAGTATGAAATACAGAATGTTTGAGTAAGGAAGAGTAAAAGATGAGAGAGGATCGAGATCCAACTACAAGAGTTAAAAAAACTAGTAATTAGGTGATATCTTCTGTTAAATAACTGAACACCAAAACCAAATCAAGAAAAAAAATAATAACACTCAAAATCATTCAATAAACTGAAACTAATAACTTAATTGAAAGTTTAAAGACAAAACGAACAGGAGATTGCTGAGAATACACAGGGCACAATATTTGAAAAACCCAACTTTGTTTGAGCCCTAGCACATGAAGTCGAACCCCACATCAAATTCAGATAAAAAAAGGAGTTGTTGAGAAGAAAACACAACAATAAACTAAGATTAAGAAAACAAACCAGTCAGTTGTTTCTTCGGCACAATCTTGTAAAACTTCAAGATTAGTTACCTATAGCCCAGCAAATCGAATACAACTGCAAAGTCGTTTATACCTTAACAAAAGTAAGGAGATTTACTCATAGAGAGCTTACCAGGGGAAGGAGATATCAAAATCAAAGGTAGAACACAACTGCAAAGAGAATCGGTTCAAAGAGAAGATTAATCGTTGGGTTTGTTCATCATCTGTTCTTGCTGAGTAGATAGAAGTGAGGTTGAAGAGCATTGCGTTTCTGGAGAGGTAGAGACAAATGAGAAGGTATACGATTTAAGATTGTCTCAGGATAAAGGGAGATCAAGTCGTTTATTTGTTTCCATAAAAAATGGATGACCAGGATTATAACACGATGGCAATCCGTGTGGTGATCCGTGTGATAGGCCCCTGCTTTTAATCCCCACCATTTAAAGTAGATTCAACGGTCCAAGTTTCCTTGTTTTTTAAGATATCATGCTTGATTTTTTTTGTACCTTAGGCTTTAAAATTTGTATTTAAGACATTAATTATGTATGGTTTATAATATGGTATAAAAGACATATATATATATATATATATATATATATATATATATATATATATATATATATATATATATATATATATATATATATATATATATATACTAGCCGTCTACCCGCGCAATGCGACGGGCGGCCGATACTTTGTTTCAATAATTAGTTTGGAAAAATGTCATATTTCAAAAAACACAAGACATAAACAATTAGCAGTTGCATTATAATATGTTTACAACAATGTTGATGTATGGAGTAAAAATTAAAAACATATATTGTTATATGTTTTAGATTAAAAGCATAATAACAAAAGATGTACAATGTGGATGATACTTTCGTTTCAATTAGAGATATTTGTTTCGAGAAACTCATTCTATATATTTTTTCTTTACTTTATAGCTATTATCTTTTAATTTTTATAATTTTTAATGATATCTTATAATTCCTTCGCTATATTTTATTTAATGAGTAATATAATCAACTAAGGCGATTTCAATAAGTATTAGTTATTTCGCTGAAGAAGAGTCCTTATGGTTATTTGTCCTTAGGATAAAAATTGACCCATTGAAAATATAGTATGTGAAAAGAAGAATAATGGCTAATAATGTCAAGGTATTATATAAACGAAGATATTTATTAAACCACAAGAACAATACAAACGGATACAATATATATACATTTACATGTACCAGAAACTATCACTAACCATCACAATGTTTCACAACCATTACAACGGATCAAACAGTCCCGCCCTTTCCAAACACATATAGATACCCATTCCTAGATGCATATATTTCTACTTAAAATTACCAAACTATCCTTAACATTAATAAACAACATGCATAATCCTAAGTATAGCTTATTATTTCAACATAAACAACACACAAAACAATTTTGATAAGCAATAATTAAAGGGGGAAAAGGCATACTTTACCTGCTTTATCCTCATTCGCCAATTGGTTCATGAAAATATTACAAAATCAAATCACCATGACATGCTGTATATGCGTATGTTTTAATGTATTCAATGAAAATTTACAATACAAGCAACATATAAAAGAAAGGGAAGAAACAACCAAATTTAGGGATTACCAATAGGGCTAGTTTTGAAAAATTATGAGAAGATTAGATGGGTGGAGTGTACAACAAGCTCTAGATCAAGATAAATCCCCGATTAGACTCCTACATAAAATAGGATCAATATCATTACTAAATATTTAATCAAGAAGCCCTTGTTGTAAGGATCAAAATTATAACAATAAAACCACCATCACCATCAAGAAATAAATCACAAATATTAAGAATCAAAAACTTCATGTCAGCAAACAACAATATGGAAATATGAAGAAAAAAATCACACACCTGCCCACTTATAACACTTGCCATAGGGGAAGTTTCATGACTTTTTCTTGTGCGATCATTTCCTCCTGATTCACTGTCTGTATCATAAGGTGGTGTTGGTCATGGATACACACAAGTACAAACACCTGGAAAAATCTGGAGTTTGAATAAATTCATGTCTCAGCTTCTCCCTTTCTGATTTTTGAGTCTTCCGACAATATTTAGCACACAAAACCGAAACACACGCCAAAATAGGTTAACACACCCAAAATCGACACACACACACATTTACCGTGAAAAAGAGAGTCACCACCTTCCAATCTTGGACTACCTGATATCAAACTTTTCAACTCATTCCTTTTCTTTTCACTAAAAGACATGATACAAACAGAAATTGGCAAGAAAAAGAGCATTATTGATACCTTTGATTCGTATGTATCTTGTTTTGCATTGAGGGCAAGCTTGATTGCCTGCTCTTATTTGGTATTGATAGCGAGGTCTACATCTTATACAGGTGGAAGTTAGTTTATGGTGCCAATTAAGATTTACTGAAAGTGAGGGTTACGATTCAAAAAACAAATAAATCAAACTCGTTTTTCTTGTATATTATCGAGAGATGAAAATAAAATAACCAAATAAATGTGTGGTATGTGTGGGTGATTACAAGCCAGAAAGGGTAACTTTACCTGGTGTTGGTGATGTTGCGCAGTGATATTGGGAACGACAAAGAATGCAGAATTGAAGATGGTGAAGAAAGGTCAACCGTATGTCATGGGAGAAGGGTGGAAGAGATGCTTGGCGATGGACTTTATAATAGGTTGAACAAAGGTACACATCTGCGATAGCAGGGAACGAATAGTTGGGAAAATGCTGAAATTTAAGGACGCAAACTTTAAATTGTGAAAATCGAATGGGTGATTCAAAGATGTATGTTGAGTCAAAGGGATAAAAAATGATTAGGTTAAGAGTTTAATATTATTTTATTGATGATTACTTGTATTATTAGCATAATAGTTTGGACGTCTTAAAAAAATATTATTATTATATTCAATCAATTTATAGAAATAGTTATATTTCTTTTATAAGATAATAGAAATATATATATATATATATATATATATATATATATATATGTGTGTGTGTGTGTGTAGGTAGGTCTCTTTAATATGCATATAATATATCCCTTTTGGTGATACATGTACATGTAGGTTCAAGAAAAATGACTTGGCCGGGTGTTGGAATATTACAACTCAAGGACCAGGATGATTGAGTGCAAAAGAAAGTTGTAAAGTGGTAAGAAGCAGAATAGTCAATAATGTTGGAACTTTGTTAAATGGAAAACTCTCTCTATGGGACTTGTCCCACATTGGAAGAAAGAGGAACTTTATACTCCCTTAAAAAGCCTCCTACTAGTTGTTTACTAATTAGATCAAAGGCGTGGACTAGAGGGATTGGGTTGGATTTGGTGATTGGGTTAGTCAAAAGATTGGCCTTGGGCCTTGGGTCTCATTGACTAATTACATTATTTTATATTAATTCTGATTTTGACATTTATTATTTATTAAAAAAATATGTTAAATTCGTTTTAACTGTTTTGACAGTTATTTTCTGTTAGCAGTTTTTTGAGGGAAAACCAGTCACTCTATACCTATAAATACATCACCAAATAACAGATTTCGGGTTCAAAAAAAAACCATACAAATATTCCTCATATAAATTCGTATTTCTCATGCAATGAAGAGAATATAGTGAATTTCGTCAGAATCAAGAGAAGATCTTGGTTGATTGTTGTATCCTCTTGATAGATCCCTACCAGGGAAATTTCTGTCTTAGGACACCGCAAGGCAGGCCTCAATCTCTACATTTTCATGATTAAATTTCCATGTAATCATCAAACAAGTATGTTTTCTGTAAATTGATTCTTGTATATTAAATATATTTGAATTTGTTTGTTTTATTTCAATTAGAATTATTGATTGTATACTTCTGTCCTAACAATCTAAGACAGAAATCAAAAAGTGGAAGAATAGATCAACAATCCATCATCAAAACACATGTGGAAAAGCCTGAGAAATTCAAAGGCTCAGATTTTTGGAGATGGCAACAGAAGATGTTGTTTTATCTAACAACTCTTCATGTTTCCAATGTTCTCACTGATGATTCTCCCTCTCCTCCTACTAGTATAACCACTGCAGAAGGAACAACACCACCCGGTGAAGCCCAAATGGAAGAACATCAAAGGGCTGTGGAAACTTGGAACACAAATGAATATAATTGCATAAATTATATTCTGAATGCCCTGGATGATTCTCTCTATGATATCTACTCTACCATGACTATTGCAAGAGAGATATGGGAATCACTGGAAAAGAAATACAAAACAAAAGTGGCATGTTCCAATAAATTCGTGATTGGAAAGTTCATGAATTTCAAGATGGTGGATACCAAATCTGTCCTCAAACAAGTGGAGGAAATTCAAGTCATTGCACATGATCTTGAAGTTAAAGGTATGGGTATAAACTCTAACTTTCTTGTTGGTTCAATCATTGAAAAACTTCCTCCTTCTTGGAAGAATTTCAAATTATAACTTAAGCACTTAACTGATGACATGAGTTTTGAGCAACTTGTGTTGAGAATTCGTGTGGAAGAAGATAACAGATTGAATGAGAAGGCAGATGCAAATTCCTTGGAACCAAGTGCAAACTTTGATGGAGAAGCAAGTACTTCAAGGACAAAGCACAACAACAAGAAAGGGAAGCAAGGCTCCAAAAACTCTTCCAAAGATGGCAAAAATCATGGCCCTAACAAGAAGAATTTCAAGAAGAATTATGGTCCATGTTATGTTTGTGGCAAAATTGGACACAAGGCCAAGGATTGCAGATTCAGGAGGGGTCAAGGAGGAAACAATGGAGGAAATAATGGAAGGAACAATGGAAACAATGGTCGTAATTCTGGTGGAGGAAATTTTGGTCAAGCCAACATGGTTGAATCACCAAATCAGTTTGTTGCTGTGATTCAAACCAACATGGTTAGAAATTGTGTGGATTGGTGGATTGATACTGGAGCCACAAGGCACATTTGCAACTCCCGTACCATGTTTTCTACATACCAGAAAGTCTCGGATTCTGAACCCATATTTATGGGGAATGGCTCTACAGCAAAAGTTGAAGGAAAGGGAAAAGTGAAGCTGCAACTGACTTCTGAAAAAGAACTCATTTTAAGTGATGTTTTGCATGTTCCTGAAATTACTAAGAATTTGATTTCTGGTCCTATTCTTAGTAACAAAGGTTTCAAACTTGTATTTGAGTCTGATAAGTTTGTTCTCACCAAGGGTGGGGTGTATGTTGGAAAGGGATACCTTAGTGAGGGTCTCTTCAAATTTAGTGTCTTACCTTTGTACTATGGTGTTGAAACACCAAACAATGATGTAACCAATGTTAATGCTAATGCAATAACGGGCACTACTAGCCCCTCTTCTATGTATATGCATGATCCTTCAATTTTGTGGCATTCTCGTTTGGGACATGTTAATTTTCGTTCTATTCAAAGAATGGCAAAACTTGGCATGTTACCAAAATGTTCATTAGATAAAAACATAAAATGTGAGGTTTGTGTAGAATCAAAGTTTTCACAACATCCTCATAAATCAGTTGAAAAATCTAATGAAATACTTGGCTTAATCCACTCTGATTTATGTGATTTTAGAGCAACACCTACAAGAGGAGGAACGAATTATTATATATCTTTTATTGGTGATTGCAGCAAGTATCGTTATATTTATTTGTTAAATACCAAAGATGAAGCCTTGAATTATTTTAAGAATTACAAGGTTGAAGTTGAAAATCAACTTGACAAAAAGATCAAAATTCTCAACTCTGATCGAGGAGGAGAATATGAATCCAAAGACTTTGTTGAATTTTGTTCTTTAAATGGTATTATACATCAAACAACTGCTCCATATACTCCTCAACAAAATGGAGTGGCAGAAAGAAAGAATAGAACATTGAAAAACATGATTAATTCAATGTTAATTACTTCTGGAGCACCACATAATCTGTGGGGAGAAGCGTGTCTTGCAGCAAATTCAATACTTAATAGAATTCCTCATAAAAAGAGTGGTAAATCACCCTATCATCTGTGGAAAGGGAGGTTACCCTCTTATAAAAAGATGAAAGTATGGGGTTGCTTTGCTAAGGTACAAGTAACTCTTCCTAAGAGGACTAAACTTGGACCAAAAACCATAGATTGCATCTATCTTGGCCCTGCCATGAATAGTGCAGCCTATAGGTTTCTTGTGTTTAAATCACATGTTGATGATATACATAACCAAACCATCATGGAATCAGCAGAGGCTGAATTCTTTGAAAATGTTTTTCCTTTTAAGGATAAAAGGAAAGAGGTTACCTGCTCTTGGAAAACACCTCTATATGATGGACTAAATGATACCATTCCAGACAAAAGTTTACAATCAAATGAAGAGAATTCTTCAAAGGTTCAAGAAGAGAACTTAGAACCTAGAAGAAGCAAACAGGGCAAAATAGCCAAAGATTTTGGACATGATTACATGACCTATGTAGTGAATAAAGAACCACAAACATATAAGGAAGCTATGGACTCCTCTGAAGCTCCTTACTGGAAAGAGGCAATCAAAAGTGAGATTGACTCCATTGTGCAAAATAACACTTGGAAATTGGTAGATTTGCCACCTGGGCAAAAACCAATTGGACACAAATGGATATTCAAGAAGAAGTTTAGACCTGATGGTACCATTGAGAAGTACAAAGCTCGTTTAGTAGCTAAAGGGTATCGTCAAAAAGAGGTTCAAGACTTCTTTGACACTTATTCACCTGTTACAAGAATTACATCAATTCGCACATTAGTAGCAATTGCATCCATTCACAATTTGGAAATACAACAAATGGATGTGAAAACTGCCTTCTTGTATGGTGAACTAGATGAAGAGATATATATGAATCAACCTAAAGGGTTTGTGGTTAAAGGTCAAGAAAACAAAGTCTGTAAGTTAGTTAGATCACTTTATGGACTAAAACAAGCTCCAAAGCAGTGACATGAGAAGTTTGACAACACATTACTCTCTAATGGATTTAGAATAAATGAATGTGATAAGTGAGTTTATGTCAAATAATATAAGAATGCTTGTGTCATCATATGCTTGTATGTGGATGATATGCGTATAATGGGTACTAATTTGGATGTGATCAATCAAACCAAGAAAATGTTACACTCTTCCTTCTCCATTAAAGACTTGGGAGTAGTAGATGTGATCCTTGGTGTAAGAGTTCAAAGAAGACTATATGTTTATACTCTTACTCAGTCCCATTATATTGAAAGTGTACTCAAGAAGTTTGGACACTATGATGACAAGCCGGTTGTCACCCCATTTGATGCATCTAGTCATCTAAAGAAGAATAAAGGTGATACTTGTAACACTCGTGTTTTTAGCCTAGGCATTTATATTGAGGTGATAGTCTAGGTTAACCTTTGTAAGTCATTTTAAAGAAATGAAAAGGAATTATGTGAATATTAAGTGAATTGTGTGTTTTATTCTTAATTATTAGCGTTTAATTAATTAAGAATAAAAATAAGCGTCAAAATTAAAGTGTAAGATAAGCCCGATATCTTTACATAAAGTTGTAGTGGTCGAAACAAGGATTTCGGGGATATAAAGAATACCAAAATCCGAGTTATAACGAAGAAGTTATGACCTGTCGAAGTTGCGCGACAAAACCGGCACGGTGTTGAATGTCGTAAAAAGTGAGTTTTCGATAAACTACTTTTTAGCCTTAGTGATCTAAACAAAGTTCGTAGTATTCGTTAAACCGAGAAGTTCGATAAAAAGAACGCCCAAATATGACTTCGTATGAGGAAGTTATGACTTTTCGAAGTTTCAGCTTAGCAGTAGACAGCTAAAAACTCGAATTTTAGATCGAGCGATTTTTAGCCCACACAACCTAAACGAGAATTGAAGGTCTCGTCATTAGGAGCACAACGGTAAAAATTCTGACGAAAGCGGACGTCGAATGAAAAAGTTATGAATTTTTAAGGGATTTCCTATCCTGGTCTGTTAAAAATAATAATATAAAATTTAAAGTCAAAATTAGCCGACGAAGTCTAAACGGAAGTTGTAGACCGTAATTTTAGCTACGCGTGCATATAAAAAACGTCAAAAACGGAGCTCGTATGCGAAACTTATGGATTTTAGAAGTTTTGGCGCGAAAATCGAGAAAATTCGCATAGTCACATTTTGCCACATCACCTTCGCTGAAAGAGTGCCACGTGTCCTGCTGAGTCACCAAGCTGATGAGTCATGCGAAGCCATGCGTCGGATCCTGATTCGATCGAGGAGGAGGTTCAATCCGAGGCTCGCATATGGACCGAACCTCGCACAGCCTAACTCCGAGCCTCGCACATGGGTCACGAGTCCGCGGTCCAATCAGCGAGTGCCACCGAGACCCTCGCACGTGCTGACCACCTACGCACCGGAACCAACTTCGGACACACGCTTCGGACCAATCACGAGAAGCCAGCAGCCCCTTCGCACATGCTACCCTCGTGCGAGCCACCCCCTGCGAGACCTCTCAACCGTCGGATTAGGAGCCTTTCAGCCCTTGGATCAGGACTTCGGACCCTATAAATAGAAGGGTGCCTGCGAAGGCTCTCGGTTACTTTTGGAGTTTTGCCATATTTAGCCCCTTTCTTCATATTTTCTTCATCTTAGAATCCCCCAAAGCCCCGGTATCGATTATCAGCCCCAGAATACGCCACGAAGTGCCCGAGAAGCCCAGAAAATTTATCTTTTCGGTTTCGAAGCCCGACTTTTGCAAAGCCCGGTTTCTCAATAAAACTCCCGGTTTTATTAGAAACGATCCTTTTAGGAAACGAATTGCTCCCCGATTATCATCAAATCAAGTGAGTGTATAGTCACTTTCATTTTACACATAGATATGAAGTATTTACCTTATAATACATGCTATATGTAAATATATTAATTGTTTATTTGAGGTGACTGTTGAGTTGATGTTTTATACAAGTTTTAAATTGTATAAGTATTTTTGTCTACGAATATGTTGGGTAGAATATGGGTAGATAGTGATGTGCGATAAAATAAAATTGATGAGAGGCCTCGATGTGTTTTGAGATCCAGTCATCTAGCGGAGTTTGGATGACGACCACGGACTTTCTAGACAGTCCAGTGGGAAACATTAGCAGGTCCGCAACCTGTAGGTGTTAATGAACTGAGAGTGTTCATTCGCTGTACTCCATCCCCCTCATGGTTGCCTTTAGGACATGTATGGCTGAGGAAACCCCTTAGCAGTAGTGTCCGTCCTGATAATATTCTTAGACTAGGTCCCTTGTGATAAGTGTTTAGGGACGTAAAGTGAGGATAACGGGAACGGGTAATCAGGGTTATTGTTGATCGATGAACTTAGTAAGTTTATTATTATTGTGGGTTGAAAACCCTATATGCTCACCAGGCTCCCAAGCCTGACCCACTCAGCTTTTTATGCTACAGGTAGTGGACCCCGAGCATAGTTCGAGGACGACGAGAGATTTTTGGATTATAGGCCAGTAGTTGTAAATAACTGTTGAAAGGCTTATAATGTTTTGTTTATATATATATATATATATATATATATATATATATATATATATATATATATATATATATATATACCTTATTAATGAAGGGTTTAGATAAACTTTTATCATATGTTGTTTGGGGACCGATTCCGCAACATCTTTTAAAAAGATTTCTATGATTTTATTTTAAAAAGCATAAATTAAATCGGTCTTTTCTGGCCGAGAAATTAGGGGATGTTACAGTTGTTATCAGAGCATTAGTTTAAGCGAACTAAGAAATTGTAGAATTTCTAGACTCGAACTTAGAATGCTAAGTGATGATTGTGAGATGAGTGTCTACCATATTTTAGTCACGAGCACTAGTTTATTTTAGTGAAGATGCCTAAAATGCCCTTATGTGCTAAATGCTATGTGTTAGCCATGTGTGCCATTATTTGTTCGGATCTATGGTCTGTTGCCAACCGGATCTGGAAACCTTATGTATGTAGGATTCTAAGCGTATGATTACGAGATTAGAACTAACATGTAAACGTTTCAGAGTGATAAGGGAATTGACATGTCTAACAAGGATAAAGACCTAAATTCGCCTTATTCGTTATATAGATTGTAATGGCCAGAACTCGTAGTGGAGCTGCAAATGCAAACGGAAACAGGAATCAACAGCCTCAACCTCAAGTAGTTGAGCAAGTACCTGTTGTAGGAGCTGCACCTGAGCCAATGACGATGGCTGGGGTACAAGCAATGATGTAGATGATGTTAGATCGCCAAATGGAGGAGACAAGGCGATTACTACAACAACATAAGGAAGAGACTACGATGCCTGTTAAACATCCCGTATTGAATGAAGGGCAATCAGTAGGAGGGAACTACAGTGGGACTCTTGGTCAAGCCAACCCACCGATAGTTAGACAAAACAACCAGGATGGAGGAGTTGATGGACGCGGATGCAAATACAAAGATTTCATGGCATCTAAACCGTCGTGTCTATCTGGAAGTCCAACACCGGTGGAAGTCATGAATTGGATCTCCGAAATGGAGACGATGTTTGAAAGTTGCGAGTGCAGCAACAAACAAAAGACCGCACTTGCAATTCCTCTGTTAAAGTCTGGTGTGTTGAGCTGGTGGAAGGTACTAGCTAATTCGATGCCCAAGGGTGAAGCTAGTAAGATGTCTTGGGAAGATTTTGTGGTACAACTGAAATTGCAGTACTGCTCTAAGCAAGATCTTCTGGAAATCAATAATGAGTTCCAAAATTTAAAGAAAGGAAAGATGAGCGTTACTGAATATGCTGCTAGTTTTATGGAAAAGATGAAGCTAGTTCCTCATCTAGTTCCAACTGAACTCTCTAAGGTCAACAAGTTTTCCCTCGGATTACCAGCGGACTTTGGTCCGATGGTTAAGCAAGCAACCACTTTGAAAGCCGCCATCTGGGCTGTGACATCCCCAAAATCACGGCCAGAAAAGACCGATTTCATTTATGCTTTTTAAAATAATTTCAGAGTAAATCCTTTTGATTTAAAAGTGTTGCGGAATTTGTTCCCAAAACAAAACATGATAAAATAATATTTATCAAAACATTTCATCAAGAGATGCATTTTCATTATATAATCAAAACTCGGGATGTCATGTTCCGATACAGACCATAAAGCATAAACGATAACATTACAAGTCATTCAATCAAATATATACATATACAGACTTGTAAACAAAACAACTTGATGATTCAACCATCTTATGCCCTCGCGCCACATCCTGTAATACAAATAAAACTGAGTGGGTCAGGCTTGGGAGCCTGGTGAGCATATAGGGTTTCCAACCCACAATAAATTAATTATATTTAATTTCACCAACCAATAACTATCCCGATTACCCATTCCCGTTATCCTCACTTTACGTCCCTAAAACAACATCTATCTCAAGGGACCTAATCTAGGATTTTCATCGGGACGGACATCACTGCTAAGGGGTTTCCTCAACAATAGATATCCTAAAGGCAACCATGAGGGGGATAGAGTACACCGGTGAACACATCGTTCACAACACCTACAGGTTATGAACCTGCTAGCGTTCCACTGGACTGTCTAGAAGGAGTCCGTGGTCGTTATCCATACTCCGCTAAATAACTAGATCAACAACAAAAACAACATCAAGGCCTCTCATCTGTTTTTTACACACCAACTATCTACCCATGTTCTACACAACATATTAGTAGATAAAAATATATATTTTTATACATAGTTTAAAACCTGTATAGCATTTTCATTCGATATATATTCCACATAACAGATGAGGCACACCCACATAACACGTATTTCATAGAAAGCAATTCAGATCTATGAGATGGAAGAGAATGAATATACATTCACACATATAACAACCATATTATACACATAACACGTATTTCGTATAAAATACTTCATAATCATGTGTTTAGAAGGAAGTAACCACACACTCACACGTATAAACCACAATATACTTAATACACTCAAACCATACTTGTATTATTATCGTGTTTATGAAAGGTAGTATACACTCACTTGATCAGAAGATGATCGGACAGCACTACGGCTTGTAGAAGTAGTAATCCTCAGCAGATCTGGAAGATCTCTACAAAAATCGAACTTCTCGCGGGCAGAGCTTCGGCTCAGGAACCGCACTTCTCGGGATCTCGGGACTTGCTCGGGCCTCGGGAATAATACAGGGGCTTCGGGGTACTTCTGGCACGCAAATCGATGCAAAACGGGAGAGAGAAGAGAGAAAATGAACAAAAGAACCGGCTGCCCTCGCATCCTATTTATAGGAGGCTGGAGCCTCGGAATACGTGGGGCGTACGCGTCCGAATTCGTCACTGCATGCGTCATCCGAAGAACTCGAGTGCGAGGTGTGTCATGCTTCGCGGTACGCGGGGCGTACGCTAGTACGTTGGGCGTACTTCGGATGAGTCCGATGACTCCTCTTCGGATAATGTCGGATTTAAAGATTAAATTTAATTATTAATTATTTAATAAACTTCGAAAATTCATATCTTCTTCATACGAACTCCGTTTTTGACGTTCTTTATATCCACACGTAGGTGAGACTACGTTCTACAACTTTCGTTTAGACTTCGTCGCCTAATTTTAATTTTATTTTTATTATTTATTTTTAATAGGCCGGGACAGAAAAACTTCGTTATAAATTCATAACTTCTTCGTTTGACGTCCGTTCTCGCCTAACTTTTTATCGCTTCGATGCCAACAACGAGACCTTCGATCCTCGTTTAGATTGCTTCGGCTAAAAACCGCTCGATCTCAAATCGAGTATTTCAGGCTGCATACCGCTAAGCCGAAACTTCGATAAATCATAACTTCCTCATACGAAGTCAGATTTGGGCATTCTATATATATTCGGAAACCTCGTTTCCACTACTACAACATTATCCAAAGATATCAAGTTTATTTTACACTTAAATTTTGACACTTATTTTTATTCTTAATTAATCAAACCACATAATTAAGCAATTAAGCACAAAACACATAATACTCAAATAATACACTCTTATTATTTCAAAACGGGTTACAAAGGTTAACCTAGACTATTATATCAACATTAATGACAGGCCCATAAACACAGGCGTTACATGGGCTGCTAAGAATGTTGAGGTTCAGATCAAAGAGAAGGGTCTGGAGAGAGCAGAAGTTGGTGAAAAGAGAAAATTCGTAGGAACTACAGGTTCCAACAAGAAAAGAAAATTTTCTAAGTCCAAGAAGTTTGGAGGAGGAGGAGGTGAAGTGAAATGGTGTGAGAAGTGCAAGAAAAAGCACTCTAGGAGATGTAGTGAGGAGGTGAGTTGCTTCAAATGTGGAAAGACTGGGCATTATGCCAACGTGTGTCCGTCCGAAAAAAGGATATGTTTTGAGTGCCATGAAGTAGTGCATGTTCTTAAAGACTGTCTAAAGAGGAAGGATGCCGCAAAGCCCAATTTACCACCAAAGCCGAAGGCGACAGCCTTTCAAATGACACTTGAAGCTACAAAAGAAGAAGTCGATGTCGCTTTAGGTACCTTTCTTGTAAACGAATTTCCTGCCTAAATTTTTTTTGATTCTGGAGCCAATTACTCCTTTATATCGCATGAATTTGGTAAAAAGCTAGCTTTGCCTGTAGATAAGCTAGTTAATGCTTTATTAGTCGAGATTGCTAGTGGCAAGTTTGTACTTGTTAGCCATCGTATAAAACATCCTCATTGACTTGGATGGAAATAAGTTCCACGAGGAATTATTGCCTATCGAGTTAAATGGATTCGACATAGTTTTAGGAATGGATTGGCTTAGCGCCAACGATGCAAAAATATTATGTAGAAAGAAGATAGTAAAAGTAAACCCGCCAGGGAAAGAGTCGTTTATGGTGTATGGAGACAAACGCAGAGTAAATTCTGGAATCATTTCCCTAATGAAAGTCCGAAAGTGTTTAGCCAAGGGATGTACATCATATCTAGCGTTTGTGATCGATGCTAAGATGGAAAAGAAGGAGGTGCAGAATATTCCGGTGGTGTGTGATTATCCGGAAGTCTTTCCCAAAGATCTTCCCGGATTTCCCCCTGATCGACAAGTAGAATTATGTATCGACTTGTTACCAATAACGACGTCGATAGCAAAAGCACCATATCGATTAGCACCAACAGAGATGAAAGAACTTATGACACAACTTCAGGAGTTATTGGACAAAAGTTTCATTTGACCTAGTTCATCGCCCTGGGGAGCCCCTGTGTTATTTGTAAAGAAGAAAGACGGGAGCATGAGAATGTGCATCGATTACATAGAGCTGAACAAAGTAATGATAAAGAACAAGTACCCATTGCCAAGGATCGATGACCTGTTCGACCAGTTGCAAGGTTCGAGCTATTTCTCGAAGATCGATCTTAGGTCAGGATACCATCAACTAAAGGTGAGAGAGCATGATATCGAAAAGACTGCGTTTAGAACGAGATATGGACACTATGAATTTTTGGTTATGTCGTTCGGACTAACCAATGCCCCAGCAGCTTTCATGGATTTGATGAATAGGGTTTTTAAACCATTCTTAGATAAATCCGTGATAGTATGCATAGACGATATCTTGATTTATTTGAAAAGCAAGTTGTTAGGGTGCAAAGTCACTCTTGGATGGGTTTTACAATTGGTATCAGAGCGGGTCTTCAAGATCAAGGTGATATTTGAAGAACGATTCTCGGTTTGGCAATTTTTGTTGCAATTTGATCAATTTTGGTGAGTCTCTATCTATGATCTCTCGTAATAGTTGAATCGTACGTTGCGTTTTTGAATTTTGATCGGTTTGTTTCGTTGGATCAAATTCGTTTCAAACCCCATTGGTGATCCAACATAATTTTTTTTTAATTGATCAAATCCAAATTAAAATTTGAAATCAAGTGTTAGTTCATTTGGAATTCCCATGTTAATCCGATCAATACATTTAGCCCAAATATAAGCCCAAGATCTTGAGTCAGTTACTGTTCATCAAAGCAAAAATCAAAATTGTTTACTGTTCATGAAACATTTTTGTGAGCCCAAATGTTTGTCCAAATCAACTTGATATACACTGTATGCATCGTCTTTCTTATCAGTATAGAACATCTATCTAATCTTCATAAAAATCATCGATGTTCTTGTATATCAATTACTTCTTGTTGGTCTAACAATTCAATTCCGATTAGCTTGTTAATCTTGTGAATCGATTTTATTTGATGTTTTCTAACTCAAAATCGATAATGATCAAGAGATTGTAGATCTAATTTTTCCTCGATGAAACTGATCAAGAACAGATGAATCAAAAGTCAGTCTAGGTTCGATTTGATCTTGATTGGAATCTTAAGTGTGTATCGACTGTAAATTCGATCTCGGGGTTAATGTAATGAAGTTGATAGTTGGTGTGTGTTGGAATAGATCAATGCTTGCCTCGACAGCTTGGGAAATCAGATTGTATTTGGAATTAAATTAGAATCGAACTGATTTTAAAAATCAAACTTGATTCTTGGGCTATACGTGAATGTCGTTTGATGATCTATTATGGTCGATTTCTTCAAGTCGTTGTTGATTGTATCTTGAATCGAGGTGTACAATCGATCGATTAATATCAAAGGTAGTAATCTAAATTCGAAGTTGATATGGAGTATTGAGATCGAGGGTTCTTCAATGACATAAATGATGATGGTTAATGGATCTGTAAAAGCAAAAGATTGGGATTGATTGTGAAAATTTTGATAGTCGAAGATATGTTTGAGTTGTTAATTGGGATACGAAGAGGTATAAAGAGTTGGATACACGAAGGAATTTATTTGTGTTTATGGATGCATACGAAGAATTGGGGTTTTGAGTTTGAACGAAGGATTTTGATTGTTGATTTTTCGAAGGGTTGGTAATGTGAAATCGATTTTGGTTTGAATGGTAAAAGCGAAGGCTGAGTTGGTGTTAGTTTTGATTTTGGAGTCTTGAAATTTTGATTGTCCAAATTCGAAGGGTACTTGTGTTGGGTTTGGGAAGAACACTAAGAAACGAAGACCCTAAGAACGTAAATTTAATTTTTGGAGATCTTGATTGCAAAATGCGAAGGGTCAACGATGAAAAAAAATCATCACTGTTCATAATATAGTCTTCGTATGCTTCGTATGAACTGAAAGGTAGAAACGGTGAGAATGAAAAAAAAATGTTGCGGTACAAAGTTTTCCATGAATGACTTTGTAATGTTTGACTTTTGTAAAACCCACTTGCATGTGGAGTATTAGCCTTGTGACACATGAGAGATATAGAGTGAGAGAGAGACATGTAAACACCTCTATAAACAGTGGGTTCATACCACTTGTAGAGGTGTGCTTGAGAGATGTAAAAGTGAGTGTGTAAGTGTGTGTTATTTATATAGTCTAGATCTAGATCCTTTTTGTAACACCATATACAATCAATATATTTCTTGAACACCCAAATCACCATGTTCAATTGTGCAATCTTTAATTCCTCATGCCAAACCATGTTCTTTGTCACTACAATTGGTATCAGAGCGGGTCTTCAAAATCAAGGTGATATTTGATTAATTCTTTGAGCCCAAAACAAATTTGATGTTACTGTTCATCGATGGTGTCTAAAATGCTATTGGATTTGATTCGAATATTTGAGCCCAAAGAGTGGATCCAATACTGTTCATAGAAAGTTTACCTTAAGTCCATTCAATTTTATTTTTCCGATATCAATTGGTATTAATCGGATATTATGTGCTTCCGTGATTCATCCTAACTCGCTTAAAAAACTAGTACTATTCAGTGTTCTTGAATGTTCATACAAACATGATTTCTTCTTGTCTTTCTTAGCAATCATTGATTATAAATCTGACTTGTGAATCGATTCTATCTGTTTTGTATAAACTCAAAATCGATTTTAAGCAAGCAATCAATAATCGATTTAATTGAAGAGTCAACTCAAAAGTCAAAGATCGGTTATTATGATTTTATGATTCAAAATCGAAAGAGAATCAGATGGATATGTTTTCGGTTTATGTATTGATGATGAGTTTTTGATGAGTCTGAATTCAATTTTGATGATTTTTGGTGTCAATGTGGATTTGTTTTGGATTGAACGTCAAGGCACGAATGAAGAACTGTGTTTGATCGTTTGAAATTGAAAACGAAGAATTAATGGTCGAATGCTTTGAAATCGGTACATGTATTGGAAATCGAAGGTTAAGAAATCGTGATTTGGAATAGATGATTCAGTTTTGAATCAGGGATACGAAACCAAATGGAAAGAAAAACCGAGTGATTGAGATTTCATTTGTGAAATTGTTAATGTCGACTGTTTTCAAAAACAAATCAATGCTTAAGATGGATTGGGTTCGAATCGATTTGAAATCATGATCGTTTATTTGGTGATTTTTGGATGTCGACTAGTTTTTTGATGTTTGGGTTGAACTGAAAAACGAACGAAAAATGATCGACTGTGATTGTGATTTGGTGAATAAGATTCGAAGAGAACAGATGGGTGACGAAGGGTTCCTTTTGTTTTGGATTGATGAATTGGACAAGAACCGTAAGGAACCAAGGGTTATCTGAATGTACGAAGGGTTACTGTTCATATACACGGCTTCAAACGCTCCGCATTTGTGTGTTTGGGAAAAATTTTGGGAAGATTTTTCGTACGAAGAAAAGAGAAGGAAAAATTTCCGTATGAAAAGGAAAGAAAAATTTTGGGGGAAGATGATTTTTGTACAAAGAGGAGAGAGAATGAAAATTAGTATATTTGGATTGTGATTTCGTGTGAATTGATAGAAAAGAAAGGCATATTTTCGAAAATAGTCCTTAAAAATTCGCATGTTTGTCACCTAAAAATTTCGTATGTTAGGCTACAAAATTTCTTATGTTGGGTTGCAATGCAAAAGTTCGTATGTTGGGGAAGAAAGATGGAAAAGTTTCACATATAGCCCTTATAGTTTGGAATGTTTGACAAAGGGAAAAAGCAAGGCTTCGAATGTTAGATCAAGTATTCGAATATTTTGATCAAAAAGCAAAATTTTCGAAAATCACTACTGAAATTTCGAATGTTTAGCAATCCTCATCAATTAATTGAAGTTTCGAATGTTTGACACTTTTTATCTAAATTCGAATATTTTCTGAAATTAATGTTTGGGCCAATTCTTCAAATGTTTGGTGCAAAATGGCAGAATTTTCAAAAATAGTCCATGAGGCTTCGAATGTTTGGCGGTTCATACCCAAATTCGAAAAATGACTGTTTTTGCTTAAAATTGAAGAAAATGCATTTCAAGCCTCAGCAGTTTGTGCAAATTAACGCTTTCTACCCATATTTGGAAAAGGGGGAGAGTTTTGCATATTTGGCCGTTTTGGGCGCACCGGGTCACTGCAGAATTTTGAAATTGACAATTTTTACCCATTTTTGAGAAATTTTGTCAAAAGCAATCCGTGAACGACAATAAAAATTGAATATTTTTTGGGTTTTCCAGATTGAAACACAAAGTTTATGCCACATGAAAAATTCTGAATAGAGCATGTTCTTTTTCCTTTGGAGTTTTATAATCAAATTTCGATTATAAAAAGGGGGAGAAGTTTTTTATGGAAATTCGAACATTAATTTTTCATATTACGCGGATTTGAAGACCGAAGTGATCTTGAAGTTTTGAAGCTTACGAGATGATGCAATTGGAAGTTCCGAAGTGATGTATTCGAAATGGGTTTGGTTTTATTGAAGATTTTTGGGGTGTGTTTTTATGCGCAACTTTTGGGTGATTATTTGGAGTTTGGAATACTCTTGATCATTCGTTGCTGCTCGATTTGTATGGTCTCACATCCTAGAGTCCAAATTGAAGAATCATGGAAGAATTGAAGATTGAAGTTCGTTTCGACATGTGTCACCTTTGAGGCTCGAACCGCGTAGTGCTTGACTTTGGAAGATTTGAAGTGGGTCATTCATTCCTAACTTTTAGGGGGAGAATGTTGGGGTACAAAGTTATCCATGAATGACTTTGTAATGTTTGACTTTTGTAAAATCCACTTGCATGTGGAGTATTAGCCTTGTGACACATGAGAGATAGAGAGTGGGAGAGACACATGTAAACACCTCTATAAATAGTGGGTTCATACCACTTGTAGAGGTGTGCTTGAGAGATGTAGAAGTGAGTGTGTAAGTGTATGTTATTTATATAGTCTAGATCTAGATCCTTTTTGTAACACCATATACAATCAATACATCTCTTGAACACCCAAATCACCATGTTCAATTGTGCAATCTTTAATTCCTCATGCCAAACCATGTTCTTTGTCACTACACAAGCAGGAGCATGAAAAGCATCTGTGTGAAGTGCTAGAAGTCCTGAAAAAGGAGAAGTTGTATGCAAAGTTCTCCAAATGTGAATTTTGGATTCAAGAAGTCCAATTTTTAGGTCATGTGGTTAACCAAGAAGGAATAATGGTTGACCCAGCAAAGATTGAAGCTGTAATGAAGTGGGAACAACCAAAAAGCCCTACGGAGATTCGAAGCTTTTTAGGATTAGCTGGATATTACCGAAGGTTTATCCAAGGCTTTTCTTCGATTGCTACTCCATTAACAGCTTTTACCCACAAAGGAGCTACTTATGCTTGGAATGAGAAGCATAAGGAAGCCTTTGAGAAGTTGAAGAAGAGATTGTGTGAAGCACCGATTCTTTCGTTGCCTGAAGGAGTTGATGACTTCACAGTTTATAGCGATGCATCTGGATTTGGGTTAGGTTGTGTTCTGACCCAAAGGGATAAAGTGATAGCGTATGCATCGAGGCAATTGAAGGAGCATGAAAAGAACTACCCCACTCATGATCTGGAGTTGGCAGCGGTAGTATTTGCCTTAAAGATATGGAGGCATTATCTTTATGGCACAACGTGTAAACTTTTCACTGATCATAAGAGTCTCCAATATCTCTTTAATCAGAAGGAATTGAACATGAGGTAACGACGTTGGCTAGAGTTACTCAAGGACTACGACTATGAGATACTTTACCACCCTGGTAAAGCAAATGTTGTTGCTGATGCTCTCAGTTGGAAGGAAAACCTTGAAAAGAAAAGGCCAAGAGCTTTGAGAATTGAAGTTGTCTCGACAATTGTGGAAAGTATAAAGAAAGCTCAAGAGGAAGCTTTGGAGAAAAATGACCGAAAGGAAGAACGTTTGGGAAAAACGTTAGTGTTCAGTACAAACAACCAAGGGTTGAAGGTATTCCAAGATAGGATTTGGGTACCTAAGACGGGCGGAGTAAGAGATCTTCTGATGGAAGAAGCTCACAAGACCATGTACTCGATTCATCCCGGCAGTACAAAAATGTATAGGGATTTAAAGCCTTATTATTGGTGGCCGACGATGAAGCTCGATGTTGCTAAGTATGTGGCCGAGTGTGTAACTTGTGCTAGGATTAAGGCACAACATCAGAAACCGTATGGGAGTTTAGAACCTTTACCCGTACCCATGGGTAAATGGGAAGACATCACCATGGATTTTGTGACTAAACTGCCCAAAACAAGGAACGGTCACAACATGATTTGGGTGGTCGTTGATCGCTTCACTAAGAGTGCACATTTCATACCAGCCAAAGAGAAATGGTCTATGGATAAACTTGCGAATTCTTATGTGAAGGAAATTGTGAGGCTTCACGGTGTTCCATTAACGATTGTGTCCGATCGTGACAGCCGTTTTACCTTGAGATTTTGGAGGAGTCTACAAGAGGAATTGGGTACCAAGTTGTGTTTGAGTACAACTCACCATCCGCAAACCGATGGTCAGAGCGAACGAACAATTCAAACATTGGAGGATATGCTGAGAGCATGTACCCTAGAATTCCAAGGTAACTGGGATGAACACTTACCTCTAGTAGAATTTTCCTATAATAATAGTTTCCACTCAAGCATTAAGATGGCACCTTATCACGCTTTGTATGGGGAAAAGTGTCGAACGCCATCATGTTAGCTGGAAGCTGGGGAAAAGCTGTTTATGGGACCTGAAATAGTCCATCAGACTGCCAAAAAGTTGAAAGTGATAAGGGAAAGAATGTTAGCTGCTCAAGATCGACAAAAGAGTTATGCTGACAAGAAAAGACAACCGATATCCTTCGATGTTGGAGATTCGGTTCTACTTAAAGTCTCGCCGTGGAAGGGACTTATAAGATTTAGTAAGAGAGGGAAGTTGAGTCCAAGGTTTATTGGACCATTTAAAGTTCTTCATAGAATTGGGAATCAAGCTTACAAGCTAGAGTTACCGGAAGAACTAGAGGGTATTAATAACACCTTTCATGTGTGTTACTTGAGAAAGTTCACGGGAGATGTGCCCGACATAATTCCGATTTTTGAGTTAAGGTTGGATGAAAACAAGAGGTTGATCGAAGAACCTGAGGCAATCGTTGACCGTAAGACTATGAAGTTGCGACGCAAGATGGTCAATTTAGTGCTTGTGCGTTGGAAACATACAAATGGACCAAATCTCACTTTGGAAATGGAGAGTGACATGATGAGTCGCTACCCGTAGTTGTTTGGTGATATGTGATTCCGGGGACAGAATCATCCTAAAGGGGAGAGAATTGTAACACTCGTGTTTCTAGCCTAGGCATTTATATTGAGGTGATAGTCTAGGTTAACCTTTGTAACTCATTTTGAAGAAATGAAAAGGAATTATGTGAATATTAAGTGAATTGTGTGTTTTATGCTTAATTATTAGCGTTTAATTAATTAAGAATAAAAATATGCGTCAAAATTAAAGTGTAAGATAAGCCCGATATCTTTACATAAATTTGTAGTGGTCGAAACAAGGATTTGGGGGATATAAAGAATACCAAAATCCGAGTTATAACGAAGAAGTTATGACCTGTCGAAGTTTCGCGACAAAACCGGCATGGTGCTGAATGTTGTAAAAAGTGAGTTTTCGATAAACTACTTTTTAGCCTTATTGATCTAAACGAAAGTCGTAGTATTCGTTAAACCGAGAAGTTCGATAAAAAGAACGCCCAAATATGACTTCGTATGAGGAAGTTATGATTTTTCGAAGTTTCAGCTTAACAGTAGACAGCTAAAAACTCGAATTTTAGATCGAGCGATTTTTAGCCGACACAACCTAAACGAGAATTGAAGGTCTCATCATTAGGAGCACAACGGTAAAAAGTCTAACGAAAACGGACGTCAGATGAAGAAGTTATGAATTTTTAAGGGATTTCCTGTCCTGGTCTGTTAAAAATAATAATATAAAATTTAAAGTCAAAATTAGCCGACGAAGTCTAAACGGAAGTTGTAGACCGTAATTTTAGCTACGCGTGCATATAAAAAACGTCAAAAACGGAGCTCGTATGCGAAAGTTATGGATTTTAGAAGTTTTGGCATGAAAATCGAGAAAATTCGCACAGTCACATTTTACCACATCACCTTCGCTGAAAGAGTGCCACGTGTCCTGCTGAGTCACCAAGCTGCTAAGTCATGCGAAGCCACGTGTCGGATCCTGATTCAACCGAGGAAGAGGTCCAATCCGAGGCTCGCATATGGACCGAACCTCGCACAGCCTAACTCCGAGCCTCGCACATGGGTCACGAGTCCGCGGTCCAATGAGCGAGTGCCACCGAGACCCTCGCACGTGCTGACCACCTACGCACTGGAACCAACTTCGGACACACGCTTCGGACCAATCACGAGAAGCCAGCAGCCCCTTCGCACATGCTACCCTCGTGCGAGCCACCCCCTGCGAGACCTCTCAACTGTCGGATTAGGAGCCTCTTAGCCCTTGGATCAGGACTTCGGACCCTATAAATAGAAGGGTACCTGCGAAGGCTCTCGGTTACTTTTGGAGTTTTGCCATATTTAGCCCCTTTCTTCATATTTTCTTCATCTTAGAATCCCCCAAAGCCCCGGTATCGATTATAAGCCCCGGAATACGCCACGAAGTGCCCGAGAAGCCCGGAAAATTTATCTTTTCGGTTTCGAAGCCTGAATTTTGCAAAGCCCGGTTTCTCAATAAAACTCCCGGTTTTATTAGAAACGATCCTTTTAGGAAACGAATTGCTCCCCGATTATCATCAAATCAAGTGAGTGTATAGTCACTTTCATTTTACAGATAGATATGAAGTATTACCTTATAATACATGCTATATGTAAATATATTAATTGTTTATTTGAGGTGACTGTTGAGTTGATGTTTTATACAAGTTTTAAACTGTATAAGTATTTTTGTCTACAAATATGTTGGGTAGAATATGGGTAGATAGTGATGTGCGATAAAATAAAATTGATGAGAGGCCTCGATGTGTTTTGAGATCCAGTCATCTAGCGGAGTTTGGATGACGACCACGGACTTTCTAGACAGTCCAGTGGGAAACATTAGCAGGTCCGCAACCTGTAGGTGTTAATGAACTGAGAGTGTTCATTCGTTGTACTCCATCCCCCTCATGGTTGCCTTTAGGACATGTATGGCTGAGGAAACCCCTTAGCAGTAGTGTCCGTCCCGATAATATTCTTAGACTAGGTCCCTTGTGATAAGTGTTTAGGGACGTAAAGTGAGGATAACAGGAACGGGTAATCAGGCTTATTGTTGATTGATGAACTTAGTAAGTTTATTATTATTGTGGGTTGAAAACCCTATATGCTCACCAGGCTCCCAAGCCTGACCCACTCAGCTTTTTATGTTACAAGTAGTGGACCCCGAGCATAGTCGGAGGACGACGAGAGATTTTTGGATTATATGCCAGTAGTTGTAAATAACTGTTGAAAGGCTTATAATGTCTTGTTTATGCTTTTGATCTGTATCGGAACATGACATCCCGAGGTTCATATATATATATATATATATATATATATATATATATATATATATATATATATATATGTGTGTGTGTGTGTGTGTGTGTGTGTGTGTGTGGAAAAGATATACCTTCTTAATGAAGGGTTTTGATAAACTTTTATCATATGTTGTTTAGGGACCAATTCCGCAACATTTTTTAAAAAGATTTCTCTGGTTTTATTTTAAAAAGCATAAATTAAATCGGTCTTTTCTGGCCGAGAAATTAGGGGATGTCACAATATTGTAGCTCAGTTAGAATATACTCAAGTTCTTGGTAGCTTAATGTATATTATGAATTGTACTAGACCGGACTTGGCTTATAGTGTAAGTAGATTGAGTCGTTACTCCCACAATCCTGAGAAAGATCATTGGTATGCATTAGTGAGAGTGCTTAGATATTTAAAGCATACAATGAACTATGGACTGCATTACATGAAATATCCTCCTGTTCTTGAAGGGTATTGTGATGCAAAATGGATTTCCAATACTTTAGAGGCAAAATCCACAAGTAGATATGTGTTCACTCTTGGTGGAGCTGCTATCTCTTGGAAATCATCTAAGCAAACTGTGAATACTCGTTTTACAATGAAAGCAGAGTTTGTTGCTTTAGACAAAGATACTGAAGAAGCTGAATGGCTTAAAAGCTTCCTAGAAGGTATTCCTCTGTGGCCTCAACCTGTTACTGCCATTGGCATACATTATGATAGTATGGCTGCTCTTACTAGAGCACAAAGTCATATATACAATGGCAAGTCGAGACACATTAGGCGTAGACATATTACCATAAGAGACTTGCTGAAGAATGGAATCATTTCCATTAGTTACATAAAGTCAAAGGAAAATATAGTTGATCCCTTGACAAAAGGCCTTAGTAGAGAGCAAGTTCTATTCAAATCGAGGGGAATGGGCTTAAAGCCAACACAATAAGTCACCACCTGGCGGAAACCTAACCTAGCAACATTGGAGATCCCATGGTCTAGGTTCAATAGGACAACTAGTTGGGGAAGACTCAAAGAAGCACTAACACAATGGTATGCTCACTCCTATGATATTTATTTTGTGTTTTTCCGTTGATGATATAAGGATGAATTCTTTATTCTTAATAATGCTGATAGCTTTTATAGTGGAATAAGTACGGATTGTTCCATATTAGCATTACCTGTGAGATGGATGTGAGGTCGCATCTTTGGGAGCTGATATGGCTAATATCTCTAAAGGTCTCATGAAGAAAGGGTTGTTCACGACCTAAATGAACACAATGGTAAGAAATGATCTATGCTTAGCTATGATATGTGTGATACTTCTTGTTTTTTATTCTACTATAAAAAGTGGTTAGTTCAAGAATCTAGTTCACTACCCACAAAGTAGATCCAAGTAGTACTCACTATGAAAGGTTCAAGTTTTACAACACCTATTCAGATGCACGTCATATCTTACTTCCCTTATTTGAATATCAAAGTTCACTTATTTTCTATTCCAATGTGGGGTATTCTTGGAGTTTGAATAGAAAATGTGGGGTATTGTTGGAACTTTTTTAAATGGAAAACTCTCTTTATGGGACTTGTCCCACATTGGAAGAAAGAGGAACTTTATACTCCCTTAAAAAGCCTCGTACTAGTTGTTTACTAATTAGATCAAAGGCTTGGACTAGAGGGATTGGGTTGGATTTGGTGATTGGGCTAGTCAAAATGGTCTTGAAAGACTTAGATTAATATATATTTTTAATGGTCAAAAGATTGGCCTTGGGCTTTGGGTCTCATTGACTAATTACATTATTTTATATATATTAATTCCGATTTTGACTTTTATTATTTATTTAAAAAATCTGTTAAATTCGTTTTAACTGTTTTGACAGTTATTTTCGGTTAACAGTTTTTTGAGGGAAAACCAATCACTCTATACTTATAAATACATCACCAAAGAACAGATTTCCGGTTCAGAAAAAACCATACAAATATTCCTCATATAAATTCGTATTCCGCATGCAATGAAGGGAACATAGTGAATTTCGTCATAATCAAGAGAAGATCTTGGTTGATTGTTGTATCCTCTTGACAGATCCCTACCAGGAAAATTTCTGTCTTAGGACACTGCAAGGCAGGCCTCAATCTCTACATTTTCATGATTAAATTTTTGTGTAATCATCAAACAAGTATGTTTTCTGTAAATTGATTCTTGTATATTAAATATATTTGAATTCATTTGTTTTATTTCAATTAGAATTATTGATTGTATACTTCTGTCCTAACAAATAAAATAGGGAAGAAATGTGATTTCACAAGGAAATAAGAAGACGATGACACAGAAGCCGGTAGTGAGTGTTTGGACTTAATATCCATGCCTTTCATGCTAAGAAATGAGATTTGTGGCTTAGGTGGGTAGACTTGAGATTTGAGAGCTTCCCATTCATTCATGGCTTGTTATCCAAAGAAATTTAGAGCTGTTGTACGTTTGTGTTTGGACTTTCGGATTCCATTTGTCTTTGAGCTACTATTTGGAACTTACTTTGGTTGATGGGGACTATAGTATGCATGGTGCAATTCCATTTTAATACAAGTTGGTTTTATGTAATAGCCATTATATTGTTGCTTTATATAATTTTCGTTATTTAGAAATTTGTTCCAATGTAGAATTATTACAAATTATAAGGAAATTAATTAGGCAAATACCATAAAAACCACAATATTTTCACCTGTAATTGGGAAAAGTCATATTTTTTTTTTGTTGGCTCTGACCACAAATGGGACGTACAGTTATCACTCTAGCCCATTTAACAAGTTTCATGGTTAACTCTATTTTTTTTTTATATAAAATCAGTCCTAAAATTGGGTTTAAAGTTCAAATTTAACACAATAGTTTGTAAAAAATTACACCACATGTCCAAAAGTCGGTTTTATATTTTTTAACTTCTTTATTTTAATTTATTTTTATTTTTTAGTCAAATCTAAACTTTCTTTTATATTTTTTTTCATTTTTTTAATATTTTTCGTATTTTTTCTTCGTTTTTAAAGTTTTCGTTTTTTTTCGTATTTTTTTCTTATTTATTTTCGTTCTTTTTAAGTTTTTCGGTTTTTTTTATGTTTTTCATATTTTTTTCGGTTTTATGATTTTGAATTTCTTTCTTTTCAAAAAAAAGTAATCAAATTCATGAAAAATAAAAAGAAAAGATGAACAAATTAAAAATAAGAAAAAATTTTAAAAAATAAATACAAAAATAACTAAAAAAATATGAAAAACGTATAAAAAAAAGCGTAAAATATTAAATAAATGAAAAAAAATAAAACCAAGTTTAGTTTTGACTAAAAAATAAAAAATAAATGAAAATAAACAAGTTAAAAAAAACATAAAACCGAGTTTTGGACATGTTATGTAATTTTTTGCAAATTACAGGGACCAAATTTGAACTTTAAACCTAATTTTATGACTGGTTTTGCAAAAAAGATAACGGAGTTAATCTTGAAACCTGTTAAATAGGCTAGAGTGATAACTCTACGTCCCATTTATGACCAGAGTCAACCAAAAATAAATAAGGATGGCAGGTACACAGTTAAAACTCTAAGGAAACTGGTGGACTCAAAAATTGCAGCCCCTAGCAACAGTGTACAAATTAACTGGTCCAAAGCGGTAGCACTCAAGATCAGATGCTTTATATCGAGGGCGATCCCTGACAGAATCTCGGTCGCATCGAATCTGGAAATGAGAGGTGTCATCTTACAATCATCTATGTGCCCTTTTTGCAAAGAAGAAAAAGAAACAAGTGATCATTTATTGATAAAATGCAAGATAGCGAAGGAGACGACGGATTGGATATTAAAATGGTGCTGCATACCCACGATGTTTTTTAACAACATGGCAAAATTACTAAATTTTGCGTCAAATTGGGGCAACTGTCCCCGCAAAAAAGAAAGGTTCAATACGGTGATATATGGTTTATTATGGTTCATTTGGATAACAAGGAATAATATGGCGTTTAAGCAAATTCGCACATCTCCTGCACAGATTGCAAATGAGGTGATCTCTCAAACATATGTATGATTCAAATATAGAACTACTCAGGCTGTAAATAGGTGGATTGATTGGAACATATCTCAATTTTGTTAAAATTGTCATATTGTATTCTCCTTGTACTTTGCTCATGTTCTAGCTATTTGCTATCATGAGGTCTTTATAATATATTTGCCATTCAAAAAAAGTCAACAAAAAAAATGACTTTTTTCCAATCACATGTGAAAATGTTATGATTTTTATGGTATTTGCCCAAACTAATTTTATGGAATGTTATGATTTTTATGGTATTTGCCCAAACTAATTTTATGGAATTAACCATGATTAAGCAAAGCAACTATGGTTTTATTTTGCCTATTTTTGTTTTTTAATATGAATTTGATATTAATTGGGATAAAAATGATTAATTAAGCAAGGAAAAATTAGTCGTATAGTTCCATGCACATAACACAATCGAACAAAAGTAATCGAAATATGTGCAAGGTCCAACATATTTTCGCCGACAAACAAGAAAATATAAGTGAAATGCATATCATATCATATTTTGACCTGATCATTTCTTCTAAAAACATAAAAATTGGTTTTATTTGAACATAAATAATAATATAAGATTTTTTTTTCTAAACATAAAGAATATAAGTGTTTTTTTAATATACAAGTATAAATTGATTGTGTTTTTCTGTTTTTACCCTTTAAATAACTAAATAGTATACATGTAACTATTTTTCTTATCATAGAAAAGTAAATTAAAATATGTAAAATTTAATTTAGAATTAGATCTACTTATTCATTTGGGCAAATAGGGGAAAAACCATATTCTAACCTGTTTTTTGTTTTCACCTCTTTAATACTATTAAGCATAAAAGTGGTCAGGCTTCAAAGTAAAATTTGCAACCTTGACCAGTTATGTTACCAATAGCTATTAGAGTGGCAAAATATCTTTCTTGCTAGTTTTTAGTCGATATCTGATGCCATGGCAAAACAGAAAAGAATGCATTACAATAAATCAGAGAAAATGCGGCATGTTGGTGCTTAAAAGAAGTAATAATTCAGATGTTAAATTCCCAAAAAGTTGCAACCCTCTATTACAAGTGCGGTAGTGCATGTTGAAGCTACTCTTGCCAACATAAAATTAACAAAACTATGCAGATGATTTTTAAAATAAAAAAATAAAAAAAATAGAAAAAAAAAGCCCTAAGCTTCACCTGGCTTTTGTTACAGGCACAGGCAACTTCTTTTCATGCTTCTTAGAGAACCTTGCAGTGGACATGCTAAACAGCTTGTTAATGGACATCCCTTCCCCTGAATTTTTGCCACTAGCTTCAAACCTGTGCTTAATCCTTCCATCAAACCCATAACCAAGAAACGCAGGAAAAGCCAACATCTCCTTAACTTCATAACCCATCTCCTGAGTCAAGTAATCCAGCTTCAGCTTCATTGATTTATGATTGTATTGCAATACCTGTGGATGCTTCTTTCCCATTGCAAGAATTTCTTCACAAGTGAGCCCATAATTCAAGAACAGACTGATCACCTCCTGCATATTCTTACAACTAGTCCTGCACACCCATCCCATTGCCAAACCCAGCTCCTTGGTTCTATGTTCATACCCAATCTTCACCAAAAGGACTAATTTATATGCAAGGTTATCATCAAATGACAGGCTTAGAAAAAGAGGGGCTTTGATCAACAGTTTATAGATGTCATTGGAATTGAACCCGCATTGCTTAAGGAATTCGATTCTAGGATGTAATTTCCTCTCACGGCTTGCACTAAACAAACTTGGATACACAAGTATTATTTTAAATATCTCTTCATCGGTTAACCCAGCAAATGATCTGAAGAAGTCAACGTGATTAGTATAATGGTCCACTGTGTACGCTAAAATGAAAGGCAGCTTCAGTAACACAGTAGTTGTCGCAACCTCATCTCCCCCGCTCATATTCAAGAAAAACTCGACTCTTGGGATCAGCTGTGAATCCAGATCAAAATTCAGAATGGCTGGACGACGGAGTATCAACTCCACACCTCCAAACCCGTTCAAGAAACTCATCATTCTTTTAATCTCTTCATAGGATTTCAAACACAAGGCCTTGGTTAAATTCACATTGTTGAGAACATGAGCAAGTCTCTCCGTTGGGATCCCAAGATCCAACAACAACCGAACCTTCGCTTCAAAACCAGACAAAAGTTTTGGGTCTGTAGCAGTAAGAAGGCGTGCAAGCGGGGCAGCCTCAATCATATTCGTATCTTTAATAAGATCATGGGAAAGAAAGCAAACCAAGGAATGGATTTCTTTAGCAATCAAAACGTCGGGTCTTTTTTTAATCAATCTAAATAACACAGGACCATTAATTCCAAGGTTTTGAAGACCATGGATTTGGGTGCGAATGGACTCAAAAGGCGCCACCCTTAGAGCTGGGTGATTCTCCAAAATAGCGTCGGTTCCTTTTTTGCTAATACCCATTTCAAGGAAGAGGGCGAACAGGGAAGTTGCTGTGAGACAGAAGCGAAAAGGGAATTCAAGATTTTGAAGGCCGAGAAGGTGTTCGTGAAAATGAAAGAGAAAGGGACTAACCTGAATCGACATCATGGGTCGGGGTGGCTTGAAGAACGTTACATTCGAAGAGTCGTCGGCGCCTGGAAAGGGGCAGGACCAGTAGGCTTGATTTGGGGGATAAATTAAGCGTAGAGAACCAGCAGGTGCCATGTCTTATTGATGAAAATGGATTCAAAGATGCTGCCTTTGGAGAGGGTGGGGGCGGGTTGATAATATCCGGACCGCAGGCGCAGAGGAAAGAAGTAGGAGAAGGTGAGAGCGATTTATTCATGGAGAAAGTAAACAGATGCACCATTAGCGACTGTTGGATAAGCTCATAAGCTTTTCAGTTTTATCCTTTGGTCAACTTTTGGTCCTCGTTAAACTTTTCTCCTACTGTGGACCTAATGAAACCGCAAGAATCAAACACGGCACCAGTCCACCAACATTGTAACCTTGCACAAACTCAGGCGGGTCAAGGGAGGTATCCAGGATCCTTCGTACGGCCTGCTACACGACTCCGCCGGCACCACAAAAGCACGGGATGTAAAATTTAATACTTTGTCTATTTTATTACTTATAATGTATAAACCATTTTTATCTACTTGAAAAATCACGTAATCTTTTTTGTTTCTTTCCAACTCACTCCAATTCAATTGATTGATCCTCTAGTCGAGATGATCATGTGTGCAACAAATATGTTATGTAAGCAAATAATCTTCTCATTTTCATATGAAATCGAAAAGAATAACAATCAACTTTTGTCAGCACTTTTTCGAAATGCACAATTGTTGCTTAAAGATATTGTAAGTCCAAGCATATGTAGTGATTCGAGGACTCTTCTGAGGCGAGACCATGAAGCTACCAAAAAGCTTTTGATCTGAGATTACTTTTTTGATAATTCAATATTTGGTGACAAACATTTTGAAAAAGATTCCAGATGACTAGACACTTATTCATGTCTTGTTGAAGATATGGAAAGTGCATATCTATATTTTGAAACAAGGGATGCAAGGTTTCAGAGAAGTTTCAGTTCATTGCAGAAATACACATCTGCATTACAGCAACTACCATACGAGAACACCGTAGACACATTGGATGAGTATTTGAATTTGTTGGAAAGAACATTGTGTGAATGTCTTCAATATTTTTTCTATGGTATTGTTAAGTTGTATGAAGACGAATATTTGCACAACCCAACAACAAACAATCAACCTTGGTACGCTACACATGAAAACATGGATTTTATAGAATGTTTAGTAGCATTGACTGTACATATTGGAATTTTAGGAATTATCCAACATAATTGTGAAGCTAGTATAAAAGAGGTAATCACGGGTACCCAACAATAATATTTGAAGTGGTAGTGTCACAAGATTTATAGTTCTTGCATTCATATTATGGTGTCGTTTGATTCGAACAATGAATTATATATCCTCTACAAATCACTGTTATTCGACGCAAAACTTCTGGGAAAACAACTTAAATGTTCATTGCATTTGAACGGAGAAGAATTCAAGCATTTTACTATCTTGCGAATGAGATATACCCAAGTTGGGCAACCTTTGTGAAATCATTTTCACATCTAGATGCCTACAAAAAAAAAAGGCGATTCAAGAAAAAATGTGGAATATGCTTTTGGCGTCCTAAAAAGTCATAGGAGCATAATATGATTCCTTATGGGCATGCATAGTAATATAAACTAGATATATTATGTACACTTACGTTATATTACACCATATGCTATGAAAAGATGTAACATCCCAAATTTCAAACCAAAATTTCCATTTAAAACCATATTAAACATTCCAAGACTCATTTATGAAAACGTATCATAATATTCATTAGTTTCAAAAGCATGAGGTTTAAACATAGTTAAATTACCAAGATCATCGGAACTCAAATAACAATATAACTTCGATGTTAATGTACAACCATGTCACGCCCTTCCCACAAATAACCTGAAAAACATTTAACCTAACAACGTAAACATAAAGCTTAATGTGTTCCCCAATATACCATATACTCCAACATATATACAATACATAAAAACAAAAGCTCCCAGTGTTAGTGTCGATCCACCATTAATCCTCTCAAACATGACATATCAACATATGTGTCAACCATAGGCATCATGTCATCATACTACACTCGGCTCTTGGGCATCATATAACCACCGACTCTCAGTCGTCATATAACCATTGGCTCTCAGTCGTCCCACAACTATACCAAGGTTATTATTAATATTAGTGGTCGCCTTATGAATGCATAATCATATGTAGTTAGTGAATAAGATAGACGGTCAAACAGATAATCTTACCTGAAATCAATATACCAAACAAGAACCATGCAATAAGCTCATACCATAGTTCTAAGGCCATCTGATTTAAACTACATATGATCCCTACGACATTCACTTAATGATTAACCAATACTACCAATACTCATCCAAACATGGCACATAACAATATCATACAATCAACCAATCAGATACATAATATAGACTATCCATCCTAGTCTATTAGCATATTTGTACTGTAACAGTCATTTTCGGGTATGTCTCTTCTTAACCCTAAGTGTGAATTCCTTTCTTTTTGTCCTTTAAGCTAGTACGCGGGGCGTACAGGGTGGTACACTTAGCGTACTAGCCCAGAGTGATCGCACCTTTGGTCCACATACACTGCATGTACATTGTGTATGCATGGTGTATGTGTAGTTAATGAAAACCCTAAGTTTTGGGGTATTGCACCCTATTTAAGCCTAGTGAGTTCTTGAGAGTTTTGAGCCATAAAGAGTGATTGTTGTTGCTTTGTGAAAGTGAAGAAGAAGTGAACCATTTGGAGTTGTGCTTGGAGCTTGAGGATCTAAGATTTGTTCACCATTTGCTATCCTTGTGAGGTAAAAAGCTTCCATCTTGATAATCTATGATGTTAGATCTAGTTTTGGTGCCATTTTGTGCTTTTTGAGTCCATGGAATGATTGTTGAGCCTCTTGATTCACTCCATAAGTGATTGATGGTAGATCTAGGGTTCTTTTGGTCCCTTTGTTCATAAAAATGCAAGCTTTGAGATGTTTATGGACTCATGTGTAACAAGTGGTTATTTCGGGTTAATAAAAGTCAAACAAGTCAAACCAAAAGTCAATTATGCCAACAAAAGTCAAATAGTTAAAACTTAAATCATAAAAATTCACATTGCTTTTGAGGTTTTTGGTTTTGAGAATCAAAAATCACCAAGACCGAAATCACTTCTCGACCGAAATCAATTAGGTCGAGTGTAACAACCCAATTTTTCAAAAGAAAATTTTCATTTTTTAAATAGTCAAAACACTTTTCCATAAACCATGAAATCTCGATACAATTGTTTTCAAATTCCTATCCATAACAATATTATTTCCAAACATCAGAGTGTCCCATAAAAAATGCCTGAGAGAGTGCACATCGCATCATCAAGCCTTGCCCTTGCCCTTAGGCTCAGATGTACGTGAAACAAATCCACAAATTGTAAGTTAATGCTTAGTGAGTCCCCTAGAGCATACCCCACACACAATCCACATAACACATATCATATTAGTTATAAAAGCTACATATATCATATAAGCCATGCATACTAACATATAAGGATATCGTGGGCTCCTCCCACGGTCTTATACCTTCATGTCATGGGCTCCCCCATGGTATTTGCCTAGGAATTCCATGGGCTCCCATACATGGTCTTATATCCAACGGCCACGGGCTCCCCCTGGGGTCTTCCATGCAATAACATAATAATCAACTAGCATATCACATCACAGAAGTATCCATCATACTACATAACTCATACATAAACATATAAGGATGTTTTGGGCTCCCCCCACCCCCAGTCTTATACCTTCATGTCATGGGCCCCCCATGGTCTTTTCCTAGGAATGTCGTGGGCTCCCCCACATGGTCTTATATCCGACTGTCAAGTGCTCCCCCTAGGGTCTTCCATGCAAATAACATATAATCACTAGCATACCACTTATCATATAGCTAACTATCATACCATATATCTCTATTTTAACTAGTGTACCACATATCATAAAATGGGTTGGCCTTGGTGCCTTAGACCCATTGGTATGGTGAGAAGACTCACCTCTCGAATGTCGAACTGACAAGCTAAGATCAAATATCCCTCCTGCTGCTCCAACTCAACTGCCTATAATCATCATGTAATTAACTTGTCACGATCCTGGAAAACCATAAATACCCTCAAAGTCAACCGTGGTCAAAGTCAAGGTCAGCAGTCCATGTTGACCTTAACTCGTCGAGTTACCCGAGTAACTCTTCAACTCGCCGAGTCACCTATGTAACTCGTCGAGTTCCTCAATGTCCAGAAGACCGAAAATCCATGCAGACCAAAAACTATAATCGTTCACCGAAATCACCCCTACTCTCAAAAACAGGTAAACCCTACCGGACTTGTTGAGTCAGCTAAGGGACTCGACGAGTTCCTTCAGTCTCTTTCAAGTTCAGTCTTTTTTAGTGGGATCTAAGGTCCCAAACTCTAGATCCAGACTCTCCTAGTGCAGATACCACGTAAAGTTGCAAACTTTACGTGCATGTAAGGCCCTTCAAGGCCATCACATCGAAACTAAGCTTCTTATAAGGTTTTAGTGCATGGAAAGGGGATAAGCTATATAAAGTGAGCAACTTTATGCCATTGGGGACCTATAGAGGTCCAGATCTGGAACCACATCCTTGTGATAAGTCCAAATCCGAGTTTGACTCCATTTTGCACCAAAAATGGTCATTTACTTCCAAGAAAAAGGATCTAATCAACCGATTAAGGTGACGACTTTATACCTTAAGATGATGGCTAATACAGAGTAGATGTCAGATCTACTGCTTCTCTCCTTGTTCCTTCCTCTTCAAGCTTTAGAGTCCTTCACAAATACCCCGAAATTGCCAACAAAATCTCTTACTCTCACTCAAGAAGGTACTGTTGGATTAATGTCTAAGTCCATAACTATAACTGGTAAGACTTGACCCGACCCGGCATGGTCTATTTGGGTTGCATGGCATCATGCATTTGGATAGACTATAATGAGAGAAATAACACTTAAGGTTTGTTAATATATTATAAATTCTAATATATTAATAAGATTATTTAATTAGTATTGATCAAGAATTAATCTAGGATTAATTAAGTGATCAAAACAAGACTAATTAAATATATGGGTTGAATGTGTAAATCATCCATACTTGTATAGTGGGCTAAGACTCCATGGATTATCAAGTTGGGCTAAAACCCATAGGATGTTCCATGGTGTATTTGAACCCATGGATCCAAAGAAATGGAAAGCCATGACAATTAGGGTTTACCCTAATTGTCACTGCCTATATAATGATCTTATTCTTGGAGAAAATCGGCCACTATGTGTGAGTGAAAGGGCTAGCCAATTTTTATGAAGTGTGGATTTCTCTCTAATCTATTCCAAATGTATTTGGTGTTATGTGAACCATTTGAGGTGTCACACTTGGGGCACTAGGCACTCAAGCTTCATGAAGACATTCTACATCAAAGAGATATGTAATTCTAACTTGATATATTCATATGAATCAATGTTATTATGCTAGTTAGGATGAATACCTTGGAAAGTTCTTATTTGCATGTATAATAGAGAAAACATAGATCCAAGGTATTTAGGGTTGCATGTACACTTAGGAGTGTTAGAATGCTCAAAACCCTACAGTGGTATCAGAGCCTAGACTTGTTTTCTTGTTATACTTGCAAAAACTGCTTAAAAATTGAAGTTTTGTGATGTCTGGACAACGGACTCGGCGAGTCCATCAGGGGACTCGACGAGTCCATGCCTTAAAAGTGGTCAAAACGATCCAACTCGTCGAGTTGGTTCATGCACTCGACGAGTTGGACCCCCCAGACAACATATTTTCAACTTTTTTGGCTGGAATTGGACTAGGAACATTACCCTAAGATGTTTTTGGACTTATAAACTTGTTTTTGATGTGGTAATGTTCATGCTAATCCAATTTCAAAGATAATTGTCAATAGATTCATGTTTTGTATTAGTTTAAGGTTTAGACTAATTACATGAAAAAGTTTGATTGGAATTATCTTGTTCTTATGAGTTAGTTAGATTAATAGAAAAGTTAATTGATAATGTGTTTTCAATCCATTTTAATCTAAGAGATGATTCTAAAATGTGTTTGTGTAACTTGTCCTCAAGTTACATGAAAGGTCACATTTAAGTTTCATAAAACTCATAAAAGTTGGCAATGATTACAAAAATGAAGAGTCTTGTCCTCAGGTTATGGAGGGTCAACGATCACTTCATTAAGTAATAAAATGTGTAACCTTAATTAATTCCATAAGTTACAAAATAAAGAAAAGTTACATTCTTTTATTAGTTTAAAGTCTTCCATAACTTGTCCTCAAGTTATGGAACTTGAAGAGTCTTTTAATTAAAACTACTTTAAACACATAATTTATGGAATTAATTAGTTTTGAATATTTTCAAAACTTTCCCTCAAGTTTTGTAATTTGAAAAGTTTTCTCTTATGAATACTTTAATTCCAAGTTAAGCACTTAGAATTTTAAAAGTTAAAATTCAACCCTTATACTTTATACTATTATAAGTTAATAATATATATATATATATATATATATATATATATATATATATATATATATATATATGTATAAGAGCAAGTCAGTCTTACCGTTAGTAGGCCTCATTCACGAAGTCGGTCTATAAGGGGGGTATAAGGTTATTGCCTATAAAATGGCAGTTTAATGGGTGTCCACTCTCACCCACCGCTTCCTTGACTGGTGGAGGGTTGTTAGCCGAATGGGTAGGACAAGGACTAGAATTCTCCCTTCATTAAAAGTATTAATGATAAATACTAAGTAACTAAACCTTTATAAATACTCAATCTTAGTTACTTAGGAAAATGTGAATTTGGTGCTAACCCATGAAATTACTCTTTGCACTTTGTTTAAGCCGGTTAGTGGAGCGTGTGTGGTTAACTGACACACTAACTCGTATTTAACAAGGTAGGCAAAGGGTAACTTAATGTTTATCATAGTATCGATGGAGCGTGTGTGGTTAACCGACACATCGATTGAGGGGTAAACACTTAAGGGTACCAAGTATATTTGCATGGTTATTCACACCTTGTTTTGTGATCCTCGGCATCCCAGTCACAAAACTTGAAGGGCACACTCGAGATTGAAACATACCATTGAACAGTTAAATGAATCTCAAAAAGATCTAGGAGTTTCAAAACCAATTAAAACCTAATAATACATTTCGTTTATCTTGGTGGAAATTGGTGAATCGTCATTCACCTACCTTCAAATATTTTATAACTTGGATTACGGCATCCCTCTTCTAAGTTATAAAATAGTTTGTTGGGTCCTAGCCTTAATATTTCATATTGGGTGTCATATTAAGGACTTTAGATCAACTATCTTGAATATCTCCCAAAAAGATGTCTGGTTTAGACGTTTATGATCTTCCCAAATCTCTTGAAACAAGCTTTCCTAAATGAAGATGATGTCCCATGGAAATCATACTTCTTTCACCTCCTCCAATTATTCTCCCTAACCCACAATTTCTTGAAAAGTTTAAGGTCACTCAAGCCCTATTGACAAGCAAAGATATATGTGTGATCACATCTTGGAGATGTAGTCACATATTGACAAGCCGGGAGAGTTGGGTATCAAAGTATTGAGAAAGTTGGTGGTTCAATCACTTTCTAAGTCACATAGTGAGTTCCTTTGGGACTCCTATGAAACAGAATATGACAAGACCCTTAATGATCTAATCTATTTGCTAAGATCAACTTCCTAAAAATTTATGGAAATTGATAATGATGAAATTGGATATCCAGTAAAGCTCTCTTTTCCCAATGGAAATGTATCGGCCATAGTCAACTCGGTTGACCAAATGGTAAAGAGATAGGCTAAGTCTGAGATAGTCCCATTATCAAGGGTCCATTACCAAAGAAAGGGGCATTGGTGTCGAAGCTGCCAAATTTACCTAAGGATGTTAAAGTCAATAAGTTTGACTCTACTTCAGGTAAAGTCCACTTTCTAACTCTGCTAACTTTCTATTCTGAGACTCTTGATACATGATGTGACTGGGTCACATGTTGATGTTTTAAGAATCAAATAAAAGTGAAGAAACTTAAAGAAAGAATATGTTGAATCTGATCGGGTAAATGGATTTCTATCGCATAGTTTGAAGATCGAATCCTTGAGCTACTTCTTAGGAGTTATGATATTTTTCTTAGGAATAGATAACAACAAGTTTTCATATGGATTGTAAGGATAAGTTTTTCGCAAAGTTTTAAAATAAAAGGTAAATCTTTTGATTTTATTTATTTTAAAATATCCTTACAATGGCATTTGTGAAAATCTTTATTGCTTATAAAATTCCATTAATAGCAAGAGTGGAACTATGAATTTGATTCTTTCATTTGTGGTAGTGTCTAAATTTACCAAATAAGGAAAGATTCTCATCACCCAAGTTTCAGTTGGATTGAAACTTGGAATCATGCAAGATGATGAATGAGAACTTTCAAGCATTGGAAAATTAAGACTAATTACTTGTTCACATGGATGTGTGAGTCAAGTAAAGGACTAAGGGATCGAGTACACATTCTTGTGCATTGGTTAAGTCCACCACAAAGATAGATAAGACTATTCATCATAATTTACTATAGCTTAGTAAATATGGTTATACTTACAAGATTAAGTATAATTCTGAGACATTGGAAAAGGTTCCAATGTATGACAGAGCGAATAAGAAGAATCAACTTAGGCGGAAAGATAAAAGTTTCTCAAATCTGAAAAGATGGGAGAGTACTTTAGTATCATGTTATATAGTCATCTTAATGATTAGAGACCTTATCACAATTCTTCCTCTAAGTGCATTCTGGTAGCTAAGAAGAGGAGCTATGAATTGTTGAAGTGGTCAAATCAAGAAGATGATTCATACTTCGTTCCAAAAACAATTCTTAGAGTTATACTCTAAGATTGTAACTTGAGTGACATGTCTTAAAGAAGGTTTTTTAACACTTGTCAAATGTAAAGAGTAAAATGTGTTCTACTCTTGTACATTTGAAATTGGTAAGTTGTGATGTTTTGGATAAAACAGAGACCAACTAAGGCCAATTGTGTCACACCCCAAAACCATGAATGGCGGAAACGTTCTGGGGCGGAGGACGTCATGTACAGTATCACAACAATGAAAAGTAGTAAACAAGCAACAACATCATCCATTGCATTAATAATATAATTTTAATACAAGTGTGTTCTGTCAAATTATGATAAACACTAAAGTATAAATCAAAATGAAAGATGAGTCTTGAACGAGCTCCATCTTCTCTAAACCTTGCATCGGTACCTGTCTATCGTGGACCTGAGGATACAAGTTATTTTGAAAGCGAGTAGCAGCTTTAAAGCTGGTGAGATCATAAGTATTTTAGTGTCTTAATTTGTAAGAATGTATTTGTATGTATATGAACTGTAAGTATGAAAATGTTTTGAACATCCTAGAAAACCATATGTTTCCTACTAAACGTATCCTTCTACCAAGGCATCTAGTATCTGTGTGTGTGTCTCTTGTAAGAGTGTGTATTTTCCCAAATCTGACTATCATTAACCAAAAATATAGCTTCTACATTACCGTACATCGTGTGAATGTTCACGAAGTGAATGTAATGGGAAAATGGAATAGTACTATGGTGTAGTATCGAATAACTACAACCGTACTAACTACCTTAAGTCTATTGTAATCTTGTAAGTACTGTAGTATTTGTAATAAGTGACTACTTCTGTACTAATATTTCCTTATTTGAGGGATAAGGCATAATGTGATGGCTAGATCCCAGGCTAGATGCTCCCCTATCAAAGGGATTTTGGGAACCATACACGACCCCTGCATATTTGCAAGCCGTGAACATCCACATTACTATGATCATGTATACCCAATATAACTATCACAATGCGTTGTGATTCATTGGTATAGTTAGATCCTGAAATCGTTCCATGCTATAGCACCTAGTGATGTTTGTCCTATTATCGTATATGTAAACGCACTCATGTAAACGTATCTATGTAAACGTACTCATGTAAGCGTAATCTTGTAAACATATCTATGTAATAGTATAGTAATGTACTGTAATGTTCTGCGTGTGCTAGCTGTAACGTGTGTTCTCTCTCTATCTAGCATGTATAGTAATGTATTGTGTGTACTAGTTGTAATGTGTGTTCTCTCTCTATCTAGCATGTATAGTAATGTACTGTGAGTACTACTCGAACTGACTCATGAATAAACTGACTCATGGTATGTTTCATTGTTCTAGTAATAGTATTAGTATCCTCCTGTGCTACCCCTATGGTAACTTACTAGTGAAGTAACTGGTACGTATGAAAATGGAAGTATACCCTTGCTACCCAAGGGTATTGAATGGACTGGAAGAACCTTTATGACTAATATTTAAACGAGCTTCGGACGGATACCCGGTACCTCACCAGAACACATCCCAACGGTTAAAAGGAAATAGAGTAGATAGCCTTCCTAAGTCCTTTAAACATTCCTTATATAACTATACATATATAGGCATGCAATTGACAATATAAAAGCATAAAATAAGTTTTGTAAAACCTTTGAACATGATTATTATTTAAGAAAAGGTCGACTTGATGTCAGCCTATAAAACGGGTTGGAAGTATTTGTCTGATAAAACTGTATAAGTACAAAGAAACATTTGTTTGAAACATAATTGTATATGAGTTTGAAATGAAACATACAGTGTAAAATGAACAGTTTAATAAGGAGTTTTAAACATATAAAACGTTTATGAAAGTCATGTGAAGAAAACTGTTTGGTAAAACAGCTAATATGTAGTAAATCATTTGAATGCTGCTTATTAATCACATGTGATTGATATAATAACTAGCATGATTCTACTTGTATCCCCCCATAAAACATTTAAAAACATTTAAAACATTGATTAAGGGGTATGAACTCACCTGTAGTGAGTGGTACGGATGAACTGAAGATGTAGGACTGCTAGGTGTCAAGTGAAGTCTTGAACACACTCTATGATCCTAGTTGACATATAATATCACATATATGTAACAAATTAGTCTATAAAAAACTAATTAACAAAGTAAAGACACCCTAGGACATGCTAAACACCTTTAATAAGTGTTATTAGCCTCTAGGATTGGATCTAAGTGTTGTAGGGAAAAGCTATTGTGTGTAGGGTTCAAAGAAAACTCCCTAATGGAGTTCACGACCCTAATGTCACTAAAAAATGAGTTTACGGTCATAAAATCATGATTTTACGGCCGTAAGCTCATACTTACATGACCATTTGATGTTTGAGGCTCTACAAGACCCTGAGAAGCATTTCTACTTAATGGCAAGGTCTTTGGAAGAGTTTAGGGCATCCTATAACTCCTTTGAGGAGTTCACGGCACTGGGACCAAACCCCTTGGAGATTATGGCCGTAATCTCCCATGGAAAGGGTGTTTTTGGTGTTTTCAAGCCCCTAACTTAACTAGGAATGAGTCTAGGCTAGTGTCCAAGGCTTAAGGAGAGTTTAAAGCACCTTTTGGCCCTATTGTTTGGAGTTCACGGTCCAAGAACTTCTTGGGCTGTGAACACCTTACTCTTGGTGTTCTAGGGGTGTTTTCTAGTCCTAAATACATTAGGATACGAGTCTAAGCTAGTTGCATTGCAAGAGAAAGGGACTAGGGCATCATTTGTCCCTTAAAGAAGGGTTTACAGTCCAAGATGTTCTTGGGCCGTAAACTCTTTAATCTAGTTGTTTTCCTATGATTTCTAGTGTATTAAGCACATAATAAGCTCTATAACACACTTAGATCGAAGTACTCACATTTTGGGACGAAAGTCCGAAGATCCGTGAGAGAGAATTCGACTTTTCTCTAGTTGGAATTGTAACAAATGAATAATTATGGCTCAGAATCATATATATATACTCCTGGGGTTTTTGGTAGAAAATATTTTTATTCAGGCATCGAATTCTAATATCAACGAGTTTTGGAATAACAGAGTTGCACAATACCCTTGTGCATCCTCTCTCCTGATATCTCTTTTAGTGTAAATCCTGAAATACTCAAACTTATACCAAAAGTCTGAAAATTTACTGGAACTGATCTAACTTCTATTGACTTGATATTGTTTGCACAGAATGGAAATTTCGGGTTGTCACAAATTGTGTGAAGTGTTTATCTTCATAAAGAATCCACACTATCCCTTGAGTATCTAACAAGAAAGTCTTATATGTCAAGAGGACAGTGGGAGTCTTAAAGGGCTTGAAAGTCTCAAGAACTAATCAAGAATAAAACCTGAAGTTCTTCACTAGCACACGAATTGAGGTTTATAACCTATCGTGTTGTCATATTATGTGCGCATTCCAATTAAAGTTGGCTTTGCATATGAGTTCTTAGAGTTCTCAATTAGCTGCGCAACAACTTGGAAGCGATGGCAGGCCCTTGAGCTGCTAGATGGCAAGAAATTAAGATTGAGTTCAGTCCATATGAGTTTGGATTTGTCATTATCCTTGTCTTGTGACTATGGTTTTGACAATTCACATGGATAAGAACACATACACCATTAAATCTAAGTGTCATAAGGTTTCTCTCCGATTCATGAAAATGATGGTGAGGAAACACTTTCACTAAGTAGATTTTAGCTAGATAGCAAGTGTGATATTTGCATTCTCAAAGTCGTTAGTGGAGCATGTGTGGTTAACCGACACACTGACATGGACTTGTGAGAAGTGGCAAAGGTCTAAACAATCGAGACTATGATTACGACATCCCTTTTCATAGTTCTTAAAATTGTTTAGACACACCTGTGAGCTATCTAAGGTAAGGTGTATGATATTGATAAAGTTTTATCAAAGCAATCTAGTATCAGAAATCTGAACTTTGGTAAATGAAGTATTGTTTTCTAAAAGTTCAGCTGATTTCTAAGTACATGTCAAAGCTAGTGGGAGCATAAGTGTTATGCAAATAATCATCATGCCATTGGGGGCATGATAATTATGATAAAGGTTGCAAGTTATCAATGTTAATTATAGAAAACAAAAGGTTTCAATTGGGAAAAAGTTGTTTTGCTATAATTAAGGGAGAGGAAATTATACTTCATCTCAAATCTAAAAGCTTAGATTGAGGTTTTAATCATATTTAGTCAAGAATATATATATATATATATATATATATATATATATATATATATATATATATATATATATATATATATATATATATGAATTTCATGTTGGATTGGTTCAACATGAGGAAATTCTATATATGGGTCCATTATTTGCGTTCTAAAATTCGATTATGATTACGGCATCCTTTTTCATAATCTGAATTATGAGAACCTGGCAAATTGAAATGGAAATATTATAGCAAAAGACTGGTTTAGTCCTTATGTGAGACATCATGAATCGTGTCCCATATGCTTCGGATATAGGGTCGATTACATGTGCTATATTCATCCTTTCTAAATTTTCCAAATGCCTGGGGCATTAAGAAGGGAAAAGGTCTAGAATGGATATGACTAAAATGATTAAGCAATTGTCGAGGACAATCTAAGGTTTACCAAAGATTGGTTGCTTAATGACAGTTGGAAGTATAGTGTTAATTCTGGAAGGACCATATTGACATAATCTGTAAGGAGGCAACTCTTGTTCAGAAGTGATAGTCAAAATGAATATGGAAATGTTTCAAAGTTAGAAAGTAATCAATCTGTGTAAGATTAGGAAAATTAATGCAAGAAGGATGTTTCCAAGGAGTTGATCTCCTTTGGAATACTCTGTAATGATTGTTGCCAAGTCTTTGTGAATTTGTGCATAATCATTACAAGAGGATCAATGCATATAAGTTTAGAATCTAACAGATTTTAGTAAATGGCATGAATTTGCAATTCTTGCATTTGCAGTAAGGATTTGGCACTGTGAAAAGAGGATCATTGGAGTTATGTTCAGTTGATCTATTTCACAAAGTAAAGATCATAGACAAACATAGTATGCATACTTGGTGTGTGGCATGACTAGGGTTTAGAAAAACATAGTGTACATGCTTGGAGCATGGGACAACTAGTGTTTTTTTTTAATTCAAGAATAAAGTTGATAGTTGAAACAGTATACAATAAATAATGTGTAATCATATGGTGATAAATAAAAGGTGTTTTATTTATATTCATAAGTTCTAAGACCATATTGGATTCGATTATTGTTGTGTTTCACTTTGCATGTTTTGACTTCCAGAATAACTAGGCCATTGTTCTGAATAACTAAGTTATTCGAACCATCCACAGTCGGTCATATGTTGGAAGTAGATATGAATCAAGACTGTCATGGGTTGAGTTTTAGAGGTCTAAGATGTTAGACAAGGTGGTGCTACAACACTCATGAGTGCTCATAAGTTCTGAGTATTGGATTCAACCCGCTCTCATTGGAATCACTTCATGGATTTTATCACGAGTGATCATAAGATGATAATATCTTATATTCTTCAACCCTAGAGATATTAGTTGTTACTATGAGTTGGTTGTACATTGATTGCACGAAAACGCATTGGTAACTCAATGTTATAAAACATGCCTTTGTGTATGATTCAAAAAGTAGTAGAACAAGCCATATGAGTCGAAGTTTATCCATTCCTTTTACCTTCGGGATAAAAGCGATATATGTGGGCCCCTCGATGATTTGGTGATGACAAATGTAAGTGCTCGGCCGAGCCAGGGGTGATTTGACTTGTTCAATTAGTCAGTCATCATAGATTGGAAATCGGGAAACAACAAATGGACAGAGAGAATGATTATAATCCATGTCTCAGTCCATATGGCATCTAGAATGGAGGAATATATGATCCCTTATCTAATGGACAAGTCATTGACATAGGTCAGAGATCATTGGCAAGGTCATAGTTCGACAGAAGCTTTTGAGAGCTACGATTGCCAGTCGGTTCTTGAAGTCATACTTGCAATAATAGTTTTAGACTTATCCAAGTGGGAGACTGTTGGATTAATGTCTAAGTCCATAACTATAATTGGTAAGACCTGACCCAACCCGGTATGGTCCATTTGGGTTGCATGGCATCATGCATTTGGATAGACTATAATGAGAGAAAGAACACTTAAGGTTTGTTAATATATAATAAGTTCTAATATATTAATAAGATTATATAATTATTATTGATCAAGAATTAATCTAGGATTAATTAAGTGATCAAAAGAAGACTAATTAAATATATGGGTTGATTGTGTAAATCATCCATACTTGTATAGTGGGCTAAGACTCCATGGATTATCAAGTTGGGCTAAAACCCATATGATGTTCCATGGATGCTCCATGGTGTATTTGAACCCATGGATCCAAAGAAATGGAAATCCATGACAATTAGGGTTTACCCTAATTGTCACTAACTATATAATGATCTTATTCTTGGAGAAAATCGGCCACTTTGTGTGAGTGAAAGGGCTAGCCGATTTTTATGAAGTGTGGATTTCTCTCTAATCTATTCGAAGTGTATTTGGTGCTGTATGAACCATTTGAGGTGTCACACTTGGGGCACTAGGCACTCAAGCTTCATGAAGACATTCTACATCAAAGAGGTATGTAATTCTAACTTGATATATTCATATGAATCAATGTTATTATGCTAGTTAGGATGAATACCTTGGAAAGTTCTTATTTGCATGTATAATAAAGAAAACATAGATCCAAGGTATTTAGGGTTGCATGTACACTTAGGAGTGTTAGAATGCTCAAAACCCTATAGGTACAAGGTCGAATTAGGATTTTCTCTGGCTAATAAGTTGATAAGGGAGGCCACAAGAGGCGGATTATGTTCTTTAAATAGGGTGCAAACCTAAAAATTAGGATTTCTCTTTATAGCTCCTACTCGTCGAGTCAGGGCCTTCCAACTCGTCGAGTAGCATCCAAATCCCGCGTCCCCATAATAGTCTCTACTCGACGAGTTGGAGCACCCCAACTCGCCGAGTCCATGCACAAAACCCTCAAATATTAGATAAATTGAATAATACCTAGAACAGGTGTTACAAGTCTCCCCCACTTGAACTAGACTTCATCCTCGAAGTCTGCCAGACCAAACAAATCCAGGTAGTGGTATCGCATCTCATCCTCTGGTTCCTAAGTCCACTCGGAGCCCCTGCGGTGCTGCCATTGCACCTTCACCAGCTTCACTTCCTTGTTCCGAAGAACCTTGGTCTTCCTGTCTAAGATTGAAACAAGCCTCTCAATGTAGTTCAAGCTCTCATCCACCTATATGTCATCTAGAGAAACGATTGCAGCCTCGTCAGTGACACACTTCCGAATCTATGACATATGGAAGGTGTTGTGAATCTGGCTGGGCTCAACCGACATATCCAAGCGGAGGCCACCTTGCCCACCCGGGCTGTAATCCTGAATGGTCCTATATAGCAGGGTCCTAGCTTGCCCCTATTTCAAAAACTGATGACTCCCTTCCATGGCGACACCTTTAGTAGCACAAATTCCCCCACCTGGAACTTAAGATCTGATCATAGTCGATCAACATAACTTTTATGACGGTTCTGTGGGACCCGAAGCCGGTCGCGCACTTGATGAATCAGCCCGGTAGTCTTGAGCACTACTTAATTGCTACCCATGAACCGGTGTCCAACCTCACCCCAAAAAACTGGGGTCCTGGATCTCCTACCATAAAACATCTCAAATGGAGGTCGTTCTGTACCGGCATGTTAACTATTGTTGTATGAAAACTCCACCAATGGCAGATACGTATCCCAGCTCCCTCCAAAATCCAACCGCATGCCTGAAGCATATCCTCAAGTGTCTGGATCGTCCTCTCACTCTGACCGTCTATCTGGGGGTGGTACGCCGTGCTAAAATGCAACTGAGTGCCTAGTTCCTCGTGGAACGTCTTCCAGAACCTAGATGAAAATCGAACATCTCTGTCAGAGACTACTAACACTGGCACCCCGTATCTAGCCACCACCTTTCACACATAAATATCCGCCAACTTTTCAGCGGATATACTCTCAGATATCAGAATAAAGTCGGCACTCTTCGTTAATCTATCCACACTCACCCATATGTCGTCCACACCCCCTCACTGTCCTCGATAACTTCATGATGAAGTTCATAGTGATCTCTTCCCACTTCCACATGGGAATGGGTAGCGGCTGAACCTTGCCGTGAGGCCGCTGATGCTCGGCCTTGACCTTCCTACAGGTCAAGCACCGCTCCATAAACAAGGCGATCTCCCATTTCATGCAGGGCCACCAGTAACTCAGTATCAAATCTCTATACATTTTTGTAGCCCCTGGATGTATAGAGAACTTGGACTTGTGTGCCTCCTCTAATATCTTTTGTCTCACTCCTCCAGTCACCGGTACCCACACTCGACCACATTGTGTCAGAAGACCTCGACTATCCTTAACAAACAAAGGATATTGTCCCCGAATCCGATCTATCTTCCAATTCTCCTTCTTCACCCCCTCGACCTGAGCCTCCTTGATCATATCCAACAATAGACAGATCACCGTCATCCTCAAACAAACGTTCCCAATCGAGGAACCTGCCGCCTTGTGGCTCAAAGCATCGGCCACCACGTTGGCCTTCCTTGGATGGTACAAGATCTCACAGTCATAATCTTTCAGCATATCCAACCACCTCTTGTGCCGCATGTTGAGGTTCTGCTAATGCATCAAATACTTCAAACTCTTGTGATCAGTATAAATAGTGAACCACACTCTATACAAGTAGTGCCTCCAAATCTGGAGGGCAAACACCATTGTCCCCAATTTCAGGTCGTGAGTGGGGTAATTCGCCTCATGAGGCTTCAACTGCCTCAAGGCGTAAGTTATCACATGCCACCTCTGCATCAGTACCGCGCCTAACCCTAAGATCGATCCATCACAATACACCACCAAATCATCTAACCCCTATAGTAGTACTAAAATCGGAGCCTCGCATAACCTCCGTCTCAGGGTCTCAAAAGCCAACTGCTAATCTATGCCTCATCGAAATGTCACATTCTTCTTTGTCAAGCGGGTCAAAGGCACAACAATCTTGGAGTAATTCTGGATGAATCTTTGATGATAGCCCACTAGACCTAAGAAGCTACAGATCTCGGAAGCATTCTTCGGCACTTCCCACCACATCACCACCTTAACCTTGGCTGGGTCAACCGAAATGCCATCCTGGTTGATGATGTGCCCTAAAATCACACTTGGAGAACTTGGCATACAACCTCTTCGCCCCCAGGGTCTCCAATACATGCTACTCCTTGGTCTTAGAATAGACCAGGATATCATCAATAAAAGCGATCACTGACCGATCCAACATCGGTCTATACACCCTGCTCATGAGATCTATGAACATTGTTGGGGCATTGGTGAGCCCGAATGGCAACACCACGAACTCATAGTGACCATACCGAGTCTTGAAAGTTGTCTTCGGTATATCCTCATCTGATGGTATTCCGACCGAAGATCAATCTTGGAAAACCAAGACCCACCCTGCAGCTGATCGAACAAATCATCGATCCTCAGTAACGGATAACGGTTCTTCATCGTTAGTTTGTTCAGCTCCCGATAATCAATACACATCCTGTGTGACCCATCCTCTTTTTTTTCACAAACACGATTGGAGCTCCTCACGGGGAACTACTCGGTCGGATAAACCCTCGGTCTAGCAGCTCCTGAAGTTGCATAGATAACTCTTGCATCTCGGGCGGTGCTAACTGGTATGATGCCTTTGCTATCGGTGCGGAACTCGACACTAAATCAATGCGAAACTCCACTTGCCTCTCCGGAGGCACCTCTGGTAACTCTTCGGGAAAGAAGTCCCGAAACTCCTGTACAACCGGCACACTGCCCACATCCGTCGTGGTCTCAACCCTTGTATCCGAGATATAAGCCAGAAATCCCGTACATACCTGTAAAAATCTCCTAGCCCTTGCAACTGAACAAAGGATTGGCCCCTGCGAGGCCCTCTCACCATGAATAACTAGTTCTCCCCCACTTGGGGTTGGATCCTTCACCAACTGACGCTCGCAATCGATCAGGGCCCCATTGGCCCCCAACTAGTCCATCCCGATAATCAGCTTCAGCCCCCACAATGGTATTGGGACTAGATCAACACGAAACATTTCCCAAAGCACATTCAGGACACGGTCCCGATACACCCTCGCCGCACTCACAGTGTGATCATCTGCAATCTCTACCTCGAGCAGGGAATCCAAAGTTCCCGGCGCATCCCAAAACTTCTTGCTAAGCGCCAGAGACATGAACGATCGGGCAGCTACCAAATCAAACAAAACATGAACCGACATACCATAGACCAAAAAGGTCCCTATACGAGCACAATGTACATATAAGCAATGCAAATAAACATAGATCAGAGTAGAATAAACAAGTACCAACCACAACGTCTGGTGCTACCCGAGCCTCCTAGGTAGTCAAATGAAATGCACGGCTCCTCCCCCTCCCTGCAACCTCGGACAATCGGCCTTTTTATGGCCAGTATGGTTGCAGTGGAAACATATCAGACCCTTCTCGGGGCAATCCTTGCTCAAGTGACCCTGTTGGCCACATGCGTAGCATCCCGAGCCTGCTATCCAACAAGCGCAACTGCGGTTTACCGCACTTGGAACACAGGCCCCGACCCTGATGGCCCCTACTGGAAGTGTCTGAGGTCTTAGGATTTTTATCCTGACCTACTGCTGCCTGTGCCTGCTCCGGCTTCCGCTTGGTGTGGAATTCCAGCTCCATATCCTGCTCACGGGCCTTCTCCACCATCTTATTCAGGGTTTTACACCCTATAATGCACACAAACTCATGGATATCACCCCTCATCATGGAATGATATCTCTTCCTCCGCATGTCCTCATCAGAAACATACTATGGAATCAACAATGCTCGCTCCCAAAACTCGGGCGGTAATCTCCGCCACAGTCTCGGTGGTTTGTTGGAGCTCCTGGAACTCCCTCACCAACCGCTGCACCTCAATAGCTGGTGCAAACCCCAAATTGAATCGCCGAACAAACTTGACCCATGTTATATCGGCCACACTGGCTGCTCCCACCTGACTATTCACCTCGCCCCACCAGTCTCGGGCTCTATCTCTCTGCATACATGAAGCAAAACCCACCTTCGTCGCATCCGAGCAAGAACTCGTGCGTTGGGCGTTCTCGATATCTGCCACCCAGCGTCGGCTCATAATAGCTTCCTTGACCCCAAAAAACTTCGGCGCTCCACACGCCTTGAACTCCCGGAACGAGGGATTTCGGGCCCCAGCCTGGCCCACAACAATCTCGGCTCTGAATGCCCTGAGCCTCTCCTCCATGATCTCTATCATACCCTCCTTGACTGTCCCAAAGATAATTGGGGTAGCATCAAGGATGCCCCTCATAACCTCGGTTGCGATGAGCTCGCACAACTTATTGTCGATAGGCTCGGTTCCATTGCCCAACCCAGATCTAGATCCCAATCTTGATCCCCTAGCTCCATGTCGTGTCATCACCATACTGTACTGCAACACCATATAACATAATGATCAGGATGTCTATAGAAGGGATCCTCCCACACCGGTCCTCCTCAGAGCTTCCAGGTCTAACATTGGTTCGAGTACATGTCTTGTGCTTCCAGTAGTACAGGCCCAATACTACCTTCCACACCTACATGTACCTCCCCTAGTGCTCTACCTGATAACTCCAATTCGTCTAAAAATAAATCATATCTCACAAACTACCGCATATCTCAAACCCTAGGCGACCCTAAGATTTGCTCTACCCATATCAATCATACCAATCATAACTGGTTGCCTTTATACATGCAAATTATACAAAGAAAATGATCAAATAGACTTTTAAATAAGGGATTCTACCCTAGGACCACAACCAAACGAGGAACATGAAATAAGGCCAAATCAATCATTCTAAGGCTATAAGCTCCTAACCGTATATAATTTTAAAAGCATACACATAGCAAGATCCATACGATTATCATAGCTCAAATATCAGTATAACACGGCTAACACATTGGGGAACTACTTACTTGGCCCGTCCGATCACGCGCGTTGCACTCTCATCTTTTCCATTCTTTAAAAGTTTTAACTTTCATTTTTTTATTTTTGAATTTTTTTTACCATTTCCTAAGTTTGAGTCCCGACACACCTGAGGGTGTGCCTGAATCCCTCAAACCAAGACTCTGACACCAACTTGTACAACCCAATTTTTCAAAAGAAAATTTTCATTTTTAAATAGTCAAAACACTTTTCCATAAACCATGAAATCTCAATACAATTGTTTTAAAATTCCTATCCATAACAATATTATTTCCAAACATCAAAGTATCCCATAAAAAAAGCCTGAGAGAGTGCACGTCGCGTCATCAAGCCTTGCCCATGACCGTGGGCTCATATGTACCTGAAACAAATCCACAAACTGTAAGCTAATGCTTAGTGAGTCCTCTAGAGCATACCTCACACACAATCCACATAACACATATCATATTAGCTATAAAAGCTACATATATCACATAAGCCATGCATACCAACATATTACATGCATGTAAGGCCCTTCAAGGCCATAACATCAAAACTAGGCTTCTTACAAGGTTTTAGTGCATGGAAAGGGGCTAAGCTATATAAAGTGAGCAACTTTGTGCCATTGGGGACCTAGAGAGATCCAGATCTGGTACTACCATTTTGCACCAAAAATGGTCATTTACTTCCAAGAAAAGGGATCTAATCAACTAGAGATCAAGGTGATGACTTTATACCTCAAGATGATGGCCAATACAGAGTAGATGTCGGATCTACTGCTTCTCTCCTTGTTCCTTCCTCTTCAAGCTCTAGAGTCCTTGTAACATCCCAAAAATACAGGCTAAAAATTTCGTTTTTAATTAGGTTATTACATAAAACCAAAGTGTGAATAATCAAGATATAATATTATGAAACCATATCATAGTATAATCCCAAGGATCTCGTGTGCTGAAAACATAGTGTGATGCGCTGCAACCAAGCCGGCTCCTTTCCTTTGAAACAAGGTAGGTCAAAATATGGTTTATACTTTACTTTTCTGGGCAATTGTATCTTTTTGTAATATTTATGAGTTTATGGTCATGTTTACGGCTGAGTTTACAGCCGTAAACACCTTACGGCCGTAAACTCATTTACGGCCAATTTGTTTCCGACCCATATTCCCAATATAAATAGAGGTGTTAGGGTGAGGAGTAGAGATTGATTAACCCTAGAGAGTTTACGGCCAGAGAGAAATAGGAGCTTTTATGTGTGTGAATCTCTTGTATCCGAATCATAATTCATATCAATACATACAAGATTCATATTAATTCTTTTTCTCCTTCTCTTCTACTTGATCTGACATCATCCGTTTGATTGGGATTCTGCACCATCAAACGGATCTGACTGATACATGGGCAAATTAGGGACTTACAATTGGTATCAGAGTCTGGTTGTATCAGTCAAAAGGATTTATTGTTTCATCCAAAAATCGAAGATTCTGTGTTCTCAGTCCAAGCTTACGGCCGTAAACACTGAGTTCACGGCCGCAAACCAGTCAAATTCATCAACCGTGAATCGTAGTTCTTGGGCCGTAAACCCTATTTTGGGGCATTATTTGATCTTATTTTCGAAATATTTTTGCGTTTTTGGATAGATCTCGCAAAAATAAAGGGGGTTTGTTCTTCGTGTTTTTCATAAAAAAAGGTTTTTGATCGATTTTTGGAGCTTCAAAGTCGAAAAATCGCTATTTTCACGTAATCGTTGAAGGGTTTTCGGCCGGAGCTTACTGCCGGAAATAGTTAACGGCCGGCGGCGGAGTTCGTGTTAGCGGCTAGGGTTTCCGAGCTTGCGGCTCGGTTGGGAGTATACGGGTCGGTCTAGCTCAGCAGCCTCGTCCTCGCATCGCGTCCTCGTCCTTGCTGCAGCAACTTCGCTTCGCATACACTAAAAAACAGGATTTGAGGGTGACGGGGTTCGAACACGGGACCACTAGTTCACAAGGCAGCGGACTTAACCAACTCAGCAAGGCAATCTCTTGTGATCTAACTTTGAATTTTTGAACTTAACCCATCCCTGTCGATTCCAACTTTCATTTTTTAACACTTTTAACCCCCAAAACTCAATTCCTTTTAATTTTAAATTCTTTTTTCATCCAAAATTAAAAATAATAATAATAAATAAATAAATAAATATAAATTAAATTAAAATTAATAAATAAAATTATATTTTAATTTTTTACTTTTATTTTTAACTTTTGACTTTAAATTTTGACTTTGACTTCCAAGTTTGACCTTTGACTTTAAACTTTGATTTTTTTAAAATTTTCAAATTTAGCTTTACAGTTTGACTTTTTATGTTTGACTTTTGAGTTTTACTTTTTAAATTTGACTTTTAAGGTTGATTTTTGAGGTTTATAATCAAAGGGCATTTTTAAATTTAAGTTTGACTTTTAAGTTCTAGTTGTGCTTTTAATAGTTTTTCTTTTTTAAATTTACGAGGGAGTTGAAACATGAAAGAGAGTCGTCGAGATATGTTAAGATAAAATTTCAGCTTTTTCGATTTTATCCTTGGAGAAACCCTTGAAACTCAGCTGCAACGATTCACTACACTCACTACTGAGATGAATATAGCCGGGATCTTCTTGACTAAGTCCGAGATAAACAAAAAGCTGCTAAATTCACTTCCGAAATCGTGGGATATGAACGTGGCCATCATCAAGAAGACAAAAGATCTCAATCGTCTTAGTATTGCCGAAGTAATTGAAGAGCTTGACGCTTTCAAGAGTTCTGTAAACCTTCCGGTCAATGAAGTTTCATGTTCTCATTCATGTGAAGCTTCATGTTCTCAATCATGTGAAGATACGATTAAATTTCTTCGGGATCAAATTGATTTATTTAAAAGAGAAGTTGAGGACCTGAGATATGAAGGATATCAACTCAGGAAAGGACAAAAACCCCTGAAGGCTGAGTTGGAAGCAAAAACCAAGGACTTTAGGAAACTTCAGGAAGACTATAGTAACAAATGTGAAAACTATGATTATGTAGTCAAACAAAATGCTGAGCTAGTGGCTGAAGTTGAATCTTTGAAAGGAAAGTTTGAAACCGCCAAACTTGATGTTAGAAAATATGATTTCTCAAGTGAGGTGGTTGCAAATATGAAAGACCAAAGCATGCAGTTTAAAAGGAATCAAAACAAGGGTCTAGGGTATGATAGTGTACCTCCTCCTTATAATCATAACTACACATCCATCCCCATGACAAAGAAAGAAATTGACAGGGAGGCACATCTTTAATATGGAAAACGAGCTGGATTTGTGTCAGGTGGAGTTATTAATGTTGAAAATACTGATGTTTCTGTTACATGTGCAGGTAAAGTAGCAGAGGATGAGAACAAGGAGAGTTCTTCTGAACAAACAAACGACCCCTTGAACTCTAAATCTGTTGCTTCTAATCAACCTGCCGTTGGTAAATACAGGCCTCCAATTCCAGCGCAACAGAGTGTCTGTCGCAAGTGTGCATGTGGGAACAACAAGAAACGAGGCAAGGATACGCCACCAGGGGCAGGAAGAAATAACTTCACAATGAAGAAAAAGACTTGTTTTCATTGTGGAACACCTTGACACATTGCCAGAAATTGTCCTAATCGCGCATACGTTCCCTACTATGCACAAGGGAGGCAGAATGTGCCAAGAGGGTGATACTCCAAAAGAAACCCCTCAAGGTCACGTTCAAACAATGTTGATTGGAACGCGCAGAAGTCCAAGAATAAATCTTCCAAGGCCAAGAATCAAAATCCCAAGAACAAGAAGGGAATGTTGGCCCAGAAGTCTTGTCCAAGAGATGCTCCAACAAAACCAAGACCGGCTAGGTCAAAGTCATCTCGGCAATCGACTTCAAGTTCCAAAGCAAGTGTCAAGGCACCCATCGGATCGAACAAGAAATGGGTTAAACCCGAATATAGATGGGTACCAAAGGCTCAATCTCCTAAATCTCCTAATGCTTCTAACGTTTCTACATCTTCTGTTTGTGATAAGCAGGATATGTCATGGGAGAGAGTATCGTGGATTGATGACAAAGGTCGAACCAATTTTAAAATGGACTGGGTTCCAAAGACCAACTGATCCCGCTCTGTGTCGGAGCATCCATGGAGGCATATCATCATACTTCGGTTTGTTGGTAGTGGCTGTTCCTGGCATATGATAGGGGACATCTCTCAACTGTACAACATTCAGACATTTGTTTGAGAGTATGTGTCCTTTGCGGGAAGAGAAGAAAGGAAAGTGATCACTCACGGGGTTAGTGCTTAATGACATGAAGAATTTTTGGATCTGTTCTGAGACTACGCGTGCTGTTCTCAGACCTTCTGGATGCAAATTCCATCGGTGACTTACGGTTTGCGTTTTCTTCTCTATACTCCTGAATTTTTCTTAAGCTGATTCGCTTTAAAGACTAATTTTTGTTTTAGGACAGTTTAAATTTGCGCATTTATTTTCGTTTCTCTCCTATGCACAAATTTAGGGGGAGAAATAAAAACAAAACAAAATTTTAAAAATTTTAAAAAAAAATCCAAAAACATTACAAAATCAAAAAATCAAAAAAAATATGTGGTGTAAATGAAATGTGCTTGAGGGAGATGTTTTGGGAAATGAAATTAGCAAGTGATAACAAGCAATCTGAGTCTGCGTAACGTACCCAAAGTTGAAGGGTCTATGCTCTGGTTTGATGCGTCGGTAGGCACGAAAATTTTTAAATGGACTTGACTAGGGAGAGTTGAACTTAGGAAATTTATAGACTTTACGAATCTTGACCTAGTTAGATCCATTCAGCCTGACAATATGACGCTCGGATAGGTTGAGCAGGGAGATATATATGGGAATCTACTCGTCACATTAATTGAACCCGTACTTGGAACCGTGGTTTAACTTTTCCTCGATGTGCGGATTATGTCCTTAATTCCGATTGGATGGGGCGACTGGTAAATTCCGATAAATTAGGTCTGTAGAATATCATTTTCTTTCTTTCCGTCTGTTAGTCATATGTGACATCCCCAAAATCTCGGTCAGAAAAGACCAATTTTCATTTATGCTTTTAAATAATTTCAGAGTAAATCCTTTTGATTTGAAAGAGTTGCGGAATTTGTTCCCAAAAACAAAACATGATAAAACAATGTTTACCAAAGCATTTCATAAAAGAAATGTATTTTCATTATATAATCAAAACTCAGGGTGTCATGTTCCGATACAGACCAATAAGCATAAACGATAACATTACAAGTCATTCAACAAATATATACATATACAGACTTGTAAACAAAACAACTTGATGGTTCATCCATCTTATGCCCTCGCGCCACTTCCTGTAATACAATAAAACTGAGTGGGTCAGACTTGGGAGCCTGGTGAGCATATAGGGTTTTCAACCCACAATAAATAATCATATTTAATTTTCACCAACCAACAATAACCCAATTACCCATTCCCGTTATTCTCACTTTATGTCCCTAAGACAACTAACATAAGGGACCTAGTCTAAGAATATTTCATCGGCGCGACAACACATTCTTTGGGGGTTCCTCAGCAATATAAGTCAAATAAGGCAACCATGAGGGGGATGGAGTACAGCGAATGAACACCCAGGTTCATTAACACCTACATTTGGCGAACCTGCTAATGTTTCCACAAGACTGTCTAGAAAAGTCTGTGGTCGTCATCTAAACTCCGCTTGATGACTAAAGCAAACAACAACGAGGCCTCTCATCTGATTATTACACACCAACTATCTACCCATGTTCTACCCAACATATTAGTAGATAAAATATACATTTTTATACATGGATAAAAACCTGTATAGCATGCTTTGATCAATACATATTCCAACATAACAGATGAGGCACACACACATAACACGTATTTCATAGAAAACAAATCAGATCCATGAGATAGAAGAGAGTGAATATACAATCACACATATAACACAAAATATACACACAACACGTATTTCGTATAAAATGCTTCATAATTATGCGTTAGAAGAAAGTAACCACACACTCACACCTATAAACAACAATACACTTAATACACTCGAACCATACTTGTATTATTATCGTGTTTATGAAAGGTAGTATACACTCACTTGATCAGAAGATCATCGGACAACACTACGGTTTACAGAAGTAGTAATCCTCAGCAGATCTGGAAGATCTCTACAAAAATCGAACTTCTCGCGGACAGAGCTTCGGCTCGGGAATCGCACTTCTCGGGATCTTCGGGATCTCGGGACTTGCTTCGGGGCTCGAGAATATTACCGGGGCTTCGGGGTACTTCTGGCATGCAAATCGAGGTAAAACGGGAGAGAGAAGAGAGAAAAATAGCAATTGAGTCGGCCGCCCTCGCTTCCTATTTATAGGAGGCTGGAGCCTCGGAGTATGCGGGGCGTACTGCTCCGAAATCGTCACTGCTTACGTATCTGTAACGACCCGTTCCCAGTATGTTAATTTATTGGTAATTGTTGTGAGTTTTGCAAGAGGGACTCGGCGAGTTCATAGCCTGACTCGCCGAGTGGGGTCGCGGCTGAGAGCACGCGTGAGCCGGGGACTCGGCGAGTCCATATCCTGGACTCGGCGAGTCCATCCGTCTGGGTGAAACCCTAACTCCCGGGTTCTTGCTCACTATTTAAACCCCATTATAGCCTCCATCTCGTCACTTTCCCCCTTAGAGCACTGTGAGAAACCCTAAACCTTCCTCTTGTGAGCTTATATGTGATCTTGTTCCATTTTGTGAAGGGGTGAAGAAGGAGAAGAAGAAGGAAGCAAGGAAACGAGTTCTAGTGCCAAGATCCAAGGTCAAGTGTGAACTTATTCAGGTAATTTCGGAGTTCTCTTCTGGTTTTATGCTTAAACTTCCATTAGAGCTCTTTTAAGGGCTATTTGATGCTTGTTCCAAGCTTTATGTTTGCTTGATTGTGTTATTAAGCCGAAATACCTTTGGATCTGAGTGTTGGGGTGTTGAAGAGTCCAGATCCACTGTCTTTTTGGGGTTGCATTGCTTATAAGCCATGGATCTACCCTTATTATGCATATTTTAGCCTTATTTCCCTCTTTCATGTGGTTGTGCACGTAAAGTTGGAAACTTTACGTGGTAAGACAGCTTAATGGACCTAGATCTATCATTTGCATGCGTTGGATTCAAGAGAAATCGAGTAAAAATATGTTGCATGGCGGCAACTCGGCGAGTCGGAAGAACGACTCGACGAGTCATGTCGCGAGTCCCGAATTCTTCAGTTTCTTCAGTGTCGAGTTTGCGAGGTGAGTTAGGGAGTGGACTCAGCGAGTTATGAGTGGACTCAGTAATGGAGGGACTCGGCGAGTTGTTCATACAACTCGGCGAGTCCAAGGCAATCTTCTTGGGGATTAAGAACAACTCGTCGAGTCTGTTCATCTGACTTGGCGAGTCGGATGAAGATCATCTGAGTTCTTGGATCAAGAGGGTACTCGTCGAGTCGATGCCACACTCGACGAGTAGCAGCATGTAGAGTTGAGAAGTGAGAGTAGGACTCGGCGAGTTGGGTGGCCCAACTCGGCGAGTCAGCCCCATCAGTAAGTTGACTTTGACCAAGGGTAAAAGAGTCGTTTTACCCCAAGTGCAGTGTTTAGTATTTGATTGAGTGTGTTCATGGACTTGTAGCCGAGGAGTTTCGGAAGCAGCAGCCGGTAGCTTTCAGACACACACACTCAGCCGCCAGTTTACGAGGTGAGTTCCCTTTTCAGTAGGAACGGGTCTAAGGCCACCATGCCGGCCCGTTTAGCTAGCAGTAGTATCCGGATGTTATCCGATGCAGTAGTTAGCATGTTTGATGCCTTTGTGGCTCAGACAAGATTATGTGTGTTCATGTAGTGATATGTTATGTTATGATCAGTCAGCTTTGGACTTCGGTCCGATGTCAGCTTCGGACTTCGGTTCGATGTAGGGGACAAGGTCCCGGTTAGCTTCGGACTTCGGCCCGATGTCAGCTTCGGACTTCGGTTCGATGTAGGGGACAAGGTCCCAGTTAGCTTCGGACTCCGGTCCGATGTCAGCTTCGGACTTCGGTCCGATGTAGGGGATAAGGTCCCGGTCAGTCAGCTTCGGACTTCGGTCCGATGGAGGGGGCAAGGCCCCGTATGTGCTTGATAAATTATTGTATGGTATGTGGTAATTTGGGGGAGCTCACTAAGCTTCGTGCTTACAGTTTCAGTTTTGGTTTCAGGTACTTCCGCAAGCAAAGGGAAGAGCTCTGGATGACGGCATCGCACACACCACCGCCTCAGCTTTAGCCTGGGATTGATTTAGATGTTTGATCTGATGTAGTATGATATAGTTTTTCCGCACAGTATTTTATTATGTTTTGGAATACATCACGTATGGTTTTATTATATGATGCTCTGATTGCAGTTTTGATTATATTAAAAACAAAAATTTTTGGGTCGTATTTTTGGGTCGTTTCAAGTTGGTATCAGAGCCCTGGTTTGAGGGATTCGGGTACACTTCCGGGTGTATCTGAACTCAAACTAAGGGGAAATAAAAAGATTTCTAAAAGTAAAAATGTTTTCTAAAAAGAATTTTTGAAAGCACTTAGGAAGGAAGAATTTTCAACAAGATAGAGGTGTGTGCATGCGGTCAGCCGAGCTCAAGTAAGTACTCCCAAATTATCCATACAAGTTATTTGTTCAGTTTCAGTTTCAGTTGAATAGCATGCTAGTATAGGACTAAGGATCTAGGAGGATGCCTTATGTGCCTGCCTTATGTGTTACAGCTTTACGAGTATTGCATGCTAGTATTGAGTAGACAGCAGTAGGATAGCCTGTTTAGGTTATGCCTGATAGTATGAGCTTAGCACTGTATGCTAGATCAGTTTCTCATTTTGAGAATAGTTTTGCCTGAGTATGTTCCCTTTATCCGAATGCTGCCTGCTTCGTGCTTTGTGGGAATTCTGAGTGATGGAAGTTAGCCATTAGGTGAACACGATACACCACATGTGATCAGGGTTGAATAATCCCAGAGTGTTGGAACTGACCCTATTGCGCAGCTCTTGTTTGAGTCCAACCGTTATAGGGACGGGTCTTTTACTTGAAGAATTATCTGATCTTCGTCACATGTGATGGTGTTCAGGTGATGGTTAATTAGCATTATAAGGAGACCTGCAGCAGCTGAGGACTAATTGAGTTAAGTCTGAGGTTTCCCTGGGGCAAGCCTAGGATGAAAGTAGCAGAGATCAGTAGTAGTAGAAGCGACTTGGTGGAGTCAGGGCAGTTCTTGAAGAAAGTACGGATAGATGTGGAAGGTAGTATGGGCCCGTACTACTGGAAGCAGAGGATCCGTACTCGAATCAAGAGAGGCTGAGACAAGACCAGGAAGCTAGTTGTAGTATCAATGATCCCTCAAGATATTTCTGTTTTCTGATGTGATTGTGATGTGTTTCAGAATGGTGGTTTTGCGTTCGAGGCCAGCAGCCGGCAGCGGAGGTGCCGGGGAGGGATCAGGTTCAGGCTCAGGGGATGAGCGCATGGATGAGCAGACCCGAGAGTTTCTTTCTTCGGAGATTACGCGCATCATTTTAGAGCAGACTCCTGTGATCTTCGGTTCGATCAAGGAGGGGATTCTAGAGTTGATGGATGAGAGACTGGGCACCTTCCGTGCCGAGGTGGCGGCCATGATGGGGTCGCGCACCCTTACCTTCAGGGAGTTCAGGGCATGTGGAGCCCCGGACTATCACGGGGCACGGGACCCCATAGCGAGTACCAGGTGGTTGGCGGATGTGGCCAACGCATTCCGTTCTAGCAGATGTCCCGAGGGGGACAAGGTCAGATTGGCGTCCTGTCTCCTGAAGGACAGGGCACGTGACTGGTGGGAGGAGGTAGGGCATACCATCGGGGATAATGCGGCATTGGATGCCATGACCTGGGCTGATTTTTCTACCAAGTTCAGAGCGGAGTTCGCACCGGTCATTGAGGTGCAACAGTTAGCCAGGGAGTTCCAGGATCTGACCCAGACTACCGAGACAGTGGCGGAGATCACCGCCAAGTTCAGGGAGCGGGCCCTTCTTGTTCCTCAGTATGCAGCAGACGAGGAGATGAAGAAGGCCCGTTATCACGAGATGTTGCGGAGCGACATTCGTATGTTTGTGAGCCGGTCCAGTTGCAAAACACTGGACGACATGATTGCTAGAGCTCGGGAGAGGGAGATTGATCTCGAGATGGAGAAGAAGAGGAAACCGGAGGCGGTTTCGGGTTCGGGTGGTTCGGGCAAAAAGCCCAGGGTTTCGGATCATAGGTCCAGGGGACAGCCGAGCTACGGTCGATGTGGTAGGTGTGGGAAGATGCACGAGGGAGCGTGCAAGGCAGGGAGTTCCGGCTGCTTCAAGTGCGGTCGGGTTGGACATTTGAGTAGGGATTGTACGGCTCCTGCTACTGTCGTTGCTGCGTCAGACCTGATTTGCTTTCAGTGCAATCAGAGGGGACATAAAAAGTCCTAGTGTCCGAGTTTAGCTTCAGCAGGGAAGGTGGCTGCACCTGCCCCTGCTACCTTGAGGATTACAGACGGCCGGCAGGGCCGAGCTGATGCGCCAGTGGCGAAGAGTAGGGCGTTTCAGATGACAGCAGAGGAGGCGCGAGCGGCTCCTGATGTGGTGACGGGTATGTATCTTCCCTTTTATCTCTTTATTATTATTGATTAAATGTTGCTTATGGTTGTATGTTTTATTCAGGGTCGTTCTCTGTGAACGGCATTTCTGCTTTGGTATTATTCGATTCGGGGGCTACCCGATCATTCGTATCTCTTGCGCTTAGCAAGAGGTTCAGTAGAGCTCCAGGGGAGCTGGATTGTCCATTAGAGGTTGAGATAGCGGATGATAGGACCGTGAGGGTCGGCAGAGTGCACAGAGGGTGTTCTCTTCAGTTATTTGATGAGCGGTTTTCAGTGGATTTGGTACCTATTCCTCTGCGAGGGAATAAGGTTATTTTGGGTATGGATTGGCTAAGCCCCAATGGGGCGGTGATTGATTGCGAGCTTCAGTTAGTGAGGGTTTGCACTCCCAGTGGGGGAGAGTTGGTGATTCAGGGCGAGAGGCCACAGCGAGGACCGACCTTTTGTTCCGCCGCTAGGGCGAGGCGCTACGTTCAGCAGGGTTGCGCAGGTTACGTAGCCTACGTCTTGGATGCCCGGGATAAGGGCAAGGCGACGATCGATGATGTCCCTATTGTTCGAGAGTACCCGGATGTGTTTCCCGAGGATTTGCCGGGGATACCTCCTGAGAGGCAGGTTGAGTTCAGGATTGACCTGGTTCCTGGTGCGGCTCCGATAGCCAAAGCACCATATCGACTTGCTCCCCCTGAGATGCAGGAGTTGTCCGCACAGCTTCAGGAGCTGTTAGACAAGGGTTTCATTCGACCAAGCAGTTCGCCTTGGGGAGCGCCGATCCTATTTGTGAGGAAGAAAGACGGGACGCATCGTATGTGTATTGATTATCGGGAGCTGAATAAGGTAACGGTGAAGAACCGTTACCCACTCCCGAGGATAGATGATTTGTTTGATCAGCTTCAGGGAGCGTCTTGGTTCTCCAAGATCGATCTACGCTCCGGATATCATCAGATGCGGGTCAGGGATGAGGATGTACAGAAGACTGCTTTCAGGACCCGGTATGGTCATTATGAGTTTGTGGTGATGCCATTTGGGCTCACCAATGCCCCAGCCGCGTTCATGGATCTCATGAACCGCGTGTGTAGACCGATGCTGGATCGGTCAGTGATAGTGTTCATCGATGACATCTTGGTGTATTCCAAGACGCAGGAGCAGCACGAGGAGCACCTGCGGGAGGTGCTGGAGACTTTGAGGAGGGAGAGACTGTTCGCTAAGTTCTCCAAGTGCGAGTTCTGGTTACGCGAGGTGCAGTTTCTTGGGCATCTCGTTAATCAGAAGGGTATTCTGGTAGATCCGGCCAAGATAGAGGCCGTGATGCAGTGGGAGGTCCCGAAGTCTCCATCTGAGATTCGGAGCTTCCTAGGGCTGGCAGGGTATTATCGGAGATTTATTCAGGATTTCTCCAAGATAGCAGTGCCGCTCACCCGACTGACCAAGAAGTCGGTAGTTTTTCGTTGGGGGCCTGAGCAGCAGGCGGCGTTCGAGACTCTCAGGCAAAGATTGTGCGAGGCTCCGATCCTTACCTTGCCAGAGGGTGTTGAGGATTTCGTGGTCTATTGTGATGCTTCGATCACAGGTATGGGAGCAGTGTTGATGCAGCGAGGCCATGTGGTGGCTTATGCTTCGAGACAGTTGAAGCCTCACGAGGCTAATTATCCTACCCACGACTTGGAGCTGGGGGCAGTTGTATTTGCCCTCAAGATTTGGAGGCATTACCTGTATGGGGTCCGCTGTACTATCTACACGGACCACAAGAGTTTGCGATACCTTATGGATCAGCCGAGTTTGAATATGAGACAGAGGAGATGGTTGGACGTGCTGAAGGACTATGACTGTGAGATCCTGTATCATCCAGGGAAGGCCAACGTGGTGGCCGATGCCCTGAGCCGCAAGGTGTCGGCGGCCCCCATCCGGGATTTGTGTATGAGGATGACGGTAATCACTCCTTTGTTGGAACGGATTAAGGAGGCTCAGATGGAGGGTCTCAAGGAGGAGAGGCAGAGGTGCGAGAGGATAGTGGGTCGAGTAGCTTCGTTCGACTACGACAGTCGGGGTTTGATGACGCTTCATGGGAGGGTGTGGGTACCGTACTGGGGTGGGGTACGGCAGGTATTGATGGACGAGGCTCATAAGTCTCGATTTTCTATCCATCCAGGGGCGACGAAGATGTATCGAGATCTTCGACCTGATTATTGGTGGCCCTGCATGAAGCGGGACGTCGCTTGGTACGTTGAGAGGTGCTTGACCTGCCGGAAGGTCAAGGCGGAGCACCAGAGACCTCACGGCAAGATGCAGCCGTTGGATATTCCCGTGTGGAAATGGGAGGACATCACCATGGATTTTATCACCAAACTTCCCAGGACCGCACGTGGAGTAGATTCGATATGGGTAGTGGTGGATCGGTTGACGAAGAGTGCCCATTTTATTCCGATCCAGGAAAGTATATCGGCGGAAAGGTTAGCCGATATCTATGTGCGAGAGATTGTGGCACGTCATGGAGTGCCGGTATCGGTAGTGTCGGACCGAGATGTTCGCTTCACGTCCAGATTTTGGAAGCGGTTTCACGACGAGATGGGTACTCGTCTCCATTTCAGCACCGCTTTCCATCCTCAGACTGACGGGCAGAGTGAGAGGACGATTCAGACTCTCGAGGACATGCTTAGGGCATGTGTTCTGGATTTTGGGGGCTGTTGGGATACGTATCTTCCCTTAGCGGAATTCTCGTATAACAACAGCTATCATGCGAGCATTGATCGACCTCCTTTTGAGATGTTATATGACAGGAAGTGCAGGACCCCGATTTGTTGGGGCGAGGTCGGTCAGCGGGTCATGGGGAGCACCGAAGTGGTGTTCAAGACGACGGAACTGATCCAGCAGGTCCGTAGTAGACTGCAGACTGCGCAGAGTCGGCAGAAGAGCTACGCCGACAGGAGGCGTTCAGACTTGGAGTTCCAGGTGGGAGACATGGTTCTTCTGAAAGTCTCACCTTGGAAAGGTGTCATCAGGTTCCGGAAGAGGGGCAAATTGGGCCCCAGATTTATTGGTCCTTTCAGGGTTTTGGCCCGGGTGGGTCGGGTTGCTTATCGATTAGATCTTCCTGAAGAGCTTAGTCAGATCCACAACACTTTCCATGTGTCTCAGTTGAGGAAGTGTTTGGTGGATGAATCAGCAGTTGTTCCCCTAGAGGATATTCAGGTTGATAGTAGCCTGAATTATATTGAGAGACCGGTCGCGATTTTGGACCGGAAAACCAAGACATTGAGGAACAAGGAAATTCAGTTAGTAAAGGTGCAGTGGCAGCACCGGAAGGGGTCTGAGTGGACGTGGGAGGCTGAGGAGGAGATGAGAGAGCACTACCCTGAGTTATTTGCAGATCCAGCCGTAGCAGACTTCGAGGACGAAGTCTGAGTCAAGTGGGGGAGAATTGTAACGACCCGTTCCCGGTATGTTAATTTATTGGTAATTGTTGTGAGTTTTGCAAGAGGGACTCGGCGAGTTCATAGCCTGACTCGCCGAGTGGGGTCGCGGCTGAGAGCACGCGTGAGCCGGGGACTCGGCGAGTCCATATCCTGGACTCGGCGAGTCCATCCGTCTGGGTGAAACCCTAACTCCCGGGTTCTTGCTCACTATTTAAACCCCATTATAGCCTCCATCTCGTCACTTTCCCCCTTAGAGCACTGTGAGAAACCCTAAACCTTCCTCTTGTGAGCTTATATGTGATCTTGTTCCATTTTGTGAAGGGGTGAAGAAGGAGAAGAAGAAGGAAGCAAGGAAACGAGTTCTAGTGCCAAGATCCAAGGTCAAGTGTGAACTTATTCAGGTAATTTCGGAGTTCTCTTCTGGTTTTATGCTTAAACTTCCATTAGAGCTCTTTTAAGGGCTATTTGATGCTTGTTCCAAGCTTTATGTTTGCTTGATTGTGTTATTAAGCCGAAATACCTTTGGATCTGAGTGTTGGGGTGTTGAAGAGTCCAGATCCACTGTCTTTTTGGGGTTGCATTGCTTATAAGCCATGGATCTACCCTTATTATGCATATTTTAGCCTTATTTCCCTCTTTCATGTGGTTGTGCACGTAAAGTTGGAAACTTTACGTGGTAAGACAGCTTAATGGACCTAGATCTATCATTTGCATGCGTTGGATTCAAGAGAAATCGAGTAAAAATATGTTGCATGGCGGCAACTCGGCGAGTCGGAAGAACGACTCGACGAGTCATGTCGCGAGTCCCGAATTCTTCAGTTTCTTCAGTGTCGAGTTTGCGAGGTGAGTTAGGGAGTGGACTCAGCGAGTTATGAGTGGACTCAGTAATGGAGGGACTCGGCGAGTTGTTCATACAACTCGGCGAGTCCAAGGCAATCTTCTTGGGGATTAAGAACAACTCGTCGAGTCTGTTCATCTGACTCGGCGAGTCGGATGAAGATCATCTGAGTTCTTGGATCAAGAGGGTACTCGTCGAGTCGATGCCACACTCGACGAGTAGCAGCATGTAGAGTTGAGAAGTGAGAGTAGGACTCGGCGAGTTGGGTGGCCCAACTCGGCGAGTCAGCCCCATCAGTAAGTTGACTTTGACCAAGGGTAAAAGAGTCGTTTTACCCCAAGTGCAGTGTTTAGTATTTGATTGAGTGTGTTCATGGACTTGTAGCCGAGGAGTTTCGGAAGCAGCAGCCGGTAGCTTTCAGACACACACACTCAGCCGCCAGTTTACGAGGTGAGTTCCCTTTTCAGTAGGAACGGGTCTAAGGCCACCATGCCGGCCCGTTTAGCTAGCAGTAGTATCCGGATGTTATCCGATGCAGTAGTTAGCATGTTTGATGCCTTTGTGGCTCAGACAAGATTATGTGTGTTCATGTAGTGATATGTTATGTTATGATCAGTCAGCTTTGGACTTCGGTCCGATGTCAGCTTCGGACTTCGGTTCGATGTAGGGGACAAGGTCCCGGTTAGCTTCGGACTTCGGCCCGATGTCAGCTTCGGACTTCGGTTCGATGTAGGGGACAAGGTCCCAGTTAGCTTCGGACTCCGGTCCGATGTCAGCTTCGGACTTCGGTCCGATGTAGGGGATAAGGTCCCGGTCAGTCAGCTTCGGACTTCGGTCCGATGGAGGGGGCAAGGCCCCGTATGTGCTTGATAAATTATTGTATGGTATGTGGTAATTTGGGGGAGCTCACTAAGCTTCGTGCTTACAGTTTCAGTTTTGGTTTCAGGTACTTCCGCAAGCAAAGGGAAGAGCTCTGGATGACGGCATCGCACACACCACCGCCTCAGCTTTAGCCTGGGATTGATTTAGATGTTTGATCTGATGTAGTATGATATAGTTTTTCCGCACAGTATTTTATTATGTTTTGGAATACATCACGTATGGTTTTATTATATGATGCTCTGATTGCAGTTTTGATTATATTAAAAACAAAAATTTTTGGGTCGTATTTTTGGGTCGTTTCAGTATCCGAAGTGCTCGAGTGCGAGTGTCGACATTCCTCGGTGTACGCGGGGCGTACACGAGTACGCAAGGCGTAACTCGGATCAGATCGGTGACTCCTTCGGATAATCATCCGAATTAAAGATTAAATTTAAATACAAATTATTTAATAAACTTCGGAAATTCATATCTTCTTCATACGAACTCCGTTTTCGACGTTCTTTATATCCACGCGAAGGTGAGACTACGCTCCACAACTTTCGTTTAGACTCCGTCGACTAATTTTAACTTTATTTTTATTATTTATTTTTAATAGGCCGGGACAGAAAAACTTCGTTATAAATTCATAACTTCTTCGTTTGACGTCTGTTCTCGCCTAACTTTTTATCGCTTCGATACCAACAACGGGATCTTCATTTCTCGTTTAGATTGCTTCGGCTAAAAACCGCTCGATCTCAAATCGAGTATTTTAGGCTGCATACCGCTAAGCCGAAACTTCGATAAATCATAACTTCCTCATACGAAGTCAGATTTGGGCGTTCTATATATATTTGGAAACCTCATTTCAACTACTACAACATTAACCAAAGATATCAAGTTTATTTTACACTTAAATTTCGACGCTTATTTTTATTCTTAATTAATCAAACCACATAATTAAGCAATTAAGCACAAAACACATAATACTCAAATAATACAATCTTATTATTTCAAAACGGGTTACAAAGGTTAACCTAGACTATTACATTGCTAAAAATGGCAAGCCCGGAAACACAGGCGTTACAATTCTCTCCACCCTAGAATGATTCCGTCCCCGGAATCACACATCAACAAACAAATGCGGATAGTGACTCAACATGTCACTCTCCGTCTCCCAGGTGAGATTCGGCCCATTCGTGTGTTTCCATCGGACAAGCACTAACCCACCCATTTTGCGTCACAACTTCTTAGTCTTTCGGTTAACAATTGCCTCTGGTTCTTCAATTAACCTCTTGTTTTCATCAATTCTCAATTCAGAAATTGGAATTATATCGGGAACTTCTCCCGTAAACTTCCTCAAATAACACACATGAAAAGTGTTGTGAATTCCATTTAGTTCTTCTGGTAGTTCAAGCTTGTAAGCTTGGTTCCCAATCCTCTGAAGAACTTTAAACGGTCCAATAAACCTTGGACTTAACTTTCCCCTTTTACCAAATCTTAAAAGTCCCTTCCACGGCGAGACTTTAAGCAAAACAGAATCTCCAACCTCAAAAGTCATCGGTCTTCGCTTTTTGTCAGCATAGCTCTTTTGACGATCCTGAGCTGCTAACATTCTTTCCCTAATTATTTTCAACTTTTCAGCAGTTTGATGAACCATCTCCGGTCCCATAAACTGCTTTTCCCCATCCTCAAGCCAACAAGACGGTGTACGACACTTCTGTCCATACAAAGCTTGATAAGGTGCCATCTTTATGCTCGAGTGGAAACTATTATTGTAGGAAAATTCTACCAAAGGTAAATGCTCATCCCAGTTACCCAGGAATTCCAAGGTACATGCTCTTAGCATATCTTCAAGTGTTTGTATCATTCTTTCACTCTGACCATCAGTCTGCGGATGGTAAGCTGTACTTAAACACAACTTGGTACCCAATTCCTCTTGTAGACTTTTCCAAAACCTCGAGGTGAAACGACTATCACGATCCGATACAATCGTTAACAGAACACCGTGAAGCCTCATAATTTCCTTCACGTAAGAATTCTCAAGCTTTTCCATAGACCATTTCTCCTTGGCTGCTATGAAATGCGCACTCTTAGTGAATCGATCGACGGCCACCCAAATCATGTCGTGACCATTCTTTGTTCTGGGTAGTTTAGTGACAAAATCCATAGCAATGTCTTCCCACTTACCCATAGGCATAGGCAATGGTTCTAAACTCCCGTACGGTTTCTGATGTTGTGTCTTTACTCTCGCACAAGTCACACACTCAGCCACATATTTTGCAACATCAAGCTTCATCGTCGGCCACCAGTAGTAGGGTTTCAGGTCCGTATACATTTTAGTGCTACCCGGATGAATCGAGTACATGGTCTTGTGAGCTTCTTCCATCAGAAGATCTCTGACTCCTCTTGTCGTAGGTATCCAAATCCGATCTTGGAACACCTTCAGTTCATGACTGTTTACACCGAACACCAACGTTTTGCCCAAACGTTCCACCTTTCGGTCATTCTTTTCAGAAGCTTCGCTTTGAGCATTCTTTATACTTTCCACAATGGTCGAGACAACTTCAATTCTCAACGCTCTTGGCCTTTTCCTTTCAAGATTGACTTTCCGACTAAGAGCATCAGCAACAACATTAGCTTTACCGGGGTGGTAAAGTATCTCACAGTCGTAGTCCTTGAGTAACTCTAGCCAGCGTCGTTGCCTCATATTCAATTCTTTCTGATTAAAGAGATATTGGAGACTCTTATGATCAGTGAAAAGTTTGCACTTCGTGCCATAGAGGTAATGCCTCCATATTTTCAGAGCGAAAACTACCGCTGCCAACTCCAAATCATGAGTCGGGTAATTCTTTTCATGCTCCTTCAACTGTCGAGACGCATATGCTATCACCTTTTCTCTTTGGGTCAAAACACAACCCAATCCAACCCCAGACGCATCGCTATAAACAACGAAGTCTTCAACTCCATCGGGTAAAGAAAGTATCAGTGCCTAGCATAGCTTCTTCTTTAGCTTCTCGAATGCTTCTTTATGCCAAATCCTGAAGAAAAGCCCAACTGCTCAAGATGAAGTCATTCATTGAAGACTCATCAAGTTCATTTTGAAGTCGTGAAGAATTTGAAGATTAATGCTGAAGCCAAGTTCCCAATGAAGATTATCAAGAAGAGCCAACTACTTTTTAGGGGGAGCTTGTTGGGTCAATTAAGAAAAAAAAGCCATAAACAAAGGGGAGATTGTTGGGTCAAAATATGGTTTATACTTTACTTTTCTGGGCAATTGTATTTTTCTATAATATTTATGACTTTATGGTCATGTTTACGGCTGAGTTTACGGCCGTAAACACCTTACGGACGTAAACTCATTTACGGCCCATTTGTTTCCGGCCCATATTCCCAGTATAAATAGAGGTGTTAGGGTGAGGAGTAGAGATTTATGAACCCTAGAGAGTTTACGGCCAGAGAGAAACAGGAGCTTTTATGTGTGTGAATCTCTTGTATCCGGATCATAATTCATATCAATACATACAAGATTCATATTAATTCTTCTTCTCCTTCTCTTCTACTTGATCTGACATCATCTGTTTGATTGGGATTTCGCATCATCAAACGGATCTGACTGATACACGGGAAAATTAGGGACTTACAGTACCTGAAACCAAAACTGTAAACCGTAAGCACGAAGCTTAGTGAGTTCCCAAAATACCACACATACATATTAGCCATTCGAGGCTATAGCTCTGTAAGACCTTCCGGTCAATGTGTCTCAGTGGGACCCTCCGGTCCTACAACTTTGGTAGACCTTCCGGCCCTACCATGGCTTGCCTTTCGGCCTCAACTTTAATCGCCTTCCTGCCATAACTCTGATTGCCTTCCATCCATATCTCTATCGACCTTCCGGTCCCAAATCATACAACATATACATAACACATAGATAAGAACATATATCACGTAAACAAAATGCATAATATCACATAGCCAAAATGCATAATATCACATAACTCGTGTAAACACATAAGACCTTCCGGTCACACATAATTACCACTCTAGGTAAGGTATAGTGGGAAGACTAACCTGACACTGCTGAAGTCCCGCAGACTCAATCCCCCACTGTTGAGGTCCTACAGACTCAACCCCAGCTGTTGGATGACAGATTCCCAATCTGTCAATCATCAAAACATCACCCAATTAATAATTGGGTCCCACTACCTAACCATAAGTACCTACTTTGGATAATTACTACATTACCCCAGGCTTAGCTATATTTAAGCCCAAGGCCCAATCCATAGGCCCAAAGTCAATTAGGAATCAAAGCCCAACACATGACCTAGTTTTCCAAATTGGGCCTAAGCCTATACATGGTCTTATTCTAAGGCCCATCCTCATATAATAATTAAGGCCCAAACTATGGCCTAATTTTCCAAATTGGGCCTAAACCCCTTACATGGGCCTTACCCTAGGCCTAATAAATTATTTTAGTTCAATTGCTTGCTCTTGGATGGTCCACTATCATCTTAGTCATTTAGGCCCAATAGAAAGGACCAATAATAAACCCAAGTGAAATTAGGGTTTCATATAAAATGATGATTAGGGTTAAGTTTCCTACTTAACCCATCAAGGACTTAATCCATTAAGTCTGATATTGCTTAGATTAATCTTGCCAATGATTATTATTTAATATTTTTAGTTATTAAATAATTCTCACGTGTCCCGATTAATTCCCCAAATTAGGCTTTTATTGGCATAAGGGTCTTCCAATCCAAATACTAGCCCATTTATCAATTTGTTGGGCTTGCAAGTCAATTAGGGCTTTATTGGGCCTATTAGGCCCACTAGAATATCATTAAGTCCATTAGGGTTTGCATTGGGTCAATTTGAGTCCATTAGACCCATTAGGGTTTTTACTAAGCCCATTAGGCTTCATTGGGCCCATTAGGGTCACCCCAAACGAATCAATCACAACGAGGCAAAGCACATCGCGACCCGACACGACGGTCGGTGGCGGCAGCTACCACCTCACGGTGGTGGTTAGAGATTCATTTCATTATTCTGATTTCTAGTTACATTTTACAATGCTAATCTCAACTAAACACACACAACCACTAAGACACACGCACACATAGTGGTTCATGGCGGCAGCCACCACTTCACGGTGGTGGTGGTTCTCGGTTTTCCAACCAATCTACATTATACACACAAACATTCTAAATAAAAACATAAACACACCCATCCATACTTCTTTCTGATCTGCAAGGTGTACCCCAGCCACCCTCTCGGTGGCCCACGACGGCAACAACAACAGTTTTGGAACGACAGCCACCACCGTGATCTCCTTTGGTTCTCAGTCAAGCAGCAGCACACCCCGACGAGACCTTGCTCGGAATCTGAACGCAACCACCAATTGGTGAGTAATGACGACAACATAAGTTGAAGGAGCCATAATGGTAGCTATCAGCGGCATAACAAAAAGGAAGAAGAGTAAGGACGACATCGACTGGTCCCTAGCGATGGTAGTCGATGCAACGGCAGGGGAATGGACGAACGGGAGAGACGCGAGGGGGAGGGGTGCGGTTCCACCGGAAATAAAAACGACGACGCTCTAGGGTGAGTTTCTTCCGATCTCCCGCTGCCATAACGTCTGATGGAGGTTTCCGTCTTCAATGCGGTGGCACAGCGACGACTCAGTAATAGAAGAAGCAAGAGGGTGGCGGCCGACCATAGAGGGAAAGAAAAGTGGCGGCTGCTTCAATATTTAGGGTTAGGATTGATTGTTGGTGACGCTGGGGTTATATACCCGGAATTACAAAATTTCTCCCATAACGACATATATAGTCCCTCCCTTTAGAAATATTTTTGAAATAAACCCCATATTAACATAATCGATCCCTCCCTTCACCTTCCTTTTCAATTTCAGCCCATATTTTACCCTTCTAACCCCTGCCAACTAAATACTTTAAAAAACGAGATCCGAGATTTACAATACAACCCCTATCTTCTAAAATCTTTACAAATGAAGTCCCAAAAGTTACCACTTAGTCCCTGTCTTCGTAATTACTTACGAAATAAATCTGAAACTTATACTTTTAACCCCCAACTTCTAAAATAATAGCAATTAACTCCTCGAGACCAACACCTTGCTATATAATTATTGATTTTAGGGCTACCATGCATTCATTAATTTACTTATATATTTATTAAATAAACGGGGTGTTACAGTCCTTCACAAATACCCCGAAATTGCTAACAAAAGCTCTTAATCTCACTCAAGAAGGTACAAGTTCGAATTAGGTTTTTCTCTAGCTAATAAGGTGATAAGGGAGGCCACAAGAAGTGGATTATGTTCTTTAAATATGGTGAAAACCCTAAAAATTAGGGTTTCTCTTTACAGCTCCTACTCGTCGAGTCGGGGCCTTCTAACTCGTTGAGTAGCATCCAAATCTGCGTCCCCATAATAGTCTCTACTCGACGAGTAGGAGCACCGCAACTCGCCGAGTCCATGCACAAAACCCTAAAAGATTAGATAAATTGAATAATAACTGTAACAGGTGTTACACCGAGATCCCAAATTTGGCCAACAACCCCTTGACCAAGAACCCCCTAGACCGAGATCATGCTAGACCGAAGACCTTGGTTCTCGGTTGGAGCTTGGACCGAAATCAAGGTGATTTCGGTGGGGATAGGCAAAAAGCACCCACCTTATCCGGTGGCACTTTTTCCAATGTGATATAATCCACTTACCAATGCAAACATCACATCACACATCACTTTTATCCTTATATATATATATATATATATATATATATACATATACATTTGGCCAAAATCATTCCCCACAATTCTCATTTTCACCTTCAAAACTCTTTCATTTCCTCCCAAGAACATTCATACATCTTCATATCTTCATAACTTTCGCTAAGAACATCATCAAACTTACCCAGTAAACATTCTTCAAAATAATTCTTAGGAATTATTGGTAGGTTTCCTCAATTTATCTAGTGTTTTTACTATGTGTTCTTTATAGTTTAACTAATTTACACAAATTATTATGTGTTAAAACTATTAGGATTACAACCACTTTCATGTGTTCTAACTTGAAGATTATCACTGTCGCTTCGTTACCCAGTCAAGAACACACTCGAGGTGAGTTCATACCCCTATAGCTTTCACGATTTTTCTATGTTTTACGAGGGGGGGGGGGATACAAGTAAAACACAAGAAAACTTGTGTTAATATACAAACCGTTACATTTTTATTTTCACTATATATATATACATATATATATATATATATACATACATATATATATATACACACACACACACATTTATACATATGAGTACAAATTTGATTATAATAAAAGTTTAACCCTTTTGTAACATGTTGAGCATAAAGGGTATAATTATATAAACATACATATATAATTATTTTATATCATTTTATTATTATGGTAAATTGATAATAGCATACAAAGGATTCATTATTTCAATGAAACATTTATATAAACTATAATATGTAAAGTTATGGAACATTCACACTATTTTATCCTTTTGGGGACAAATAAATAATTGTTTAAAAGTATAATTATTTTTACACTAGGTAAACACTATAAAAGGATGATACATACATTTACAAGAAATTGAGTTTTTCATTACACTACACGTAAACCGTCATTACAGTTTTGTGAGACATATCTTCACCTTACTAACCTATGTACATACTAAAGTTCCTATATTATAACCAGAATCTCCCGTAGGAGAGCATGACACCTGTGTATAGATCTATACAGGACTCACAATCCCGCACCAAAACTGTTAGCTACAGTTAGACCGACAAGTTTGGGGTGAAAACTGTCGTACCATTCTGATTCCTGAAGAACGTCATACAAGCCATCTAGGTCATTAGCATGGTTATAATAACTCACAAGGGGTATTAACAATACATTTGGTTTACGAATACATACATACCTTCAAATGGTTTTATTTAGATAAAACTACATTACAATATTTTCCAATACAATACAGTTTACATTTCATGAAACATGCATTCAAATGGTTTTATAAAGATATAAAACTACATTATACTACTTCAGAGTATAGCAATACTTATACATTTTCAGTCTTAGGGTTCCTAAGACCACAAGTGACAACAAAAAGAAAATATTGGAGTTTTTGGAAGAACACACTATCATTTTCAAGGAACAAAGACATATCTTTCTCATATAAAACGTTTATGAACTCACCAATTTAAATGTTGACACGTTTTCAAAACCACTTGTATTCTCAGGGAATCAGTAGATAGGTACCCACATAGGTTTTGTGAAGATGGAGCATAGTAGTGTTACGTCTTATATTTTTGTTGTATGTTTTTGGATTCAAACAAACAATGATTCGAACTCAATGTAAATATTAAAGTATCAATATGATGGTTGTATACATTGATCTCTATTATTCAATTGTTATGACAATGTATATGAAAGTCATCCACCCCCAGACATTTCCGCCATTTTACTCGGTTTGGGGGTGTGACAGATGGGTATCAGAGCATTGTTTATAGTGATCTAAGTATATCAAACCATGTATATATACAACTATAAATACAATGGGGCTAAAACGCTCTGACTAAAAGTATACTTTTAAAATATAAGTATTTTTATATGTACATACATGTATACTAGAACAATGTCGTAATAAGAACCATATAAAAGTATTTAGATAAGTTGAATGTTTCGGTTAAGCCTAGATAGTTACGTAATCATATCTGGGATGAATATAGTCTGATCAACTATATTTATGCGAGATATGACTAACATGTGTTTGGGAATGATCGTGGTGAACAACGAGTCTAAAACTTACCGACACCCCATACAAGGAAACTCTAGAACCAAACATAAAGTTTAAAATACTATAGGAGTATTTTATGATAGGACTACATAATTAGACCATTTATGTGTCTTTCATACCATTATTCTTATATAGTCGACCTAAATAGGCCTATAGTTAAGATGTTCTAATTCGAAAACATCTTTAAACCTTATGGCAGAAAGATGTCACCACGTAAATCTATCAGGTGTCTCAACAACACAACACCAACTCCACCGCCTCCACAGATGGACACTTCCGTCTTCCAAGATGTTGTAATAGTTGTTGTGGCAACCTTTATGGTGCAAATCATCACAAATAGTGTCAGTGGGACAGGAGGGGTACCAATAATACTAACCAGGGAGACAACCAGGGACACCCGAGGGAATGTTCCTACAAAGACTTCACAAATGGCAAACCAAAGTCTTTCGATAGCACCGGAGGTGTCATTGCTCTAACAAGGTGGTTTGAGGTAACAGAGTCAATGTTCAAAATTTGTACATGCCCAGAAGCTAGTAAGGTCAAATTTGTAGCCTGTGCATTCATGGATAGATCCCTCTCCTGGTAGAACGGCTATGTCAAATCGCCGACTCTCCCAATGGCCAACGCCATGAGCTGGGAAGACTTGAAAATTCTGATGCTAGCAGAATACTGCCCGGGGGTAAAGTACAAAAGCTGGAGCAAGAGCTCTGGAACCTTACAATGAAGGACTCCGACATCACAGCTTACACATCCAGGTTTTGTGATCTAGCAGTACTATGTCCCGGGATGGTCACCCGGGAAAGTAAAAAGGTGAAGCAATACATCTGGGGACTATCCCCCCAGATTCAAGGAAATGTGATATCTACAAACCCGTCTACTTTTGATAGTGCAAAACGCTTGGCACAAACACTTGTGGATCATGGAGTCTGCCAGGGCTTTATGACAGTTATTCCTGAGCAAGCAAAAGGGAGTGAAAATAAGAGGAAGTTTTGGAACAAGAGGGAGGGACAGTCGACACAAGAGTCTACAAAGAAACAACAAACTGTGGCAATTCACGCTACTACTGTTCCTACCGCTCCAGCCCCCGCCAAACAATATGCTGGAACCCTCCCAAAATGCAAGAAGTGCTACTTTCACCATTATGGAGCTTGTCGAGAGTTGCACTGCAAAAATTGAAACTAAAAGGGGCACATTGCTCGCTTTTGTAAGGCACTGGAACAACAAACCACCCAAGCCACTAATCCCAGAGTGAGCCAGGCTTGCTACGGATGTGGTGAAACGGGGCATTTCAAGAGAGATTTTCCAAAAGCAAGGAATTTCGGAGGCATGGGAAGAGTTTTAACAATGGGGCATGAGGAGACCATAAATGATCCTACAGTGGTTACCGGTACATTCCTCCTCAATAACTCATATGCATGTGTACATTTCGATAGTGGTGTGGAGAAAATTTTCGTGAGCCACAAGTTTAAACACTTACTTAAACAAAATCCCCAATCACTAAATGATACATTCACCGCAGAAATGGCAAATGGAAAGGCAGAGAGCACTAACGATATATACATATGATGTACCCTCACTCTAAACAACTATTCTTTCCAAATCGACCTAATGCTGGTCACAATAAAAAATTTTGACGTCATTGTTGGCATGGATTGGTTAAGTCCTCACCATATTGATATCTTGTGTTACAAAAAAGCCATTTGCCTTAGTCTGCCAAGTAGCGAAACCCTCGTCATCTATGGCGACAAACCCGACACGAACCATCAAATCATTTCTTGCATCAAGGCTCAAAAGTATATACGCAAGGAATACTATGCCTTCTTAGCCCATGTGGTGGATAAGAAACAAGAAGTGAAAGACATCAAGGATATTACCGAAGTCTGTAACTTCCCCGACATATTTCCCGAAGATCTCCCAGGAGTACCACCCGAACGCCAAGTCGAGTTCAGAATCAACTTGATTCCTGGAGCTACCTCCTTAGCCAAAATACCCATACCGCTTAGCACCGCAGAAATGAAGGAATTGTCCAGTAAACTGAATGAACTGTTATGCAAAGGGTTCATCAGACCAAGCTTCTCGCCTTGGGGAGCACCGGTCTTATTCGTGAAGAAGAAGGATGGATCATTTTGCATGTGCATAGAATACTGGGAACTCAATAAAATCACCATCAAAAATCGATATCCTTTACCTCGAATCGACGACCTCTTCCACCAACTACAAGGATCAAGTTACTTCTCAAAGATAGACCTAAGATTCGGATACCATCAGCTGCGAGTGCAGGAGGAAGATGTTCCCAAGACCGCATTCAGAACTCGCTACGGTCATTAGGATTTTGTCGTAATTTCGGATTAACAAATGCACTTGCGGTGTTCATGGTCCTGATGAACTGTGTATGCCGACCTTACTTAGAAAAATTCGTGATAGTATTCATCGAGGACATACTAGTCTACTCACAAAGTAAGGAAGAACACAATCAGCACCTACGACAAGTCTTGGAAACATTAAGGGCGGAGAAATTGTATGCGAAATTCTTGAAATGAGATTTCTGGATTCGAAAGGTGGATTTCCTAGGTCACGTGGTTAGCGAGTAAGGGATACACGTAGATCCCTCCAAAATCAAGGCAATTGAGAACTGGGCGACACCAAGAACTCCAAATGAAACTCGCCAATTCTTAGGCCTCGCTAGCTACTACTGGAGGTTCATACAAAAATTTTCCAAGATCGCAAAGCCACTCACCACCTTGACTCAGAAGGGCGTAACCTTCAAATGGGAGGAGAAACAAGAAACTATCTTCCAAACACTAAAGTGAGCCCTGTGCAGCCCCCTGATCTTGTCCCTCCCAAAAGGGACGGAAGATTTTGTGGTTCACTGCGATGCGTCCAAGCAAGGCCTAGGTTGTGTACTAATGCAACGAGGAAAGGTTATTTCCTATGCCTCGAGACAGCTTAAGAATCAATAGGTCAACTACACCACACATGACCTCGAACTGGGAGCAGTAGTGTTTGCTCTGAAGATCTGGAGGCACTAACTTTATGGTACGAAATGCACCATCTTCACGGACCATAAGAGTCTCCATTACATCTTCGATCAAAAGGAGCTCAACATGAGGCCATGACGATGGGTAGAACTACTAAATGATTACGAATTCTAGATTCGCTATCATCCAGGCAAAGCCAATGTAGTAGCAGATGCCCTTAGTCAAAAAGAATACTCATGTCGCCGAGTAAAGTCATTAACCATGACCATCCATCCGCACATGTTTGCACAGATTAAAGAGGCTCAGCTGGAAGCCTTGAAACCCGAGAATGTGGCAGGTGAAGCCTTAAGATGAATGGATAAAAACCTGGAAGTTAAGGGTGATAGAGTTTGTTACGTCATGAATCGGATTTGGACACCAAAGTTCGGTGGATAAATAGAAGTTGTCATGAACGAAGCACACAAGACCAGATACTATGTTCATCCCGGTTCAGACAAGATATACCTGGACCTTAAGAAACTTTATTAGTGGCCAAACATGAAAGCAAAAATTGCTACCTATTTGGGCAAGTGCCTGAGCTGCGCCAAGGTCAAGGTAGAATACCAAAAGCCCTCGAGTTTACTACAATATCTAGATATACCTTAGTGGAAGTGGGAATGGATAACCATGGATTTCATAACCAAGTTGCCCAAGACAACGGGAGGTCTTGACACCATTTGGGTAATCGTTGACAGGTTAACCAAATCCACGCACTTCCTACCAATAAAAGAGACCGACGAGATGGAGAAGCTAACCAGGACGTACATTAAAGAGATCAAATGATTTCATGGTGTGCTAATATCCATTATCTCTGACAGAGATAGTAGATTTACCTCACAGTTTTGGCAATCACTACAAAAGTCCTTGGGAACCAAACTCGACATGAGTACAGCGTACCATCCCCGGACTGACGGGCGAAGCGAGAGAACCATTCATACGCTGGAAGACATGTTGAGAGATTGTGTGATAAGATTTGGTAAAGCTTGGGATACCCATTTACCACTCGTCGAATTATCATACAATAACAACTAACACACTAGCATCAAAGTCGCATCATTTGAAGCCCTCAACGGACGCAAGTACAAATCACCTCTGTGCTAGGCTGAAGTGGGTGACACACAACTAGAAAAGAAGCAATTTACTGAAATCACCCTCACCGACCCTGAGATCATAAGGGAGACAAAAAAGAAAATCGTCCAAATTCGGGAACGACTAAAAGCATCTAAAGACCGACAAAAGAGTTATGTGGATAAACGACGAAAGCCCTTGGAGTTCCAGGTTGGTGACCGCGTTCAGTTAAAGGTCTCACCCTTGAAAGGAATGATATGTTTTAGAAAATGTAGAAAACTAAATCCAAGGTATATCGGGTTATTCGAGATTCGTGCTAGAATCGGCCTGGTGGCTTACAAACTTCATCTACCACAAGAACTCAACAACATACACCCTACTTTCCACGTGTCCAATCTAAAGAAGTGTCTGTCTGAAGAGACTCTTGTAATCCCACTCGATGAAATCAAGATAAAAGAGAGTCTACACTTCGTAGAGGAACCTATGGAAATCTAGGACAATGAGATCAAGAGAACGAAACAAAGTTGTATACCAATAGTGAAGGTTCACTGGAACGACAAGCGAGGACCTAAATTCACTTGGGAACGAGAAGATCAGATGAAACAAAAATACCCCCATCTTTTCCCTAGTTTATGAGTACCCACTTTAGAAATAATTTCGGGACGAAATTCCCTCAAACGGGGGGATAATGTAACAACCAGTTATTTCAGGTCAATAAAAGTCAAATAAGTCAAACCAAAAGTCAATTATGCCAACAAAAGTCAAATAGTTAAAATTTAAATCATAAAAATTCACATTGCTTTTGAGGTTTTCGATTTTGAGAATCAAAAATCTCCAAGACCGAAGTCACTTCTCGGCAGAAATCAATTAGGCCGAGATCCCAACTATGGCCAAGAACCCCTTGACCGAGAACCCCTAGATCGAGATCATGCTAGACTGAAGACCTTGGTTCTTGGTTGAAGCTTGGACCAAAATCAAGGTGATTTTGGTGAGGATAGGCCGAAAACATCCACCTTATCCGATGGCACTTTTTCCAATGTGATACAATACACTTACCAAAGCAAACATCACATCACTTTTACCCCATATATATATATATATATATATATATATATATATATATATGTATGGCCGAAATCATTCCCCATAATTCTCATTTTCACCTTCAAAACTCTTTCATTTCCTCCCACGAACAATCATATATCTTCATATCTTCATAACTTTCGCTAAGAACATCATCAAACTTACCCAGGAAACATTCTTCAAAATAATTCTTAGGAATTATTGGTAAGTATCTTTAATTTATCTAGTGTTTTTACTACGTGTTCTTGATAGTTTAACTAATTTACACACATTATTATGTGTTAAAAATTATTAGGATTACAACCACTTTCAAGTGTTCTAACTTGAAGATTATCATCGTCACTTCGTTATCCAGTCAAGAACACACTCGAGGTGAGTTCATAGCCTTACGATTTTCACGATTTTTCTATTTTTTTTTTGGGGGGGGGGGGGGGGGAATACAAGTAAAACACAAGAAAACTTGTGTTAACATACAAACCATTACATTTGTATTTTCAATATATATATATATATATATATATATATATATATATATATATATATATATATATATATATATATATATATATATGAGTACAAATTTGATTGCAATAAAACTTTAACCCTTTTGTAACACGTTGAGCATAAAGAGTATAATTATATAAACATACATATATAATTATTTCATATCATTTTATTATCATGGTAAATTGATAATAGCATACAAAGGATTCATTTATTCAACGAAACATTTATGTAAACTATTATAGGTATAGTTTATGAAACATTCACACTATTTTACCCTTTTGGGGACGATGAAATAATTGTTTAAAAGTGTAATTATTATTACAGTGGGTAAACACCATAAAAGGATGATATATACATGTACAAGAAAAGGAGTTTTTCATTACAAAAACGTAAACCGTCAATACAATTTTGTGAGACATATCTTCACAGTACTTACCTAAGTATATACTAAACTTCCTGTATTATAACTAGAATCTCCTGTAAGAGAGCGTGACACTTGTGTATAGATCTATACAGGACTGACAATCTCGCACCTAAACTGTTAGCTATAGTTAGACCGGTAGGTCTGGGGTGACAACTGTCGTACCATTTCGACGCCTGAAGAACATCGTACAAGCCATCTAGGTCATTAGAATGGTTATAATAACTCATAAGGGGTATAACAATACGTTTGGTTTACGAATACATACATACCTTCAATTGGTTTTATTTAGATAAAACTACATTACAATATTTTCCAATACAATACAATTTACATTTCTGGAAACAAGCATTCAAATGGTTTTATAAAGATATAAATGTACATTATACTACTTCGGAGTACAAAAATACTTATACATTTTCAGCCTTAGGGTTCCTAAGACCACAAGTGACAACAAAAATAAAATCTTGGATTTTTTGGAAGAACACACTATCATTTTCAAGGAACAAATACATATCTTTCTCATACAAAACGCTTATGAACTCACCAACTTAAATGCTGACACTTTTTAAAAACCACTTGTATTCTCAGAAAATCAGTAGACATATACCCACAGAGGTTTTGTGAAGATGGAGCATAGTAGTGTTACGTCTTATATTTTTGTAATATGTTTTTGGAGTCAAACAAGCAATGATTCGAACTCAATGTAAATATTAAATTACAATATGATGGTTGTAATGCTTTGATCTCTATTATTCAAATGTTATGATATTGTACATGCAAGTCATCCACCCCCAAATGTTTCTGCCATTTTACTCAGTTTGGGGGTGTGAAATCATGCATGTGTTAAGACCCTTCGTTAAGTTCTTTTGATCTATACAACCCCATTAAGCCATGCATGCACGTAAAGTTGCCAACTTTATGTGATAAACCACCTTAAGGAAGTCAGATTTGAGTGTTGGGTTGAAATCTTAACCGATTAAGAGCTTAATGATGGAAGTTGGCCAAGTTGGGGAATACGTTGGGCGTACAAGCCCCAAAGCGAGTACGCTAAGCGTACGAGTTGAGTACGCCCTGCGTACTCAGCAGTAGGCTTTAGAATTCTGGGCTTCTCGGTATTGGGCCTATATTGGACCTTAGTAGTCTTGGGCCTTGTTGGTCCATTAGAATTCTATTTTTGGGTTAATTATATTTTATTGGACTCTTTTGGTTGAATAGTTTAGAAAATTGGGGCATGTTTAGGCTTTGGGTGATTATTTTGGAATTTGGGTTGTTTGGACAGTTGGTTTGGGCCTTGACCTTGCGCCAAGTTAGGGAAAGAGCAAAAAGGTCTTTTACCCTAGTTTGGACTCTTAGTGTGAGTCGGGTTCCAATTATTAATTGGATGTTATTTTGTGATTATAGCGTGGGGGTTTTAGCGGGCCAACAGTCAGAGATTTAGCTGTGAGATTCAACACTCTGAGGTGAGTCCTTAGTCCATTATGGATTAATCCTTTAAGCTAAGGGCTCAAAATTTCCAAAAGTATTCAAAACATGATCTTAATTGATAATGTTTCCAATCTAAAAGAGTTCAAATGCTACAAACATATGCATGGATCAAATGGGAGGACAAATTTCACTCCTTTCAACCATAATGGGTCCAGAAGACCCTTAAACATAACCATTGGCCCTGGAGTTTTCCAAGTTCCACTTAAACATCAAGAAAGGAGCCAAAAAAACTTAGATTCCTAGATCTACTAACCAAAAAGCATAAATCTTGGAACTTGATAACTTACAAAAGTTACCAAAGTTCAAGAACATCAAGGTTGGAGGCTAGGATTTCGTTCTAGGGTTTTCTGGGGATGGAGGTTGCATATCTTAAGAAACCCTAGGAACTAATGCCTTTAAATAGGGCTCAAAGCCTGAGAATTAGGTTTGGGCCTAACTGCAAGGATGCTTTGCATCACCTTATGCGCGCATCGCGCCTATGCTTATTATTTCCAATTATGTTCCTTCTTGATTCCACTTCCTTTCACACTTCCATCTTTCCTTGGACTCTAAAACCCTTATCTTGGGATGAAAACACAGTCAAAATTTGTGTGTTACAAAAGATTAGGATTGTGACATCCCCGAAATCACGGCCAGAAAAGACCGAATTAATTTATGCTTTTAAAATAATTTCAGAGTAATCCTTTGATTAAAAGGGTTGCGGAATTTGTCCCCCAAAAAGTACATGATAAAAAAGGTTTATCAAAGCATTTCTTAAAGAAATGTATTTTCATTATACATCAAAACTCGGGATGTCATGTTCCGATACAGACACAAAAGCATAAACAATAAAACCTAAACCTTACACAGTTATATACAACTACCTGTAATACAAAGAAACTGAGTGAGTCAGGCTTGAGAGCCTGGTGAGTATATAGGGTTTTCAACCCAAAATAAATAATTATTTTAATTTCACCATCCAACAATAACCTGATTACCCATTCCCGTTATTCTCACTTTACATCCCTAAAACAACACCTATCACAAGGAACCTAATCTAGGATTTTCATCGGGACGGACACTACTGCAAAGGGGTTTCCTCAGCAATGAATGTCCTAAGGCAACCATGAGGGGGATAGAGTACACCGGTGAACACATCGTTCAAAACACCTACATGTTAAGAACCTGCTAGCGTTCTACTGGACAGATTAGCAAGAGTCCGTGGTCGTCATCCATACTCTGCTAAATGACTAGATCAGCAACACCATCAAGGCCTCTCATCATTTTTATTTCATCACACATCACTATCTACCCATGTTCTACCTAACATATTTGTAGATAAAATATACTTGTTTATATACAACTTAAAACATGTATAACATATTCATTCAATACTCATACCACATATCACATAGTATGTATTTCATAGAGTAAAATTCATACATGTGTATTATAGAAAGCAACTACACACTTACTCATATCATCTATCTAATATGTTCATCAATACTTGTATTAAAATCGTGTATATGAAAGGGACTATGCACTCACTTGATAAGATGATGCTCGGACAACACTACAGCTCTTAAAGTGGTATTCTCTGGAGAAACTATGATCTCTTCACACATCGGGCTTCTCGCGGGTAGAGCTTCGGCTCGGAAACTCTTTTCTTCTCGGGATATTCGGAGCTTCGGGACTCACTTCGGGTCTCGGGATGATACCAGGGCTTTAGGGGTATAACTTGCACGTAAATCGAGGTAATATGGACTGAGAGGAGAGAAATTGAGCAACCAATTCGGCTGGACTCGACTTCTATTTATAGGAGGCTGAATTTCTATGCTCACGTCGTGAGCCACTAATGCTCATGCCGTGAGCTCGATAGGTCATTGCGTTCGTCATGGCCACTTGCCTGGGAGGATGTCCATCACCTGCTCACGTCGTGAACATTGTGCTCACGTCATGAGCTCTGACACAGGGGTTGAAGTTTGTGTCCCGAACTTCAGAAATTCATATATTTCGCATACAAGCTCCGTTTTCGACGTTCTTTATATCCGCGCGTAGGTGAGATTATGCTCTACAACTCTCGTTTACACTCCGTCGGTTAATTTTGATTTTAACTTTTATTATATTATGTTTAGTAGGTCGGGACAGGAAAACTCCGTTAAAAATTCATAACTCCTTTATCCGACGTCTGTTTTCGTCTGTCTTTTTACCGTTGGACTACTGTCGACGAGATCTTTGATTCTCGTTTAGATTGTTTCGTCTAGAAACCACTCGATATCATATTCGAACTTTGGGTTGCATACCGCTAAGTCGAAACTTCGAAAAATCATAACTTCCTCATACGAAGTCAAATTTAGACGTTCTTTTTATGGACGCTATCGGTTTAACTTGTTCTAGGACTTTCATTTAGATCACTAAGGCTAAATATCACTCTATTGTAAATTTACTATTTACGTCACACGGTGTCGTACCGGTTCTATCGCGAAATTTCGACAGGTCATAACTTCTTCGTTATAACTCGGATTTAGGCATTCTTTATATATTTGGAAACCTTGCCACGACCACTACAACTTTCTTCATAGATATCGAGCTTATTTAATATTTTATTTTAATGCTTATATTTATCCTTAATTCATTTAAGCCACACAATTAAGCATAAAACACATAATACTCAAATAATACATTCTTATTATTTCAAAACGAGTTTACAAAGGTTAACCTAGACTATTACATCATTATTAATGCCTAGCCTAGAAACACGGGCATTACAATTCTCTCCCCTTAGGTTGATTCCGTCCCCGGAATCACACATCGACAAACAAATGCGATTAGCGACTCATCATGTCACTCTCCGTCTCCCAGGTGAGATTTGGTCCATTCGTATGTTTACAATGGACAAGAACTAATTCGACCATCTTACGCCGTAACTTCTTAGTCTTTCGGTCAACGATTTCCTCTAGTTATTTAATTAACCTTTTGTTCTCATCAATTCTCAACTCAGAAATTGGAATTATGTCGGGAACTTCTCCTGTGAACTTCCTCAAACAACACACATGGAAAGTGTTATGAATTCCATTTAGTTCTTTGGGTAATTCGAGCTTGTAAGCTTGGTTCCCAATCCTTTGAAGAACTTTAAACGGTCCAATAAACCTTGGACTTAACTTTCCCCTTTTTCCAAACCTTATAAGTCCCTTCCACAGTGAGAATTTAAGCAAAACCGAATCTCCAACTTCAAATGTCATTGGTCTTCGCTTGTTGTCAACATAGTTCTTTTGATGATCTTGAGCTGCTAACATTCTCTCCCTAATTATTTTCAACTTTTCAGCAGTTTGATGGACTATCTCAGGTCCCATAAACTGCTTTTCCCCAGCCTCAGTCCGTACAAAGCTTGATAAGGTGCCATCTTTATGCTCGAGTGGAAACTATTATTGTATGAAATTCTACCAAAGGTAAATGTTCATCCCAGTTACCTTGGAATTCTAGGGTACATGCTCTCAACATATCTTCAAGCGTTTGTACCGTTCGTTCACTCTGCCCATCATTATGTGGATGGTAAGCTGTACTCAAACTCAACTTGGTACCCAATTCCTCTTGTAGACTTTTCCAAAACCTTAAGGTGAAACGAATGTCACGATCGGATACAATCGTTAAGGTTTGCTTCACGTAAGAATTCGCAAGCTTATCCATAGACCATTTCTCATTGTCAGCTATGAAGTGCGCACTCTTAGTGAAGCGATCCATGACCACCCAAATCATGTCGTGATCGTTCTTTGTTCTGGGCAGTTTAGTGACAAAATCCATAGCGATGTCTTCCCATAACCCATAGGTACAGATAAACGTTCTAAACTCCCATATGGTTTCTGATGTTGTGCCTTAACTCTAGTGCATGTCACACACCCGCCCACATACTTTGCTACATCACGCTTCATCGTCGGCCATCAGTAGTAGGGTTTTAGGTCCCTATACATTTTAGTGTTATCGGGATAAATCGAGTACATGGTTTTGTGAGCTTCTTCCATCAGAAGATCTCTTATTTCTCCTGACTTAGGCATCCAAATTCGATCTTGGAATACCTTCAGTCCGTGACTATTTATACCGAACACTAACGTTTTGCCCAAACATTCTTCCTTTCGGTCATTCTTCTTAGAAGCTTCTTCTTGAGCTTTCTTTATACTATCCACAATTGTCGAGACAACTTCTATTCTCAACTCCCTTGGCCTTTTTCTTTCAAGATTGACTTTCCGACTGAGAGCATCAACAACAACATTGGCTTTACCGGGGTGATAAACTATCTAACAGTCGTAGTCCTTAAGTAACTTTAGCCAGTGTCTTTGCCTCATATTCAATTCTTTCTAATTAAAGAGATATTGGAGACTCTTATGATCAGTGAAAAGTTTGCACTTCGTGCCATACAGGTAATGCCTCCATATCTTTAGAGCAAATACTACCGCTACCAAATCCAGATCATGAGTAGGGTAGTTCTTTTCATGCTCATTCAGCTGTCGAGACGCATACGCTATCACCTTTTCTATTTGGGTCAAAACACAACCCAACCCAACACCAGACGCATCACTATAGACAGCGAAGTCTTCAACTCCATCAGGTAGAGAAAGAATCGGTGCTTCACATAGCTTCTTGTTTAGCAAATTGAATGCTTCTTTGTGGTTATCACTCCAAGCATAAGTAGCTCCTTTGTAGGTCAAAGCTGTTAGTGGAATAGCGATCGAAGAAAAGCCTTGGATAAACCTTCGGCAATATCCAGTTAATCCCAAAAAGCTTTGGATCTTCGTGGGACTTTTCGGTTGTTCCCACTTCATCACAGCTTCAATCTTTGCTGGATCAACCATTATCCCTTTTTGGTTGACCACGCGGCCCAATAACTGGACTTCTCGAATCCAAAAATCACATTTGGAGAAATTTGCATACAGCTTCTCCTTCTTCAAGACTTCAACCACTTCTCACAAGTGTCTGTCATGTTCCTCTTGGCTTTTTGAATAAATCAGAATGTCATCTATGAACACTATCACAGATTTATCAAGGAACGGATTACAAACCATGTTCATTAAATCCATGAATGCTGCTGGAGCATTGGTTAGTCCAAACGACATAACCAAAAACTCGTAGTGTCCATATCGTGTTCTGAATGCAGTCTTCTCGATATCTTGCTCTCTCACCTTCAGCTGATGATATCCTGACTTAGGATCGATCTTCGAGAAATAGCTTGAACCTTGTAGCTGATCGAACATGTCATCAATCCTTGGCAATGGATATTTATTCTTTATCGTTGCCTTATTCAACTCTCTGTAATCAATGCACATCCTCATACTCTCGTCCTTTTTCTTTACGAATAACATTGGAGCTCCCTAGGGTGATGGACTAGGTCTAATGAAACCTTTGTCCAATAACTCATGAAGTTGCATCATCAGCTCCTTCATCTTCGTTGGTGCTAATCGGTAAGGTGTTTTTGCTATTAGCATCGTTCATGGTAACAAGTCAATACGGAATTCTACTTGTCGATCAAGCGGTAATCCAGGAAGATCCTTGGGAAATACTTCCGGATAATCACACACGATAGGAATGATCTGCATCTCCTTTTTCTCCTTCTTTGCATCAATCACGAATGCTAAATATGATGTATACCCTTTGGCCAAAAACTTTTTGGCTTTCATTAGAGAAATAATCCTAGAATTCACTCTGCATTTGTCAACATACACCATAAATGACTCTTTCCCTGGCGGGTTTACTTTTATAATCTTCTTCTTGCACAATATTTCAGCATCATTGGTGCTAAGCCAATCCATTCCCAGCACGATGTCGAAACCATTTAACTCAATAGGCAATAATTCCTTGTGGAACTTATTCCCATTCAAATTAATTAAGATGTTTTTCATACGATGCCTAACAGGTATAAACTTGCCACTAGCAACTTCGACTAATGAAGCATTATCTAGTCTATCAACAGGCAAAGCTAGTTTTCTACCAAATTCATGCGGAATAAAGGAGTGGTTGGCTCTTGAGTCAAACAAAATTTGAACAGACAATTCGTTTAAGAGGAAGGTACCTGAAGCGACATCAACTTCTTCTTTAGCAGCTTCCAGTGTCATCTGAAAGGCTCTCGCCTTCGGCTTTGGTGGAATGTTGGGTTTTGCTGCCTCCTTCTTTTTTGGGCAATCCCTCGAGATGTGCCCCTCCTCACCACACCCATAGAAGATTTTCTTGGTAAGGGTGCATTCGTTGGCATAATGCCTTGGTTTTCCACATTTGAAGCATGTGGCTTCCCCGCCACATTTCCGATGATGCTTCTTCTTGCATTTGTCGCACCATTTCGCTTTGCCTTTTCCACCTCCTCTCGAACCGGATTTTGAGAACTTATTTTTCTTGTTGGACCCTAAAGGTCCATCGAACTTCCTCTTCTCACCAACCTCTGAACTCTCCAGACCCTTCTCCCGGATCTGAGTCTCAACATTCTTAGCAGCCTAGATGGCGGCTTTCAATGTGGTTGCTTGCTTAACCATTGGACCAAAGTCTGCTAGTAATTTATGGGCAAACTTGTTGACCTTTGAGAGTTTAATTGGAACTAGGTATGGGATAAGCTTCATCTTTTCTGTGAAACTTGCAACGTATTCAGTAATGCTCATCCTTCCCTTCTTCAAATTCTGAAACTCATTATTGATTTCTAGAAGGTCCCGCTCTGAGCAGTATTGCAGTTTCAGTTGTTCCACAAATTCTTCCCAAGACATCTTGCTAGCTTCTCCCTTGGGCATCGAGTCGGCTAATAGCCTCCACCAACTCAATACTCTAGATTTTAACAAAGGGATCGCAAGAGTGGTCTTCTGCCTGTTGCTGTATTCACAACTTTTAAACATTGTCTCCATTTCGGAGATCCGGTTTATAACTTCTACCGCGTCGGGCTTCCGGATAGACATGGTGGTTTGGATGCCATGAAATCTGTATACTTGCATCCATGTCCGTTATTTCCTCCATCCTGGTTGTTATGTCTAACCAACGGTGGGTTGGCTTGAACAATAATCCCACTGAAGTTTCCTCCTTCTGACTGCCCTTCACTTAATTTGGGTTGTACGATCGACATCGAAGGTTCTTCATGATTTTGCTGAAGCAGATGTCTAGTTTCTTCCGTCTGACGATCTAACATCGTCTGAATCATCAATTGTACACCAGCCATTTCCATTGGCTCAGGTGCTGCTACAACAAGTATTTGCTCGATTACAGGTGGTTTATTCCTGTTTTCGTTCACGTTTCCAACTCCGCTTCTTGTTCTTGCCATCGTTGATCTATACACCGAATAAGGTGAATTTAGATCCTTATTCTCGATAGATAATTAAACTATCTAAATCCCTCCGAAACGTTTACATGCTAGTTCTAATATCGTAGTCCTACGCTTAGAACCCTAAACACATAAGGTTTCCAGATCCGGTTGGCAACAAACCTTAGATCCGAACAAATAATATCATATATGGAAAACATATAACATTTAGCACATAAAATCATTTTAGGCATCTTTCCTAAAATAAACTAGTGCTTGTGTCTAAAGTACAACAGACACTCACCCCACAATCTTCACTTAGCATTCTAATTTTAAGTCTAGAAATCCTACAAATTCCTAGTTCGCTTAAACTAATGCTCTGATACCAATTGTGACATCCCCAAAATCACGGCCAGAAAAGACCGATTTAATTTATGCTTTTAAAATAATTTCAGAGTAATCATTTGATTAAAAGGGTTGCGGAATTTGTCCCCAAAACAATACATGATAAAATAAGATTTATCAAAGCATTTCTTAAAGAAATGTATTTTCATTATACATCAAAACTCGGGATTTCATGTTCCGATACAAACACAAAAGCATAAACAATATAACATAAACCTTACACAATTATATACAACTACTGGTCTATAAACAAAAACATCTTCACAAGTTCTCCAACTTATGCTCTCGCGCCACTACCTGTAATACAAAGAAACTGAGTGGGTCAGGCTTGGGATCCTGGTGAGCATATAGGGTTATCAACCCATAATAAATAATTATTTTAATTTCACCAACCAACAATAACCCGATTACCCATTCCTGTTATCCTCACTTTACGTCCCTAAAACAACAACTATCAGAAGGGACCTAATCTAGGATTTTCATTGGGACGGACACTACTGCAAAGGGGTTTCCTCAGCAATGAATGTCCTAAGGCAACCATGAGGGGGATAGAGTACACCAGTGAACACATCGTTCAAAACACCTACATGTTAAGAACCTGCTAGCGTTCCACTGGACAGATTAGCAAGAGTCCGTGGTCGTCATCCATACTTCGCTAGATGACTAGATCAGCAACACCATCAAGGCCTCTCATCATTTTTATTTCATCACACATCACTATCTACCCATGTTCTACCCAACATATTTGTAGATAAAATATATTTGTTTATATACAACTTAAAACCTGTATAACATATTCATTCAATACTCATACCACATAACAAATAGTATATAATCACATAACACATATTTCATATAGTATAATTCATATATGTGTATTATAGAAAGCAACTTCACACTTACTCATATCATATATCTAATATGTTCATCAATACTTGTATTAAAATCGTGTATATGAAAGGGACTATGCACTCACTTGATAAGATGATGCTCGGACAACACTACGGCTCTTAAAGTGGTATTCTCTGGAGAAACTATGATCTCTTCACACATCGGGCTTCTCGCGGGTAGAGCTTCGGCTCAGAAACTCTTTTCTTCTCGGGATATTCGGAGCTTCGGGACTCACTTCGGGTCTCGGGATGATACCAGGGATTTAGGGGTATAACTTGCACGTAATCGAGGTAATATGGAGTGAGAGGAGAGAAATTGAGCAACTAATTCGGCTAGACTTGACTTCTATTTATAGGAGGCTGAATTTCTATGCTCATGTCGTAAGCTCGATAGGTCACTGCGTTCGTCATGGCCACTTTCCATGGAGGATGTCCGTCACCTGCTCACATCGTGAGCTCTAACACAGGGGTTGAAGTTCGTGCCCCGAACTTCAGAAATTCATATCTTTCGCATATGAGCTCCATTTTCGACGTTCTTTATATCCACTCGTAGGTGAGATTATGCTAGGAATGGCAACGGGGCGGGTTCGGGGCGAGGCGGCATATCCCATACCCGAACCCGATATTTATATTTGTCCTCGAACCCGACCCGAAACCCGACGGGTTTCTTATCGGGGCGCCCCGTCGGGGCTAAAAATATCCCCGAACCCGACCCGAAACCCGATATAGACCCGAAACCCGACCCGAAAATGGTGGCAGAAAAAATTAGGAAAACTACAATGAAACAATTGAGAAATTAAAACCTTACAAATGCTTAAAATACAAATAAGTTCTTAACATAAGTGAACCAAATAGAAATTACTAAAGTCTAATATCATAACTAAATTCATCACAATAGTGAGAAATTGGGAATACGTGATGGGATTGAAGGTTAGAGTCTTCGGGTGGCTGAAATGGGTTAGAGGGATGAAATCTCATTATATATATATATATATATATATATATATATATATATATATATATATATATATATATATATATATATATATATATATATATATATATATATAATTTTTCGGGTCAGGGCGGGTCGGGGCATGCATACCCCACTCCCTGACCCGAACCCGAACTAAAAACCCGATAATGACCCGAAACCCGACCCAAAACCCGATAAGAGTGACCCGACCCGCCCCAAAATCTTCGGGGTTCGGGCTTTCTCGTCGGGTTCAGGTTTTTTTTCCATCCCTAGATTATGCTATACAACTATCGTTTAGACTCCGTCGGCTAATTTTGAATTTAACTTTTATTATATTATTTTTAGTAGGCCGGGATAGGAAAACTCCGTTAGAAATTCATAACTCCTTTACCTGACGTCCGTTTTCGTCTGTCTTTTTACTGTTGGACTACTATCGACGAGATCTTCGATTCTCGTTTAGATTGTTTCGGCTAGAAACCACTCGATCTCATATTCAAACTTTGGGCTGCATACCGCTAAATCGAAACTTCGAAAAATCATAACTTCCTCATACGAAGTCAAATTTAGACATTCTTTTTATGCACGCTCTCGGTTTAACTTATTCTACGAATTTCATTTAAATCACTAAGACTAAATATTGCTCTATCGTAAATTCACTATTTACGTCACACAGTGTCGTAGGTTCTGTCTCGAAACTTCGACATGTCATAACTTCTTCGTTATAACTCGCATTTCGACATTCTTTATATATTCAGAAACCTTGCCACGATCACTACAACTTCCTTCATAGATATTGGGCTTATTTAATATTTTATTTTAACACTTATATTTATCCTTAATTTATTTAAGCCACACAATTAAGCATAAAACACATAATACTCGAATAATACATTCTTATTATTTCAAAACGAGTTACAAAGGTTAACCTAGACTGTTACATCATCATTAATTCCTAGCCTAGAAACACGAGCGTTACAAGGATGCTGATATATGTTTGGTTCATAATATTGATTTACCCATTAAGATAGATGTACTAAATATATAATCCTCAAATTTCACAGAAAACCCACCACCAACTTCCCTCAAATTTTGTTAATAATATTAAGTATAGACTTGGAAAATGTGGTGTGTTGTGTTGGGTTCGTGTCATGTCAAGACATTAAATGGGTTAAGAGGGCTTGACTTGAGTATAACACATTTAATTATCGTGTCATGTTGTGTCAACCTGTTTATTCTCGTGTTGGATTTCAGGTTAAACTTTAGACCTTGTAGATATGTTGTGTTATGTTAGGTTGAAACATTTTACAATTTGGAAAGTAGGAAATGAGGAAGAAAAAATGAAAAATTGAAACATTGGAGTTGGGAGGTCAAATGACAAAATTCATAGTAGTAAATTTAGAGGGAAAATGAAAGAAAAAGAAGATGAAGAAGTTAGAGGCGTAAATGGGCTAGGTCGTAAGGAGTAATAAAATTAAATTAACTCGCTTTAAATTTTGAAAAACTTTCACAATTGTTGTTTTCCCTAATATGATTGAGCTCAGGCCCGGACTACCTGGGCGAATTGGGCTATGGCCTAAGGCAACAGAAAATTTCGGGCATAATTTCATTCCAATAAGTAATGGTGTACATATGACTTTGGCCCAAAATTAAGCCCAATATTGATCGGTGTCTTGGTGGGAGGTTCGACAACATTGGAGAGCATGATTGGAGAAACTTAATCGCCAAACCTGTTGATCGTCTAGAAAAACGCAAGCCATAGAGATCGAGGAGCCTATAAATCGGCTGAGTATTTCATTCCTCTAATCTAATTTATATTTCATTCTCAGTCCAATTTATCAAATTCTTTCCTAAACCTACTACATCTGGGGGTTTGGAGACCCAATTTTAAGCAAACATGAAACATGAAAAGCTTACGGATTTTGAGGTTTTGGTGAGTTTGACTCATTCTGAATTTTTTTTTCTCATTCTAATTTCTAATTTGTGTTCGATTTTATAAATTGGATGAGTTTGACTCCTATTATGATTTCCTTTTTCTCATTCTAATTTCTGATTTGTGTTCGATTTCTGTCTTGGGTGAGTTCGATAATTCGATTATTGTTTGTTTCAAAAGTTTGATTCCTTCTTGTTAGTTGTTGGAGGACGATGACTATAGAAAGGCTTGCTGGAGGAAAACTGGAAATAATAAAGGCAAAATATAATAGAATAGTTGGATTTGGAGGGTAATTTTGGAAGTTTAATTATAGAGTTAATTTGTTGTTAGCTTATTTATTAGTGGGAAAGGCCTTTGTTTTTGTTGTTCATCTATTATCTATTTTTCTTTATTGATTCTCTTTCATACGGATGCACATTGATTTTTGGATGATACTTGATAAGTTTGCATAGAAGTGTATGCTAAAATGTTGCTACTAATTCTGGCAATCTGGTATGATTTTGTTGTGATAATGCACTTTTTGATAGAATTGGCAAAATTTGATTACTATTTTGTGATGCTATGTTATAGTTTGTAGATATTTGTTACAAGGTGAATTGGTTTATACTAAGGTGATTTGGATGCTAGAAAGTGATGTTTTGTATTTGGAACGTGCAGTTGAGGTTAATGTTCATTTGGTAATTGAGATTGGCGAGGTCATTCAGATTTTGAAGTTAATCATTAAAGTCTTCGGTGGTGATGTTCCTCTAAGCTATTGTTGGGCTATTTTAACTCATGAAAGTTTAATGCTATTGATGGGTTGCTCATGAAAGTATATTGTTATTGCTCATGAAAATCTTTAAAGTATTCTCCATCCAAAGCTCAAGTTCTATGGTGGTTTTTCTTTCTTACTTGTTTAATATGTCAAAGTCATTTAATATATTTTGATTTAAATATAGTGATATGGTGTAGTTAACATTTTTGTTGTTTATAGTAATTATTAACTTCTGGCCTATTCCTAGCTTTTTTTTATAACATTAATAATGTATTTGTTGTTTCAAAAACAAATATGTGTCATGAATTGTAAGTATTAAATAATAAAAATAATTATTTTTTGGGCATTATTTTATCATTTCGCCCGAGACATGAGAAACTAATCCGGCCCTAATTGAGCTTAACTCATCTAGAATTTTAATTTTAATTTTAATTTTTGAATTTGGTCCACAACAAGTCCACAATATACAATATATTAATAAAAATTTAAAATGTTCGTGTGTGTGGATGTGATATATATATATATATATATATATATATATATATATATATATATATATATATATATATATATAGGTTCAGGTTCATTTGAGACCATTCTAATTTTGTAAGACCGTGAGACCAAATCTAAAAATAATTTTAAAATGCAAAATAAATGGAAAAATCCAAAAATTATTTTTTTAAATATTATTTTCGGAACTTGAATTAACTAAAAAAATTAACTTTTTTTTAAAAAATAAAAAAAATCCCGTTTTTTTTTTTGAAAAATACGTAAAATATTCTAAATAGAATATTACACTGACATATTCTAAAAAATAATTTTAAAATGCAAAATAAATGGAAAAATCTAAAAATTCTTTTTTTAAATATTATTTTCGGAACTTGAATTAACTAAAAAAATAAAAAAAAAATTCTATTTTTTTTTTAAAATACGTGAAATATTCTAAATAGAATATTACACTGTACATATTCTAAAAATAATTTTAAAATGCAAAATAAATGGAAAAATCAAAAAATTCTTTTTTTAAATATTATTTTCGGAACTTGAATTAACTAAAAAAAATAAAAAAAAATAAAAAAAATAAAAAAATGCGTCTCACGGTCTCACAAAATTAGGCCGTCTCACATGAACCTAACCATATATATATATATATATATATATATATATATATATATATATATATATATATATATATATATATATATTTACTATCTTATAAAACAAATCTCACTATTTCTATAAATAGATTCAATATAATAATAATATTTTTTTAAGATGTCCAAACCATCAAGCAAAAAGTACAACAAACCATCATTGAAATAATAATATTTTTTAAATTATACTATTGATAAAACACTATATACAATTCCAGAATGCATAATCTAACTTAATATCTCAGCTTACGACCTGTGAATTGAATTAGTCTAACATTAATTCATGATACCTCGACAAAGTCAAGTGATTCTGGTCCACCTTCCCCGGCTATCCATCAACATATCAAATTCAAAACTCTTTAAAAACACTCTTATACCAAAAAAAAACCCATTTCAAATTATGCTTTCTCATTGTCCTCATAAAACCATCGAGATGCATGGGAAAGACATCCTACCACCGCCATTATCCATATCTTCTCCTTCAGATGCTCACCAGATTGATCTACGTGAGTATATTTAATATTATCGACAACCACCTCTTGTATTTATATAATTACTAATCTTTAATAACCTAAACCTAGAACAGGCCGCCACTGCTTCCAGCGTTACCGCTATAATTACCCCAACATCGTTCCAGTATCTCCTTCCTTCTGTGATTGCTTTCAACAACTCACGTGTAATATTTTTCCCTTTGATTTCTTTCTCTCCCTGTCTCTCTAAACCCTTTCCTATTTTAACCCATGATTTTTTCCCTAAAGGGTTTTCTAATTTGGGATGAAGATGAACAGGAACTTGAACGAAACTCGAAGGAAGTTACCTAAATGAAAATTGGAGGAAAGCTACATGAGATACCCTTTGAACACCGACACCGTCGTCCGTGCTTCTAATTTCATGTTGATTTTTGTATTTTGATTTTGCAGGTAAGACATTATGTACATATTTGCAATAAATAATAGTTCTTGGGTATGCCTATGTCTTATTCCTACATAAAGTTTATCTCTTTGATTTGCAACGATATTTATTTACAAAGAATATACAACAAGTGAAGAGCTTCTTGAATCTAAATTAGTGTTTATTTGCTTCAGATGATTTTATTATGCTTTTTTTTGTGATATTGTGTAACAGTTACATGATATAGGAACTTAAGATGGTGATATTTGATTATGAGTTTTTTGGTGGGCACTATTAGAGGTTTGAAGCGCTAGAATGGAGGTTGTTTCTTGGTCTTTTTCTATCTTCGGTACACACCCTAAGAACACTAATGCATAGGTAACCTGGTAAAGCTTTCGACTCATCCCAATTTAATCCTAGGGTCGAGTCAATGTTGAATCATGAGATCTAGCAAATATTTGTCGATTATGGCAAGCCTTCCTCTATATCTGGTATCTTTTTGCTAATTAATTGTTGTCACACATACTCTACGTCGGGTGTAATTACATGTGGTGTGTATGACAAAGTTTTATAGGAGAATGAATATAGTTTGTTGTATATTAAGGAGTTGTTGAGTGATATGGTTTTATTTATTTTCAGGTGCAAGAGGAAATGATAATTCGGTGATGGTCACTACAGGGTCAATGAAAAGGGAGGTATCAAGGACAACAAAGTGATTTGCATACCTAAAAACTATATAATCTTACCACCAACTAATTCTTATCACATAATAGTAATGTTTATTTTTATTTTCTTTTCTTTTTATTCGTTTAAATTTGATTTACAAATAATGAGTGACAAAATTTGTGAATTATTATGGAAAACAGATTTTTCATTGTCGCACAAGAAGACGGAAACCATTGTAATTGATTTTATCAATGTGTTACTATTTTGGTCTGCTTACATTGATCTATTTACTGATGCATAGTGAAAACAGACTATGTTGGTACTACTCATATTGGAAGGTTTATCGTGTTTTGACCATTAGTGGCTTGCACATGTCTTTTTTCTTCAAGCATCAACATGTGCATACTTTATTTTTCTCTTAACAGGTTCTCCAAAATTCTTTCAAAGTTCACATTATTTGGACAATGAGTGAATTGTTGCCATGCTCAAACTTGTAAACATTTGGATTAAAACTCCAATGTGGATGGTCGTGAAACTTAAGGTAAATATTTTGAAATTATTATGTTCTCATGACACGACTGTGGCATCATGGAATTCTGTGGATTTGAAGCTCCTTGAATATGCTGATTTGTTAATTGGTTTCCATGTTGGGATTTGCGACTCAAAGCCTATTTAAGTGTCACGAGTAGGTGTAATGTTAGTCTGTTTCCGGTGTATCATCACATATTTTCTTGGTTGTCAGTCATCACATATTTTCTTGGTTGTCAATTTTTCCCCGAACAGGCTACTTTCCTGCTGGTGGTTGTTGAATATTTCTCTTCAAGGACAGTGAAGACTTTTTAGCTATGGTTTCTCCTTGGTTGTCCTTCATTATGATGCTTAGTTCATGTTTTTGCCTAGGCGTTATATTGACATTCCTGATTAGTTGGTGATCTTCAAACATGTTTGTTAATTGTGTTATGTCTGGTTCTTTTTGTTGGTTTCATACTTTCATTGTTGTTTAATATGTTCTTATCATATATATATGTCCATTTAAGATATAATATTTTTTTAATTAGATGTTTTTTTTTTGTGATGTCTATAATTGTATTCAACTACTTAGGATGAGATAGGTGGTTATAATAAACAGTAAACGCTTTAAGAAAAAATTAGATGCACATTCAGGTAAATTTTAACTACCTATTTGTTTTCTACATCGATTTTTTAAATTATTGAAAATAAAATATAAATAAAAAACAATAGATCGAAATTATTATTTTTAATCTTTAAAAAATGTCACGAATCAAATTTATAAGTGGAAACTATAATCAAATTATATCAGGAAAGGACCAAAATAATTTTAAAATAAACTTCAAAATATGGATTAAATTTGTGAAAATAATATTTTAGATATGTGTGTTATGTTGTGATAATTTTTTTATATGGTTAGTAAAATACGAAAAAGAGAAGGATGGTATTAAGAAAATCAATTACATTTTCTATCTATCATATTTACAAGTATACATTAAGATTATTATTAAGGTATCATTAATACGTATGCATGGATATGATTATTGTTTATAAAAATATACCAATAAGGTTATAAATTTATTTTAATAATCTACGAAATTAAAAGTTATGTAAATGTGTATGAAATAAAGGATAATAATAAAAAATAATAAATCCTAGGGAAAACTTATGGAAAGGCAGTGGTGGAATGCATACATCATCAATTGCATGTAACTTTGGGCTTAAAATGAGGTACATGGTATTGTAATGTTTTCAATATTTTTAGGCTTAAAATGGAATGTTTTATATCAATAACCCAATTTGTAGTAAATACGTTATTGGAAACAAGGCTGCCGAAGAGACGTCAATGGGGGGTTGGAGGTGCAATTCACTTAACTCATGGGGAGGGTACTGATGGTTGCCCTTGGTAGTCAAATACTTCATGGTCTTTTTTTTTTTTTTTTTTTTTTTTTTTAATAACTTGTAAAGGTTGGCTGGTTAGCCTTTGTTTGTTCTATTTAGAATATGTTAAGTACGTTTTGTAATATGTTTATGCTCTCAAATGTCATAAAGTTTTTCCATATTTCGTATTTTTTTTTTACCTTCAAACAATATAAATATGTTGTTGGTTAGTATTTGTTGTAGATGTTCATGTCAAATGATGCCAATATCTAGGCATTCTAAATCTTGTGATGCTTATTATATGAGCAAATTACAGGAAAATGACAATGTACTTTTTTTCGTATAAACAATGTACCTCATTTTTACCCATAATAGCAAGATACTTACATGTAAATAGTTAATATACTACCTATTTACATTCTTTAATGATAATATGATTATGTAATCAATAATAGCAATGTTACAAATTCTTGTCCACACTCTTTTACTATTGAATTGGTGTGGCTCTCGTGCAAATATACCAACACTGAAATCTATTATAAAATACATTGTTGTAATGGAAAGTAATAAAAATATGATGTTCTAATGAAATCTCATCACGGATCACACCTCTAACAACTATACCACTAATTTTGGTTACACTCTTAACCTAAAACCGAAAATCGAAAACCCAGAACCTATAAGGAAACTATATTCCAAAATAACATACAATATATGCTCTTTGTAATATGTCATGTTTTCGAAAGTGAAACTAAGGGGCTTTTTTTTTTTTGTGAAGAGCTGCACAATCACTTTTGTCTGCGCCACGCAGACAATGCACAGACATATGCCATCGCAGAGTGTTTGTTTTTTGGAAGTGCGCAGACTAAAAAACGTCTGCACGAGGTCTTTCTGGCGCAGACATGGGTCACTATCTTCAAAGGTCTTCAGACCTCATTTTAACCAAAAAAAAAAGACCACCCGCTTGTTTTTTTTTCTTTCTCTTTTTGCTGAAAATGCATTTTTAATCTTTATGACATGAAATTAAGTTTGAAAAATTAATTTATTTCAACAGTTGCAGACGTTAAAAACAAACAGTCTTCTTATTGTAGACTGCAGACATTTGGTCCACATCTTCTGCCGCAGAGGCTTGCAGATGTGGTTCGTAGACTGCAGACATTTTGGCTTCAAAAAAACAAACAACACCTAACTGTAGAAAAGAAATTATTCGCCGGATGAACTAATTGTAGAAACAACTTATTCGTCACCGCCGCTTTGTGCGGATACACAATATATATATATATATATATATATATATATATATATATATATATATATATATATATATATATATATATATATATATATATATATATATATATATATATATATATATATATATATATATATATATGATTTCTTGAAATGAAGAGATACAACCAATTAAGAAACATGTACAATCTTAAAATGCTTCAAGAAAACCGTATTGAAATTTATATGGTAATAATACTATTCGCCAACAATATCAGTCCAATCTTCCCTAATTTCTCTCCCATTACCCACCGCTCCATCTTCCCTACCTTCTATGCCCTACATCAGTCAAATCTTCATGTTTTCTCTTTATTCCTTATTGGAAGACCACAATCGTCTATGACAACGAAGAAATCACGCCCACGGTCTCTGGAAACGATGAATCCGCACCCACTAATCTTGGTTCGAGGTGATCACCTTTTCCCTTCTCCAAAATCTAATCTTTATCATCTTAGTTGAAATTAGGGCCCTTGTTTGAGCGATTTAAGTTTTACCGATCTATGCGTGCTTGTTTTTTATTTAGGTTTTCACGGTATATAGGTTTTGTTCATCTGCTTCGTGGCTTTATCACTGACTTCCTCTTTGTGTTCGAGAGCTACAAGGTATGTTTTTCTTCTGTCTTAACCATTTCCCACGTTAAATTTATATGATTGGCTGCTTTTAACTTTTATTCTGTAGTTTTGATGGTTCATTCTCCTATAACCTTCACTTTCCCTTTTATTAGCCCAAATATTGAAAAATTCTCATATCTACATAGTCTCACCCTTCCTATGGCTTCTTTATTACTGATCGATGTCATGTCATCCATGGCTACCCTTTTCCCAAACCCTACTGCCCGTCTCCTTCTGTTTTCAATAGTTCACATGACTGTTACTACTTTTTTAAATGCTTCAATCCAGATATGTAACCACGGAATAGTAAACTTAAATGAAGAAGAATACTTGGAATTTGGTGATCAAAAAATCTTGGTCAAACCCTAGCTAACTGGGTATACAATTTATTTTAGAGTTTATTTTGTGTTCTTACATTCATTTTCACTTTTTCTAATGTATTTTCTTTGGAAATCTCTTTAATTGGACTTTCAGGTGAGATATGAATTATACGATAAATAAACAGATTATGGAGACCTAGCAAAAGGGGAAGATGATACACAAGATTATGATGGTATATATCTTCCTTGTTGTATGTGGTATGTCCCAACATCCATCTCCCTATATTGGTTTCAGTTATAAGAAGTAGTTTCCAGTGACCCGAAAGGTGGATGCAAACTGATTAGGATTACGGCTTCAATGTAAAGCCATTTGGTCTGATATGTTGCCTCCTATTAATCTGTGTTATCCTTCATCAGGTATGTATCTATTATAAACAATATTCTTGGTTATAGCGTGTGCAATATGTACCTGTATTTTCAGTTGTCGACCTTGATGGAAATAGCCATGTATGTTTATGCACATCTCTCTTTGCAGATGCACTCATGTTCAAGGTCAAGATTGTGTACAAAGAAACCTGAATCTTTATCGCATCCTTGGGTTTTTTTAATGATTTTTGGTTGAAAGTGATACTAATGATGTATTTGAAAGCTTAATTTTTTTTTTTTGTTATCTATATTAGCCATTTTATTAAACTTCTATTTTGCAATAACATTGTCTCTTTATACTTTCTCTGAAATCTTAGTGTCTTATATGGAATCTGTTACCTCCACAAGCAAACGTTCTTAAAATGCATCGGTTTGTAAGGGTTGGAAGTAATGGGAAGGAAAAAATGTGTGTGTGTGTGTGTGTGGGGGGGGGGGGGGGGGGGGGGGGGGGGTACATCACATTGAAATCAGTGGAAAGTGTTTGATGAAGCTAATTGTGGTTATTGTTGAAGGTGGTCTACTGTTTGGATCTAAGGTTGGAGTGATTTTTGTTAGTTGAAAGAGTGAGAATAAAGGTGGGGACTAAGGAAGCACAATTAATGTTTATTTTCTTAGGTTTCGATTCTTATTTAAGGATGTTCGTTTGGATGGATCGGTTTAATCCGATCCGATCAAGTGAATCCAAATTAATTTCGGTTTTCAAAACGTACATTCAAATAGTCCAAACTAAATTCAAATCCGATCCAATCCAACCAAATTATAATTCGGTTGAATTGATTTTTTACAATTCGGTTTTCAAGAATCAAGACATTTCAACAAATATATAACTTTAGTATTAACTTACTCTATAATATAAACTAAAAAATATTGTTTAATTAGTTTTGATTAAAACTTATAAATAACTATCAAGAAAAATATATTATAGTTTACTATTTTATAGACAATTATTTTTATAAGAAGTACATATTAAAGTATTATAATAGATAAAAATTTAATATACTAAAAGAATAATTTAGTAAATTTATAGATTATTAAAGATATATAATAAAAAGAACAAAATAATAAATTGTAATTTGGTTTTTTTGGACTATTCAGTTTTTATTTTATAAACCAAAACCAATCCGAAATCCAAAATAATAATTCGGTTTTGCTAAAACCAATCCAAAAATTCGAATATCCGAACCAAATTATCCGATCCAAATTGTCCAATTAGACAATTCGGTTTTATCCAAATAGTGAACAGTGCTATTCTTATTAAGATAATTTATTGCTAATTGTTTCTAACCTATACTTCTTTGCTATGTACATTCACTGTCAAATGTTCATGTTTGAAGAAAAGTCGATTATAGACGAATTTAAACATTTTTGTAAGTACATTGATAATATTGGTATAAAATAATAAAAAAGCGTTACATATGTTAATTTTTTTTATTGTTTTGCAGTTTTACTAAGACTTCCGTCCAATCTTCATGCTTTTGCAACATCCGACTTTTAAATCATCCTATTTAAGCATTATGTGTCGGTATGGCTGTGTGTGTATTTCTAACAAAGACAATAAGTAAATACAAATGAAACATTATCATATTTTCTCTATACTGATTTCATTTATTTATGTTATAACAAGTCCTTTATTTTTTAAGAAGACCAATATAAACCATTATCTCTTTTACACATATGCAGGATTGTTTCATGTGAAAGCTCCCATTATATGAGATGTAATTGCATGCACAAATTGGGTTTCATGAAGGTATGAATGTCAAAATTAGATGGATTCAAAACTCTCAAATTTGATTCTGTTATATTTTTGTCAACTTTGCATCATGTAGTTATATAAGAATAAGAAAGGTGTTGATCCACCAGTACCTGATCGTAATATATATCCTTTGTTGGCAAGTTTTCATGATTTATTTTTGTATACTACATGATATTATAGTTAGTTAGTTAGTTGGTAATTTCATATCTTTGTAGAAATCCATGTATTTATAACCCTATCAGTACCATCTAATCGTTTTTGTAGGAAAATAGCTTCGGAGTTTGGCAAAATTAGTTATTTTAGAAAGCAAGGGTTCTGGTATATTTTTTAACAATTAAAATATTGCAATATAAAGTAAAAACTAAGTAGGATGCTCATATGTACTCATTTTATTTTATATTTTATGATTCTAATGGTGCCAATTGCTCATTCAGGCTAGGATTCCTGAAAGTTAAGGAATAAGAGTCATGCAGCTAGCTATGTCACAAATTCATTTTTTTGCTTTTGTTTATTATTATTGATTTTATATCATTTTTTAAGTCCTACACTCATTTTTTCAAATATAGCATGAAACTATATTTTTGATGTTATTCTTCTTTTGTGAGTTGATGTAAATATCAAAGAAGTTTATTTATTTATTTACGCGTAGCCAACAAAGTTGATTTTTATTTATTAAATCACTTAGCTTATGTATGTATATTATGTCTCTCTATCTTATATATTATATATGTGTGTGATGTATGTTTATGTATATCTATTTCTAACAAACAGGTAGACCCAAATTCAAAAGTTTTAATCTGGTGTTTTCTTGGAATATTTTTGTGGGAAAATGACCTTTAGACACCCTCCACCTAATTGGATCGAAATTGAGGCAAGAACAAGAAAAAGAAAAATCGTACATCACCATCAAAGATATCCCGAGTTTGTATCAAGGTATAGTATTTTTAAAAAGTCTTCACAAAATGATAGTGTTTTAAAACTTAATTACTAAAGGGTAGTAAGTAAGTTTTTAATACGTTTTATTTTTCTTTTCAATTTTTAAGTACGTCATTTCGTTCACAACGACGAATAATGTTGGCCACCCCAAACTTTTTCCGGCAACAAAATTAGTTTCCGTCTACCAAACCCAAATGTAATAAAAGCTATATATGCATATATTAATTAAAAGCAAATCCAAGTCAAAATATTGAAAAAAACCATTAGGTCGTGAAATCGATGCTTTAGTGCTGTCTAAATAATCCATTCTTTAGTACTATATCAACAATCCATTCTCGGTTGTATCATTTTACAATTGTCAATCATAACCTATTTTTATTTTCATCCAAAATAATATGTTGCAGTAAAACTAACTGTCTCTTGGAAACTATTTAACCTATTTTTATTTTAATCCAAAATAATATGTTGCAGTAAAACTAATTGTCTCTTGGAAACTATTTGTTGAAATGTACTATTTTTCGCTACATCCTCTAATCACCGAAATGTATTAATAATTGTATGGTACTATTCGCCGTCGCTGCTTTGTGCGGGTACACCACTCGTGTGTGTGTGTGTGTGTGTGTGTGTGTGTGTGTGTGTGTGTGTATATATATATATATATATATATATATATATATATATATATATATATATATATATATATATATATATATATATATATATATATATATAAAAGTTGGTAAAAATTGGTCAGAATTCGGCGGTCAAACACCGCGAACCACTATGTGTTAAGGACCAATTGTGTGTAATTCTATGTTTATAACGTTTATTAAAGATATTTTATTCATAATCATTTTTCAGAACATCTTAAACTGCTTAAACCGTCTATCGTTGAAGATTGAATAAAAAATCATTAAAAATTAAATTCTATTTGTGCCGTTAAAAATAAATTTTTGCATTAATTATATCTGAGAGCTATGGATAAGATACTTGAATATGCTATGTTCTTTCTGACTGCATGAATATAAAGAACGTCCAAAATGGAGGTTGTATAAGAAAGTTACGCATCTTTAAAGTTACAAAAATCAGTATTTATTTGATTTTTCCTGAATCAAACTGTGCATTGCTTCGTTTGGAATAGCTACGAACCTCAAAAATCATTTTTGAACACGTTTTTGAAATCAGACTACGGTCTATTATTTTATTATATTTTTATAATATTTTTAAACTCATCCAAAATCAGATTCGTAAAATCTGTCGAATCCGAACTCATTAATCGCGAAACTTTAAACGTAAATTAACGGAGTTTGGTATATCGGAATTGAATTTCGTCTGTATTTTTGGAATCACAACGACCGAGACAATAAACAAGCATTTTCAGAAAATTTTCAAGAAGCGAATTGATCACACGAGAATCGAGAATCGAGAGTCGGATTTACAGCACAAAAATACACAACATTTGATTGTTTTTGCACAAAATATCTTTAGATATTTGATCTTTGTACAACCAAAATCATTGTACAATCTAATAAAATCTTTAAAAATCAGATTTTATATTTGTCAACAATTGGTACACTCATAAGTCTCTGGGACTCCTTCCCATCTTCTTCCTCACAGAAACTCTCAGGTCCTGTTTGATATACGTCTGACCGAGTTGGCTTAGACATTTTTGGCTGACTCGGTCAGCTAAAGTTGTTTGTTACACTGGATTTTGGATGTTTGACTCAGTAAGCTAGATCTGATCAGAAAAGACGAGAGATATCGGCTGACAGAGAAAGGGATTAACGTTTCCAAAAGTGCCCTTGCCCTACCGTTCCAATTTTCAGAGTCTCCATCCCCTTTCTTCTCTCTTTCAGCGACGATCGAAAATTTGAGCATCTCCCCCCACCCACTGATCGACGATTCAAGCCTCTATCCCCCTACCGATCGACAATTTCTGCCTCTTCTCATCAGGTACTGCTTCCGTCTCTTCTTAGTTGCATTTTTGCTGTTTCTGTTTCGATTTTTTGTTGATTTGCTCATGCTTGTTGTTCATTTTGATTTCATTAACTAAAATTGATTTCATTTTTGATTCAATTTGTTTCGTCGTAATTTCTCCAATCAAGAGGCTTGAACTTTGAAGCCAAAAAATTTCTTGTTTGAGAAAAGAAGGAAATTCGCCTCTAAAAATGGTGAAGAGATTCTACCGTCTTTTTAATTTATTGTTGTATTTTAAACTATGCTTTTAGATTTTGAGATTCTTTTGTGAAAATTGATGAAGAGACTGCGCTTTTTTTAATTTCTTCTCTTTTTTCTCAGAGCCTAATGATTCTAGCCCATATAATCTTTGAATAACATAAGTTCCTCTTAGTTGCAATCACATTTATACATAGATCTGCACAATATAACCAATGTTCTTTTAATAAAGCACAATATCGGCATACACCTGTATAGAATCAGAGTTTTGTAATTAGTTATAGATCTGTTTTCAAATTGAAAGTGGCCAATAGAAGTTTCATGAATTACCAGTTGACATAAGGCTGATTCTTGAACACTGTCATATAAATCGGTCCATTCATTGCTCACTTCGGATGGTAAACACTGTATGTATGTAGAGCTGCAATCAGTTTTGAATATATTTTCTATAAGTGAATTAATTTTTGGTATTTGTTTTGCAGGGTGGGGATTTTTATTTCAGATGAGAAAAGTTTATTCCAAATGAGAAAAGTCAATATGTTAATTACTTGTGTTTTCTGTTTGAATGTTGATGATCATAATATCTTTAGATAGTTGAGGATTTTATTTAACTAGGAGAAGCCCATGCTCCGCATGGCGTGAATAGGGTTTTGACGTTAATTGAGTTTTGAATTGACAAAATAGATAACATGTATAAAACACAAAGAAATGTGACCAAAGTCAAGAGAGCTGGAAAAGTGGTGGCGCAAGTATAAAAAAAAAACAGAGGGGGCAGTTTTGAAAAACGCTATAAAAGTGTTAGGGAATCAAAATATAAAATTTGTGGCCAAAATAAGAAAGTTAAAACTTTCATGTTCATTCATGCTCACGGGATTTAATATATATATATATATATATATATATATATATATATATATATATATATATATATATATATATATATATATATATATATATATATATATAATTTGTTAAAAGTATTTGTAAAAGATATTGAAATAAGTTTTTTAGCTTTTAATTCCCCAAAATTCTATGTTTTTTTTTTATATTTTGAGAAAATGGGTTTCCTTTTGAATTGCTTGTGAAATGTAAAATGGTCGTTTTTAATTGGTCAGCACACTCACCAGCATGTCTCCTTACTCGACAGACCTTTTCTCGGTCAGCAACTATCGAGACCTCGATCCCCTCCTCGTCTTCTTCTTCTCCGTTTAACGGTAAATAAAACACACCGGCAGGTGTTATTTTTCCGGTGAAATCAAAGAGGCAGCAGCCTCTCTCTTTCCTCCATTATTCCTGTCGATTTAAACAGCAATCCAAACACCCCTATGAACTCAAAGAAACCACCCAAGCACCCCCTTTTGACTACTGTACCGATCTCACTCCCTCCCTTTTCTTTGGCACCGGCGAAGTGGGGAAGAAGAAGGACCGGTAAGCTAACCGGTTGTGGCGAGCCTCCATCCGACCCTACTGTTGCTGATTTCCTTTCTTCATCGATTGAATATCACAGGACCACCCCGGGACCAACGGCTTTCCCTCCTCCCCTTCGCGATCCACTGCCGGAGCAGCCCCTTGCTTCCATCACAGCTGACGACAGCTCTTACTGACGCCTTCGTCCTTCTTCTCCGATCAAGGTAAGAGCTAGTGGAGTTTTCCTAATCCATCTCGTCATCTGTTTCCACTTGTGTTTCTCTTTTTCCCTCTTCCAACCAGACGAAGATTAAACCATAAACGGGCTACCGGAGGTCGCCCCCCCCCCCCCCCCCCCCCCCTGATGGATTTGCCACCATCGAACCACCCTCCCACCTCCCTGGTCTGTTAGCGTTCGTGCTTCTTTCTTTTTGCTACGATCAGACGAAGGAGATGACCCAATCCATCCCGTCATCTGTTTCCACTCGCGTTTCTCTTTTTCCCTCTCCCAACCAGACGAAGATTAAACCAGAAAGGGGCCACCGGAGGTCGACTACCCCCCACTCGACGGATTTGCCACCATCGAACCACCCTCCCACCTCCCTGATCTTTCGTGTTTCTTTCTTTTTGCTCCGATCAGGCGAAGGAGATGACCCAATCGAACCAGAAGAGGAAGAAGACGCCGAAGATAGCCATCTGTCGGTGCCCCTTCATGCGGTTTACTCGATCATCGTCGGAGATCAGGCCTTTCTCCATGCTGTTTCGTTTGCTCGATCTTTCCCCCGTTCCTTTGCTGATCTGATGAACAAAGAAAAAAAGGAACTCGTCGATTCTTTTACCCAAACTTTGTATCAAATTGGCAAAACGAGTCCCTGCAATTGTAACTTTAAATCAAAATCAGCCTTTGACCTAAATCCTTACAAACTAGGTCTAGGCATTACAAATTGGTCCCTGACTTGAATTAGTTTGACAGATCAACCCCATTTTGCATTAAAAGACCAAAACAACCCATTTTAATGTAAATTAATACAAAAGTAGTCCCTTTTAATTTAATTTATCCAAAGATCAGTCCCTTGTGTAAAATAAATTACAAAATAGCCTCTTCTTTTAAATATAAAATATTTGAAAACAAGTCCTTTTAGTTTAAAACATTACCAAATTAACCCAGAAACGTTTGAAAGTCCGAGAATGGTTACGTTGCGATTTCTCACGTGAAGTTTCACCAAAAAGCGAACCGTGATCGAGATTACGCTTCAAATGTAAGTTTCTATGACCCCTCTTTTACGATTTTAATATTTGGGGGAGAATATATGTGTGTTTATTAAAGTTTGATGATTTTATAGTTTTATATACAAAATAACATCAGACTTTATTGTTGGTCAAATTTTATGAAATAACAATCTAAAAATGTGATAAATCACCAATAGATCAATTAAGCTAAAGTAGATTGTTAAATGATGATATATTTATACCTTACGTGAAATATAAATATAATTATTAAGAAAATTCATAAGATTATAAGTAGATTGCTATAATAACACATTTTGAGATTATAAATCACAAAAGGATGGTTATATATATATATATATATATATATATATATATATATATATATATATATATATATAAGTTAAAGTACATGGAATCATGATAATATATATAAATGACAAAAAATATTATTCGCGTATAAAATGAAAGTACATTGTTATATTTGATGGAAGTCAAAATTATGAAATCGTATAATTAATAGTTAAGGTTATCGAAAATTAACTTTTAATATATATAATTTATGTAGGGTTCGAAGTTTATAGTGAGGTGTCGAAGTACAATTAGGCCTGGTTAGTTTCGAAGTCATTGTATTGTATTTCGAATTTATGTATTACATAAGGCATTGTTAGAGGTCGAAGCTCTCATGTCTAGTCCTTATGTTTTTTTTGTGTACGCGTATGTATGTCCCTATAAATAGGGAATGTATAGGATGTCGAGAGTAACTTTGTGAACTTTTGTGAGTGAGAGCACTTTACTCTATCTATACTCCTGTATTCATTCAGACGCAATCAAAGAGCCAAACATATTCTATTTACATCATTGTTCTTAATTCATTATGTACTTTGATTTCGATGTTAATACTCGATTCATAAGAACTACAATTTATGTAAAAATGAATGTAAATTTTATAAATATATTTTTATATTAAATATAAAAATTTAACATAATTGACTTCAGGACTTAAGAGTTGTTATTTACGAAATATTATATTTTATATATCTCATGTATTATAAATATCATGGGAATTATTGGTTTCACGTTGGTTGAAACCTGGAAAAAATTATAAAAGCAGCCGTTATGCTGCCCAAATTTCGTCAGAACAAACAATAGAAATTTGGAAATCCATTAAGTCTTACGTATCTTAAATACTAAAAGAATTCAATCAAATATTATTCCTAAACAACAAAATCATAAATATTCAACAATATTATAACGAAAAGTTTAAGATTAGGAGGCCTAGACACATTGTTAGGATCCAACATCCCAAGGTCTCCCTACCGGTGTCATGTTGTTTCTAGAGCCATATGAGTTAGCTTCATTTCCTAAGCCATTTGAGCTATGTTGTTGAGTATACTAAGACTGTGTGTCTTAGTGGGAAAACTCTTTATTTTCATAATCGTTAATCCTCAGAGAACGACCAACGACAGATATAAGTGTCATACTATTGATCTTGTACGATCAGACCGTCCGCCTAGAGTTGCTAGCTACAACTACGTCCGACGAGACGAATTTTGGCGTTGACGTTAGTTTCATTGAACATTACCACGTGCTGTAACGAGGTGAATGACGTTAGCATGCCCTATTATGGAGCCAGTACAAAAAGTTTAGTGTCATAAGTTCGGTTATGAGTTCATTATAAAATCTCAGTTTTGTTTCGTTACCGTATATAATCGATATTGGGTTTATACGGAGTTTTTGTTCACTTATACTAGTTGAAAGAGACCGTATTTAGTGAGATAGTTTGTGACTAAAAACGATAAGCGTAGATACCAAAAAATAAGTCATATAACACTTAATTAATATCATGACACGACTCAATGAGGTTTATTAATTTACATAAAACAAGTTATTTATATAAACCATTTGTTTTTATACGAAAACACAATATTTACATGGGAGGAGTTTGCCCCACCGGCTAAGTGCCGATTCTCCAATTAAGTCAGATAACACTTAATTATTACCACAACACGATTTTACAAAGATTATAAATTTGAGACTTATGAGTTTTTCATATAAATTATACAAATGTCTGTACAAGGATTCAAGAGTAGACTTGGTTATTTAATGTTTTCATAAAGAGTGATATGAATTTATTTTATATAAATTGTTATTCAAAAATCATTGGTCCTGGTAATCTCGTGAAAACTCAATATTATTTTGATTTACTTATATATTCACCAAATTTTGTGCTTTCGGATTTGAAAAAACAATATTTATAAATCAGTTTAAATACATTTTTATAATTCAATGACTTTATACTTTTGATAGAAAAGTACGTATTTATAAAAGCTGGTCAACCAGATAAATTTTATAAAACACTTTCGGTTATAAAAATACTTCGTGTCAAAGCATGTAGAACTCACCAACAAATTTTTTGACGTATTTTAAATGCATGTATTCTCAGGTTATTTAGCAGGTCGGAAGTGTTCGCTCCGAAGGCTCTCCGTTATTTTTATAATACCTTTTTAAATGCTGAATTGTTAGACGCGTGTCTCGATTTAGCAATGGTCTTGCCAATGTAATTTCTATTTCGGTAATAATAGAAGATTATATTTGTGCTGTTCAATGTACGTTAAATAACTGTGATTATTGGTTTACGTTACGCACCTCGGCGTTTCCGCCGGCGGCTGAGGGTGTGTCAATATATATATATATATATATATATATATATATATATATATATATATATAAGGAAGAGTAATATGGAAAATGAATGATTATGGCAACACATATTTGAACCAATGAAAACATGACAACACATCACTTCCACAATACATTACTTGTGAAGAAAGAAATGGACACGTGTCATTTGATTATTGGTTCAGGTAAATGTTGCCCTAGTTATTTGTTTTCCATAGAACTCATTCCTATATATATATATATATATATATATATATATATATATATATATATATATATATATATATATATATATATATATATATATATATATATATATATATAGTGTGGATATAAGGATTAATATGGACCAATTATTTTAATTATCAAATTTTAATAATTAATTAAATATATAAGGGTAATTTGGCAAATTAAATTTTAAATTAATTATCTAAATTTGAAATAAATCTTATTATTATGGTAACTATGTGTTGATTGAGTCTATAATAATTATCTATCATCACATCCCGTCTCCTATAACTCTATGTCGCCATCTGTGTTCATCAACCACACGCCACCATCACGAAACTCGAAGGTGCATTACTTCTACAATCCATCATCAAGATTCTAGACCATAACCCGGGATACCTTCTCCAATCAATATGTAAGTTTCTTTTTCCTTTATTAAACTCATGTTTTTTTTTAAGTTGATTTTATATTCTTGATGTTGGGTAATCGTGTGTTTGCAATTGAATTGATTTACATAAAGCTTAGGAACTCTATTTGCAATGTATACATAATCGACTTGCAATTCTTTATATGCTTGATGAATTAAAAAAAAAAACATATTTGCAGTAGATTTATTTTTCATTTATTTACATATACTAAAAATGATCATAAACTATTTAATATTAGTTTTTAGTACAAACGTTTTTTTAATGGGAGGCTCTGCCCTGCTGCTTATTGGAATCAAAATAAATCAAATGCAAGCTTTATGTGAGTGCACGGGTCGAGTTTTTGTCTTTCTTTGAAGTAAAGAAGAAACAAACGACATGATTTTAGTTATTTGTAGTAATGAATTTGTTTATAGAATATACTTTTGATTTTGAAATTGGATGTATTTCACGTCATTAAATTTGCTAGTTTTGGTTATTTGCAGTAAGAATAAATAATGACATACCAATAGTTTTCGTTATTTGTAACTACTAATTATTTATAAATATTATTTGATTAAATTGACAAGTGAAACGAATACTCATTCATGTGGACGCATTTAGCTACTGATCTTAACTAATGTAGCGATTCTTTACAATAAGGTATCTCATTTTGCCCGCTAAGCGTTTGCAAAAATGCTTGAATCAAATATTTAAGTTATTTTAACGTACCTGTTTATTTAGCTAAAGATTTGGTTTGAATGTAGTATTGGAGAATTCTATTTTCACTTTCTAATGTTTATTTATGTTGTTATTTATAAAAAGTAGATGATTATGATGGACTTTATAGTTTTATTCTTTCAGAATGCACTAAATTTAGATATGTAGATGGATTTTTACCCATATATCTAGCTTCGTGAGCAATTATGCTAGAATGTAATCTTGAATTTCAATTATGCCAGAATTGAATCTTGAATCAAAAGGTCATATCATCAATTTTTTGATTGTTGGTGTAACACCCAGATTCACCAGGTAAATTCTTGCAATTATTTCATTTGATTTTGGACCAGACGAGAGTATGACGACGTACTCAAGGTACGCACGGTGTATTCCCTCTGCATGTGTGGATCGGGATAACCCCTACGTATGTTAGGTGTACCCATGCATACGCATGGAGTACGCAAGCCAGGGGCATACCCTAATTTGTAGGGTTTGCACCCTATTTAAGCTCATTAATTCCTTCAAGTTCATCACCTTTTCAGCCTCCATTGTCTCTCGAGTCATATCTCGAAACCCTAATCCATTTTTCCTAAATTTTGAGCTTGTGTGTGTGTTTTTAGTGTGTGTGGTGCTTAGAGAAGAAGAAGAAGAGTTGTGAAGGAGCATTGAATCAGAAAGAGCTTGTGGATCTAGGGGTTTCTCATCATTTCTAGCTTGTTGAAGGTAAAAAGCTTCTACCTCGATGACTCCATGTGTTAGTTTGTTGTTTAGGTCTTATTTCGTCATAAAATGGTCCTTCAGGTATTTCTTGAGAGTATGAGCTACTCCAGAAGGTTATAATGCTAGATCCTAGTGTTTCTAACTTCCCTTAAGTATAAAAATGGAGTTGTGATGGATTAAGTTCAATCACGCAAGGATTCAAGGTGCTTTCATCAGGATGATGTGGTTTAATCCAATATTTCCCCCCATTAAGACATGCAAAATCATAAAGTTGGCAACTTTATGGCTTAATGCTCTTTAAGAAGCATGGATCTAAAATTTGGACGTCGGGTCTTAACGGATTAAGACCATAGATGAGGTTTTGGCCAACTGAAGCGTACGTCGGGTGTACCTTCGGGTACGCTGCGCGTACGCCTCTGAAGTCCCAATGCATGCGAGAAATGTGAGTACACCGAGTGTACTGATTGGTATGTTGAGCGTACTCACTAGAGTGGGTTTGGGTTTATTCTGGCCATGTGGGACTTAGGGATTTTTGGGTCCTTGTTGGGCCGTAAGCTTTTTTGTGATGAAAATTTAAGTCTTGGACCCATTTTGAACATAGTTTATTGTTGGTCTTCGTGTCTAGAAACATTTGGGCCTTGATGGGCTAGGCCCATTAAGGCATGTAATAAGTGACTTTTTTCCCTTAGGGCCAAGATTTAGGGTTTGGACTCTCAGGTTGGATTATTGACCAAATTTATAATTAGGGTTTTATAATTTTAATTTAGAGAGAGGATTTCAAGAGTCAGTTGCGCGAGTGTGATTTGATACCTTCAGTCTGAGGTGAGTTTCCTTCACTGTATCCGTAGGTCGAATGCACCAATGTCGGCCTACTTGTTTATGATGTAGTATGATGATTATCTTCATGACAGTTGTCAATTATGGATGTATTTTCTTGATGACTTTGTGATTCTTTTGTTATGGTATGTGGTATTTTAGGGGAACTCACTAAGCTTTGTGCTTACGGTTTTCAGCTTATGTTTCAGGTACTTCCAACTCGAAGAGGAAGGGCCCAGCCTGATCGCACTGCATCCACCTATGATTTTCCGCATTATGTAATTTTGTGAATTTGTACTCTGATAAAATGTTGCTATGATACACTTTTAAGTGTTTTGATATGATTATCGTATATTTTGAATAAATTTAAAAACAAATATTTTATATGCATTTTTGGGTTGTTACAAGTTGGTATCAGAGCCTTGGTTTGAGAGATTCGGGCATACTCTCAGGTGTGCCTAAAATCATATCGAGGATTTGGTAGATTTTCCATAAAAACATTAGAGATTTTAATAAAAGAAAAGGGGTGTGATGCCTGCAATTAGCCGAGCTCAAGTAAGTCTTCCCAAAATACCTATACATGTTATATATTTTATGCCATGATATGAGAATTGCATGCTAGATTATGGGCTAAGGATCTGCTCGGGATTGCATAAGAACTGTCCATAGCCCAAAAACTGCGACTTCCCTTTGCCTTGATGGAAATCCGAGACAATTTCTCAGCTGCAGTACCAAGGTTGGATCATTGGACAAGTCAGTAGCCCAGCTTGACTCCAAAATTGATGCCAAAGTGTCTAGTCTTTACACTAAGCTGGATTCAATTCTAAAATCTCTCTCGCACGTCAAGAATCAAGGGCCCCCAGATGAAGAAAGAGCTCAATAGTTGGATCAAATCATCCCCCTCCGTCTCAAGCACACCATCGAGGAGGTCGAGGAGAAGTATAATTCAAGTCTTGATCATTATCTCGACACCATCACCGCCATGCTAAAAGTTCACGATGATATGATCAGCGCCACCAATGAGCTGATCAAATAGACACATGTCGGGAATGAGAAACAGATTCAAAGGATGGAGAAGGAGATAAATAAAAAAGATGAGATGAATCTCATCATGCAACAAGTTCTCATCAAACTCCGCATGGCCTGTTGGAATATTGTGGACGTTCCGAACAACAAGTTCGATGAAATGTTTTCCATTCTTGCATCCTTATTTGACCATCTCAAAGCTCAGGCTCCGACTGTTGAAACCTATGATGCTCTTACCCTGTAGATGAACACCATCTTTCAGAAGGTGTTTAATCGTCTCTCAGAATTTCAACAGTCTACATTGCTTTCCTCGGTTGCTAGGCCATCCGATGCAAGAGGGGTAGAAGGCCCAAGCAACAGAGATAATTCTATCTATTGGAAGCCTGCCTCGGAGTTCAAACTCTGAGATGAGTCTGATGATGAATCTGTTCAGATTGTCTCCACAGGTACTCCATCTAATGATGATGATGATGATGATGATGATGACAAGTATATCACCAATTTTGTGATAGGAATTCAAGCTCAAAGGAATTTCCCAGCCAAAATTCTTTTCGAGGATGAGCAACGGACATGCTCTGCTGTATCATGGCCATCATCCCTAGCTGATGTACTTCAACGATGCTGTGAAATGGCTTAGGAAAAAACCAAGCCGACCATTGACGCTTTCCAAGCCACTCAGTCAATGATGCTTCTAATTCCCTCACCAAGAATTGCTCCAATCAATGAAGGTTGGCCACTTCGGAAACCTGATAACATTCTTGAAGAGCCCCTGATTCCACCTCCTTCTGAATTCACCATCGATGAAAACATACAACATATCATCTCGGTCCTCAATAAGCAACAAGATAAGGGTAAAAAGCGCATCTCGGAATTTTAAAGCTCCGAAAAGACCACCAAGAAGCATGATGGTTGGTCTCAAGAACAGATCGCTCAACCTCTTGAAGAGAGCATCCTAATTCAAGCTCTGAAAGACAACCCCAATCCGATGCTAGGTTTTTTCCCACTCTGCAAAGAAGGAATAATTCATGATCTAGATATTGTTCCTTTCATGTATTATGACCTCCTAACCCAGGATTCGGACCAGCTTGATCTTCCCATTTCTCCATACGGCAAGTTTTATATCAAATTCACTCCTCTCTACTAAGAAGATGATCCTCAAGTGATCATCAGAACCGAAAGAGAACGTTTGAAGACTTTCTACTCCTTGAATGCACATCCCTAAAAGGAAGTGTAGTCTCAGAAGAGAATAACCAAAATATATGGGCTTGCAAGGAAAGTTATGAAAAAGTTTGATTTGGATTGCCTCTTACATCGCTTACATGTTTATCGGAACAAGACAACATAGCTCACCATTACGGATGCCGACTTCCCACCCATCAATCCTAATGGCATCTTAACCATTGATGCTTATTTCCGAACGCATCAAGACAGTCAGATGAGCATGGCTGCATACAGTGTTGCAATATGTTACTTAAAGGATTATGTCGCTGAGTTTTGTAGATGTGAATTTGAATTGGATCACTTGTTCGAAATTGAACAATTCTTGGCAAAGATTGACTATAAAATGCCAGAAGCTGAAATCTTGGTAGAAGGGCCAATTTATGAACCAGTGTTGGGGTATGTCTACCTTCAAAAGAAGGACTTCTTCCATTTCCTAGATAAGCATCTCGTCCCCTCCAAAGCTCTTAAAAAGTTTATAAAAAATGCAGCTAAGTCAGATGCCCTCGAACATGTGAAGTCCAAGTTTATAAGTCAGCTTTAATGGTATCTTGAAGTACGAGATTGGTTGTTTAGAGCTCATGTGTTCATCCAAGAGGAAGCCAACTAGCCAACTAGATTGCTAAGTTCACTTAGGGGGAGATTGTTGGAACCTTAAAGCGAACCTCTAGCAATCACAAGTATTGAAGATCCGAAGTAAGCATGTTCCGAAGTAGAGATGGAGTCCGAAGTGAAGACCATTCCAAGATTGAGCAAAGATCCAAGATTGATAGTCTGTTTATGAATTTATTGTTTCTTCTCCTTTTTATTGATGTTACGTTTCATAGGACTTAACTTTTTGAATATGTTGGATAATCATTTGTCAGAAGCTGTTTATTATCCAATCCTAGGAACGTTTTGTAGTATGTACGATATAGCTCCTTTTCCTATATAAGGAGTGATTTTAATGACAAGAAAGAGATGGATTGTTCCTCTAAAGATAGAAAATATTCCTCTTAACTCTCTTTCACTTTTCTCTCAAGTCAAAACCTTCACAACATTCTTCTTGTTCATTTATTGTCTTTACATTTATCATACTCATAGTTTCTTCATTTAGTACTTGTGTACTTTGTTTAATCTTTACTTCAAATCTCGACTGGTATTACCAGACTTGACTGGAACATCAATTAAGAGCAGACATCGATCTTTAAGATTAACTCAAGGTTTGAGTTTTCAAACCTTGTCCTTGTGCATTGATTCTTGTACTCACACCTGGACATTTTGTACTTCGTAAGGTGTAGGAAAAAGACTCGAAAAGTTGACTTGAAACAGTCACCAAGTCGTGGTAGGGAGACCACGTCGTGTTAAATAGGTGACAATTAATTTTTGTTTTCGGTAACGACACCACATCATGGCAAAGGTGACCACGTCATGGTGGGTCGAAATATGTGAAAAATATGTGCATTTCACTGTAGATTTCTTCAATAATTGGTCACTAATGATGATGTGAACTTCTGGAAACGTGACTCATCAGCTTGGGTGATCAAGTTAACGCTCGATATGCTCAAATCTCGCCTCTCTCGCCGCATTCCTAACCCCTCACTCAAATTCATCAAAGTCTCTCGCGAAAAATACTCCTCTCACCAAACTCGAACCACTGGGAAATCTAGAGACAAAAACAAGGAAACAAATAACACCAAATACTTTAAATCCTACGATTACCAACATCCTAGAAAATAAAACAAAACAAACAAACACAAACAAATAAAAATAAAATTTTCTTAAATCCACTTGAAACAAATAAAAGGATAATTTCACTCTTCATCATTATGTCCTCCTCCACTCCCGCTAGCTCCTCTGTGTTGCTCCACCCAAAGATCGTCCTATGTTGGAATGTAGGGGTATGACATTGGATACACACTTGGGCGTTGGATGTTCATATGTTGCATCAAAATGTCGAGGTGTATGTGGGTGTAGTTAACACCTCGCCCCAAGTTGTCTTGCTATCAACGCAAAGCAACATTATACGGGTCCATGGGCAACTCATCCTTGGTAGGAATCACAGGTGGCTCTTCTTCCGCTTCACCGCCCCTTTGTCTCACTCTCCTCCCGGGCCGGTCTCGTAGGTTGTCATTTGGAATGGAAAAGTTCCCAAACCCATTGTCCACCATAATATTTGCTTGTTTATAGAGAAGTGGACTAAAAGGATTGCTAGTTTCCACCGTAAGCATAAAAGCCTCCCTTTTTTGGAGGACCCCAAACGACCACGCCAACCTTGTGATTAACATGTCACCATACAAAGGTGACCCGCAGCGATCTTTTCCGGCCTAGTTTGCTAAAAAGTCAGCCACATGCCACAGAACATCAATAAGTACAACCGGAGTAATGAGATTCCACATAAAATAAACATCCAAGCTTAGGACTTTGTCCCCCTCTTGTTGTTGGTTGATGGCATTAGTGATCAATCGGTGTAAAAGGCGATGAATAGGAGACCAAATCTCACTTTCTTGGGTTGTCCCCGATTGGTACACACCATTGGAAATGTTGACATTCTTGAATTTTTTTTACGTCTTCTTAACCTTGCATCATGTCATTTCTTCATTTTGTCCTTGTAGCATATCAATTAGAAATTATACGAGATATTATGTATGAATGTATCATAATGCATAACATGGTGATTGAATATAAATGACGAAATATTGCAAAGAATTTGGCTATGGAACCCAGACACGTACAATTTCAACCATAGACAACATAGTATTTACATAAAGTCGTTGATATTCAAGACGCACAAAAACACAAACAACTTTGAAAAAATTTGGCAGAGTATATTTACGATGCTAACTGAGATGAATAATTTGGAAAAAATGTATTTTTTTAACATGTTATTTGTTTTTTGTTTTAAAATGTGGACTATCGTATTTTTTCGTGTAATGTTGGTTTTAGTTTTTAAATGTTATGTTTAATTTAGGATGTATTTAAATAGCATGTCTTATTAATTTATATTTATATCTATATATATTTGAAAAAATCGAAAAAATAAATAATAAAAAAATAAATCGAAAAAAATAATAGAGAAATAAATTGAAAAAAGTAAATTAAAAAAGAAAATGATGACATGAAAAAATAATGGATCTTATAACATGTTGTCAATTTACTCGATTGATGTTATAACACCACAGATGACGTGACATGTGAGGTGACACTTTTTTGGGTGTAATAACACCCTTTAACATGTTGTCCATACCTAGTAGCCTTAGGGTTCATACTGTAACACCCAAAGTTTTGAAGGCCAAGAAAGGAAAGAAAACCTTAATTATAAGGGGCGACTCGGAGAGTCCAAGGAGGGACTCGGTGAGTCCGAGCGGGATCCGGGTCGAGGTGTAAGTGACCAACTCGGCGAGTCTGCCAAGTGGACTCGGCGAGTCTGGTCTGTGTGAGGAAAATCCTAAATTCGGGGCTTGGAGCTTATTTAATCGTCTCAATCTCTCCCCTAGGGTTCCTTTACTATCTCTCACACCCAGAACACCGCACCCTAAGCCTCCATTGTGCTCATTCAAGCTTTTAGCCATTTTGAGTGATTTAAAGGAAGAAGAAGAAGTGGGAATCATTGAAGCATCAAGGAGTGGCCTTGGATCCGAAGATTGGGGAACCCTTCTGAGATATTGAAGGTATTAAAGTCGTTTCTCTCCTTTAGATCTTCTTTGGTTATGAGTTTTGGGGCATTTAAGCCATGTTTAAGATCAATCTCGAGCTTGAAGTCCAGATCTGAGGTTGCGACCTCAGATCCATGCTTGTTTTGGTTTAGAATCCCGTAAAGCATCAACCCTTGAGTCGATTATGGAGCTTTCTTGCCTTAAACCCTAGTTTATGGTGTATTTTGCCTAGATCTACTTCTCTACACGTAAAGTTTGCAACTTTACGTGAGGAATAGGCTTGGGAAGGGTAGATCTACAGATTTGAGTCCCTGCATGACTCAAAAGTCATCTGCATGTATGAAGGACCGGATGGACTCGGCGAGTCCTTTGAGTGGACTCGGCGAGTAGCATGAAGATTTGGAGGAACTCGACGAGTGGGATGAATAGCTCGTCGAGTCAGATGAAGTTGCGCAGGAACTCGGCGAGTTGGAAGAACAACTCGGCGAGTCTGTTGAAGGTTGTCCTGGACTCGGCGAGTCTGTTCTTGGACTCGGCGAGTCAGGTCGCGAAACCCCAAACCCTTCGAGTTGAGACTCGAATCAGTGAGTCGAATGGAGACTCGGTGAGTTGGACAGGTCAGGACTCGGTAATCGGTAGACTCGGCGAGTCATGGACTGGCTCGGCGAGTCGAGTCGCAAAGAGAAGGACTCTGAACATATGAACTCGGCGAGTCAATAGGGTGACTCGGCGAATAGGGTTGACCTGGAAGGTTGACTTTGACTAGGACTTTGACTTTGACCAGAGTTGACTTGGTTGGCTGTCGGGGGTCAGTTAGACTCAGTGTTGTATTGATATTGGTAGTTCGGGGAGCGAGTGGAGCTGAAGTTCAGAGAGTTGCCGTGCAGCAGCTAGTGGGTTCATCAGCCAGATCAGCCAGTGCAGGTGAGTTTCCCTTTGTATGAATGGGTCTACGGCCACAATGTCGGCCCATGTAGTTATGAGTAGAAGACTCGGGGGTTAGCCCTAGGCACAGTATGTTAGTATGATATTCGGGACGAGGTCCAATGATAGAGGGCGGGTGCCCAAGGTATGGTTTATGTGATAATTTATACTTGTTGTCTGTGTGATACTTGTATGTGCCTGGTAGGGAGGTGAGTGTGGGCGAGGTCCCGTATCTCACTAATAGCAGAGTGTGGATGGTGTTCCACATCTCAGTAGCAGCAGAGCAGGGGCGAGGCCCAAGTTAGGGAATGAGTGAGGGTGGGCTGGGCCCGTACCTCATTATCAGCAGGAGTTTGGACGGGGTTCCATGACTCATCAGTAGCATGGCAAGGGCGGGGCCCAGAGATAGGCGAGGACTTAGGACAAGATCCATTAGTATGTGTTTAGCTTATGTGATGTGATGTGATATGTTTATGTGCTATTACATGTTAGTGGGCGAGGCCCTGTGACAGGCGAGGCCTAAGTGAAACAGATCTGTATCCGAGTGAGGCTCGAAGCCAGGCGGGGCCTGGAGCGGCGGGGCTGTTGTAGCGGGCGAGGCCCGAGGTAGGAGGCGAGGCCCAGGATAGCGGGCGTGGCCCAGTATGTGCAGTATGTTGTTATGCATGGTATGTGGTAGGGTGGGGAACTCACTAAGCTTCGTGCTTACGGTTTTCAGTTTTGGTTTCAGGTGCTTCCGGTAGTGGAGGGAAGAGCTCGGGGTGATCGAATGGCACACACCATAGTTTAGACAGCCTTGGAATGTTTACTCTGATAACGAACATGTATTTTGGAAACTAATACTCTGTTTATGTTTTGAAATGATGAATATGCTTAAAGTAAAGTTTTGTTTAAAGAAATTTTTAGTCTTGAATTTTGGGACGTTACAAGTTGGTATCAGAGCCTTGGTTTGAGGGATTCGGACATGCTCTCGAGCGTGTCTGAACTCAAACTGAGGGATTGGTATAAGTTTTCAAAATGAAAAGACAGTTTTGTAAAAGAGAGTTTTGGGAAAGAAAACAGTTTTAGAAAAGCAAAAATAATTCAGAAAGGAAAGAACTTTGAAAAGAGAAAAAGGGTGTGGTGCATGCAATCAACCGAGCTCAAGTAAGTACCCCAAAATACCCATACAAGTTTATGTTATGATTATCAGTTGATAGAACAGCATGCTATAATAGGACTAAGGATCTAGGGATGATGCCTTATGTGCCTATTATTTGTGCTTTTGAGCTGCATAGTAGTGCTGATTAGACAGTAGTAGGATAGCCTGTTTAGGTTATGCCTGAGTTTATGAGTTTGTGTGAGTCTATAAGCTTGTGTTGCATGCTAGTTCAGTTTCCTGCTTTGTGGATATGATTGTTTGAGTATGTTATGGTTAGATTTTCCCTTGTCTGAATGCTGCTTGCTTTGTGCATTATGGGATTCTGAGTGATAGGAGTTAGCCATTAGGTGGATACGACACGTCACATGCGATTAGGGTTGAATAATCTCAGAGTGTTGGATTTGGTCATATTGCACAACTCTTGTTTGAGTCCAACCGTTGTAGGGACGAGTCTTTTACTTGAAGGATTATCTGAGCCTTGTCGCATGTGATGGTATCCAGGTGATGGCTAATTGACATCACAAGGAGACCTTCAGTAGCTAAGGACTGGTTTGAGTTGAGTCAGAGGTTTCCCTAGGGTAAGCCTAGGATGAGATAGTGCTGGGAGCAGTAGTAGTGGAAAAGGGACCTGGTGGAGTCAAAGCAATTCCTGAGGAAAGTACGGATAGATATGGAAGGTAGTATGGACCCGTACTACTGAAAGCAGAGGATCCGTACTCGATTCGGGAAAGGCCGAGACAAGATCGGGAACCTGGTAAGGTGTGTTTGGTCTCGCATCAGTGATGAGTATTCTGATAGTGGTTGTGGTATACTTTCAGCATGGTGACGTTGCGAGAGAGACCAGCGGGTGGATCAGGCGCCAGAGAGGGATCAGGCTCGGGTTCAGGGGCCGACCAGCTCGAGGAACGAATGAGGGAGTTGATATCCGCCGAGGTTACGCGCAGTATTTTGAATCAGACTCCTGTGATCTTTGGCACGGTCAAGGAGGGTATATTGGAAATTTTGGATGAGAGGCTGGGAGCCTTCCGTACTGAGATGATGGCATTGATGGGAGCGCGTACCTTGACATTTCGAGAGTTCAGGGCTTGCGAAGCACCAGATTATCATGGGGCTAGGGACCCCATCGCTAGCAGCAGATGGTTGGCTGATGTTGCCAACACATTTCGTACAAGCCGGTGTCCTGAGGGGGAAAAGGTCAGACTCGCTTCCTGCCTTCTGAAGGACAGAGCGAGGTATTGGTGGGAGGATATTGGTCATGCTTTGGGGGATGATGCCGCGTTGGACGCGATGACTTGGAGCAATTTCTCGGCCAGGTTCAGGGCGGAGTTTTCGCCGATTATTGAGGTGCAGCAGTTGGCACGGGAGGTTTAGGATTTGACGCAAACCACTGAGACTGTGGCAGAGATCACCGCCAAGTTCAGGGAGAGGGCTCTTCTTGTACCGCAGTATGTCGCGGATGAGGAGATGAAGAAGGCCCGATACCATGAGATATTGAGGGATGACATCAGGGAGTTCGTGAGCAGATCCAGCTGTAAGATGTTGGAAGATATGATCTCTTGGGCTAGAGAGATGGAAATCGATTTGGAGCAGATCTGGAAGAGGAAGTCGGATGAGGTTCAGGTAGTTGCAGGTTCGGGCAAAAGGCCCAAGGGATCGGATTCGAGATCGAGGGATTATCAGGACCGCAGTCGGTGCGGGAAGTGTGGCAGGGCACACGGGGGCACGTGCAGGAGTGGTAGTGATGGTGAGTCTAGTTGTTTCAAGTGCGGTCGGACTGGTCATTTCAGCAGGGATTGTACTGTTACCACCACACAGGGATCAGACTTGTTATGTTTTCACTGCAATCAGCGGGGCCACAAGAAGTCCCAGTGCCCCAGTTTGTTTTCAGCAGGACGGGTGATGACACCTGCCCCTGCAACTTTGAGGATCACAGACGACCGTCAGGGCCGTGCAGAGGCGCCTGCAGTGGGAGGCAGAGCTCTTCAGATGACTACCTTAGAGGCGCGATCAGCACCGGACGTTGCAGGTATGCGATTTCTGTTTTCAGTTCTTTTATTTGTGCATGACTATATTGTTATGGTTCTGCATCATTATCGGTATGAGTATTTTATTTTTGAGCGGTTGATTGTGATCGAGTTATATGCCATCTACATACCTTGGATATTCGAATGGTAGTGAGGGGATGTGCCCTATTGGAGAAGGTTACATAGGATGCAGTAACTATAGCATGCTTGGGAGGGACTTGGTATGTCTCGCTAGATCGGAGTTGTATAGTGTTAGAAATGGATTGGTTAGATCCCTGGCTATGGTAAGCTTGGGTTCCTCAGCAGATCGATTATGGAATGGTAGCAAGGATTTCTTTTGAGTATTGAGCAACAAGGGGTAAGCAGGATTGAAGTGGGGGAGAATCCTCCAATTGTGCCCAGGTAGGAGCACGCAGACCCATAATGAGTATGTGACCTCCGAGAAGGAAAAGAAGTGGCTCAGCGTTTGATGGATTGAGGATTCAGGGTTGGGAGTTTGAGAAACTCCCCATCAGTTAGTGTGTGTGATGGTAATGGTTAGTGCGTAGTTGGGAATTCAGGTTGTGGATCGCCCGAAGGACTCGAGGGAGTCGGAATGAGGATCTGGAGAGCTTATGGCACATGGGTGCCTTTGTACTAGCAGTCAGCAATGGATGGTGATGTAAGACTACGGGTAAGTCGTAGCATTCCTTAGTAGCTTCGTTAGCGGAGTCGGGGCGAGGCCCTTATCTCCTAGTGATCAGGTAGGGATCAGGAATGGGTAGTGGATGAGAATGATAGGGAGTTGCCTGTATAACGCTAGAGAGGTGAGACTTTGGGAGAGGCTGCTCTAGGATATAGTTGGGTGAGACCCATGGGCGAGGCCCGTATGAGATTAGCAGTGTAGGTGAGACCTGAGAGCAGGGTTGCTTAGTAGTATGGTTGGGTGAGACCCGTGGGTGAGGCCCGAGTGAGAGTGGATATAGTTGGGTGAGACCCATGGGCGAGGCCCGTATGAGATTAGCAGTGTAGGTGAGACCTGAGAGCAGGGTTGCTTAGTAGTATGGTTGGGTGAGACCCATGGGTGAGGCCCGAGTGAGAGTGGTTAGACTAGTGGAACTAGGAGGTTAGAGGCGGGTGGGACCCATGGGCGAGGCCCGTGAGTTTTAGCAGCACAGGTGGGACCTGGTAAGGACCTTAGTGTCAAGATAGAGGATCGAGGATTCCAGGATTGTAGCGCCTGAATGGCATGATAGATTGAGCAGTTATAGGTGGTCGAAGTTCCTTCGAAAGTCGCTGGGAGCGACTAGCGTTGTGTTGGGTCAGCGATCGAGGAAGCCGGTAATCCAGATATTGATAGCTTGGTAGGGACCAGGGTGGTCTCAGTTCATCCTGAAGTCAGATGAGGAATAGCAGAATTGCCAGTCAGTGGCAGTGCGAGTATGCAGCGTATGGTGGAATTTAGTTAGTTGATCGTGAGGTGCTCGACACCAGATTATAGTAGGAAGTAATGCCCAGTGGATACTGGCGATAATCACCCGTACTGGAAGTAGTGGGAGTAATAGAATCGGTGAAGATAGGGTCTTCGCAGTGGCGGAGGAAATAGTTGGTTATGGAGCATTGCCTTGGGGAGGCAAGGAAATCTCACAAGGAAGGAAATGGAGAACCCCTATGGGTTCAGTGCAGTACTCGGTGAGTACCAGAAGGAATGTCGGTTGAGTAAGTTGTGTTCCAGAATGTTCAGGGTCAGGGTTGACCCGATATGATAATCTGCAAGGATTAATGTTAGTCGGAATGACCGAGCGGAAGGCCAGCGAGGGAAGGCAGCTGGTGTTGGGATAATGGGTTAGGTATTAGAGGCAGATCGTAGGCGGTTGGCCATAGCAAACTTCGAGGGCGAAGTTTAGTTTAAGTGGGGGAGAGTTGTAACACCCAAAGTTTTGAAGGCCAAGAAAGGAAAGAAAACCTTAATTATAAGGGGCGACTCGGCGAGTCTGGTCTGTGCGAGGAAAACCCTAAATTCGGGGCTTGGAGCCTATTTAATCGTCTCATTCTCTCCCCTAGGGTTCCTTTACTGTCTCTCACACCCAGAACACCACACCCTAAGCCTCCATTGTGCTCATTCAAGCTTTTAGCCATTTTGAGTGATTTAAAGGAAGAAGAAGAAGTGGGAATCATTGAAGCATCAAGGAGTGGCCTTGGATCCGAAGATTGGGGAACCCTTCTGAGATATTGAAGGTATTAAGTCGTTTCTCTCCTTTAAATCTTCTTTGGTTATGAGTTTTTGGGCTTTTAAGCCATGTTCAAGATCAATCTCGAGCTTGAAGTCCAGATCTGAGGTTGCGACCTCAGATCCATGCTTGTTTTGGTTTAGAATCCCGTAAAGCATCAACCCTTGAGTCGATTATGGAGCTTTCTTGCCTTAAACCCTAGTTTATGGTGTATTTTGCCTAGATCTCCTTCTCTACACGTAAGGTTTGCAACTTTACGTGAGGAATAGGCTTGGGAAGGGTAGATCTACAGATTTGAGTCCCTGCATGACTCAAAAGTCCTCTGCATGTATGAAGGACCGGATGGACTCGGCGAGTCCTTTGAGTGGACTCGGCGAGTAGCATGAAGATTTGGAGGAACTCGACGAGTGGGATGAACAGCTCGTCGAGTCAGATGAAGTTGGGCAGGAACTCGGCGAGTTGGAAGAACAACTCGGCGAGTCTGTTGAAGGTTGTCCTGGACTCGGCGAGTCAGGTCGCGAAACCCCAAACCCTTCGAGTTGAGACTCGAATCAGTGAGTCAAATGGAGACTCGGTGAGTTGGACAGGTCAGGACTCGGTAATCGGTAGACTCGGCGAGTCATGGACTGGCTCGGCGAGTCGAGTCGCAAAGAGAAGGACTCTGAACATATGAACTCGGCAAGTCAATAGGGTGACTCGGCGAGTAGGGTTGACCTGGAAGGTTGACTTTGACCAGGACTTTGACTTTGACCAGAGTTGACTTGGTTGGCTGTCGGGGGTCAGTTAGACTTAGTGTTGTATTGATATTGGTAGTTGGGGGAGCGAGGGGAGCTGAAGTTCAGAGAGTTGCCGTGCAGCAGCTAGTGGGTTCATCAGCCAGATCAGCCAGTGCAGGTGAGTTTCCCTTTGTATGAATGGGTCTACGGCCACAATGCCAGCCCATGTAGTTATGAGTAGAAGACCCGGGGGTTAGCCCTAGGCACAGTATGTTAGTATGATATTCGGGACAAGGTCCAATGATAGAGGGAGGGTGCCCAAGGTATGGTTTATGTGATAATTTATACTTGTTGTCTGTGTGATACTTGTATGTGCCTGGTAGGGAGGTGAGTGTGGGCGAGGTCCCGTATCTCACTAATAGCAGAGTGTGGATGGTGTTCCACATCTCAGTAGCAGCAGAGCAGGGGCGAGGCCCAAGTTAGGGAATGAGTGAGGGTGGGCTGGGCCCGTACCTCACTATCAGCAGGAGTATGGACGGGGTTCCATGACTCATCAGTAGCAGGGCAAGGGCGGAGCCCAGAGATAGCCGAGGCCTTAGGACAAGATCCATTAGTATGTGTTTAGCTTATGTGATGTGATGTGATGTGATATGTTTATGTGCTATTATATGTTAATGGGCGAGGCCCAGTGACAGGCGAGGCCTAAGTGAAACAGATCTGTATCCGAGCGAGGCTCGAAGCCAGGCGGGGCCTGGAGCGGCGGGGCCGTTGTAGCGGGCGAGGCCCGAGGTAGGGGGCGAGGCCCAGGATAGCGGGTGTGGCCCAGTATGTGCAGTATGTGGTTATGCATGGTATGTGGTAGGGTGGGGAACTCACTAAGCTTCGTGCTTACGATTTTCAGTTTTGGTTTCAGGTACTTCCGGTAGCGGAGGGAAGAGCTCGGGGTGATCGCATGGCACACACCATAGTTTAGACAGCCTGGGAATGTTTACTCTGATAACGTACATGTATTTTGGAAACTAATACTCTGTTTATGTTTTGAAATGATGAATATGCTTAAAGTAAAGTTTTATTAAAAGAAATTTTTAGTCTTGAATTTTGGGACGTTACACATACTGCACTGCACGATCATGTGGCGCTACTTTTAATACTAATATAAAGCAACAGCTAACTCACACTACGGATCATGTGGCGCTACTTTTAATACTAATATAAAGCAACAACTAACTCACACCACTAAAATTATCGGTATATTTTCCTATTATATGATGAACTAGGCAAATGCCCGCGCGTTGCGCAGAAGCATTTATACAGCTGAAATCTTTACAAATATATATTCTTTAAATGTAACAATAATGTTGTTATTAAATTTGATATAATAATTCGTAGACTAAGTTGTTATAATATATTGATTATTTTGAATTATATGATAATATATACATCTATTAAAACTGTATAATCTCAACCTTTTGAATGAACTCTACCATCGGATTACTCATTAATAAAATTAAATTTAATATACGGTTTAATGTTATGTATAGTTGTTGTTATTGTTAATTAATTTTTAAAAGTTATTTACTTAACATTGTAATTTCTATCATTGTAATTATTTAAAATATCAAACATTTTTTTTAATTTTAATGGTAACAATATAATCATTTATATAAAGGTATTTTTAACTATTGTTATTGTAAGTTATTTTAAGCTACTTATTTGAAATTTTTTAACCAATATAAAAATATTTTTAGGAAATATTTTAGTTAAATTGATATTATAATTTAGTTTTTGCATTTAGAACTACAATTTATCACTTTTAACTATTCACAAAATATTCTTTGGGTTTTTTAAGTGGAATTGAAATTTATATTGAAGTTGACCCTGTAATGATATGTTTAAATTAACAATTTAAGTATTTTGTCCAAACTCTTCAAAAGTTATAGCTTTAAATTGATAATGCTTTACATACAACAATATATTAAATCTAATAAATTAAGTTTAATATGTTGACATAACTTTATAAGTAGAAGTAAAAATATTATTTTAATATTGAAATTTAGTTTATTTATGATTACACTTTAGGTTTGGTACTTATTTAACCTTATTAACCAACTTATAATCATTATTAGAAAGATACTACAATTTATCACTTTTAAGTATTTACAAAATATTCTTTAGGTTGTTTAAGTTAAACAAAATTTTATATTTAAGTTGATCGTGCAATTTAAGTATTTTATACAAATTGTTCAAAAGTTGTAGCTTTAAAATAATAATGGTATGCATACAACAACATATTAGACCTAATAAATTAAGTATAATATGTTAAAAGTTAAAAACATAACTTTATAAGTATAAGCAAATATATTTTTTTAATATTGAAATTTAGTTTATATATGATTACACTTTAGGTTTTATATTTATTTAACCTTATTAACCAACTTATAATTATTATTAGAAAGAAATTGAAAAGTCATGGGAGTTTCAAATGAATGTGATGAAAAGAAAAATGAATGAGAGTTTCAAATGAATGTGGTGAAAGAAAAAATGCTTCCTTTATAAGTATATAATGATAATGATATGGTTTTATTGCTACTCTCTTCAAGATTTTATAACATTTGGTTAGATATTAGACACCAAATAGCAAACAAGTAAAGTGTATAAAAAACTAGGTTATAACCCGTGAAAATCACGGTTAATAAATTTAAAAAGTGATTTTGTAGGACAATACCGTCATACTTACATGTGGCTAGCTTTAAATATGTATCGAGGTATATAAAATTATATAGCATCCAAGAGAATCTCCATACACCCTGAATAAAAAGTAATTTTATAGGACAATACAATCATTGTTCATTTTATTGTGTATAATATGATTTTTTTAAAAGTATAACATAATAAGACTTTGAGCGTCAGAATAAAAAATAAAGTTGTTACAACTAAATGGTATTTTAAAATGGTTATGAAACAACTTAATCTTGAATGTTTAACGATTTTTTCACAACAAAACAATGAATAGAGCTATAACAGAAATTCAAGTTCATTGCTATTAATTGACATAAAAAAGTATAACCGCATGCTTCAATGCTATTAAATTCTTAAACCATAATTTATTGCTATTTAACATAAATGTTCCATGTTCTATTAATAAAACCGATGCGGTAAATGTTTTAATAATATTCAAAAATCTCTTAAATAGTCCCTATAAAATTCAAAAATTAACACATATAGTCCTTATTTATAACAGTTAACAGAAGTGAAATTGGGAAAGTAAGATGGTATAAAGAAACATAAGAAACGATATTATTGACTAAAATGTAATCTGACATTATAAACTAATTTTCATTAAAAAATAACGGGTCCTGTTACACATTGACAAAATTATGTACTCCCATTTATAACATTGTACTTTGATAAATGACCAAATTGGTCCCTGTTTTTTAAAATCTACCGAAAGTGCTCCTATTTCAAAGAACGTTGCTATAAATGTTAACATGGACCATTATTTTTATTTTTATTTTTTCCTTTTTGTTATAAACATATAGGGGCATAATGGTCCAAGTTGGAATTGTTTCAATAAAGCTTCTTAAAAGTTTTTAAAAAAAATGCATCAGGCCTGCATCTTCATGTTATTTAATATTTAAAATAGAAGGTTCATTGTTATTAATAGACATCAACTTTTTTTTTTAAATGTATAAGATTAGTCTCACTACTCCAATCTTCTGCGATGCATATTCATGAGAAAGCATAAGCATACTTGAATTTCGATTGAGAAAGCATGTAACATAGTAAATCTTTACAATAATTTAATATCTCATAAAGCTAGAATGGGTTGTTCCTTCACTAATTTGTCAATCACTTCATCTCTACAAACCACAAATCGGACCGAATGGCATAATTAGAATCGTGCTAAGCATAACTTTTTCACATAGACAATTAACCATGTTCGATCCAGAAGTTCATGAACACAAATTAAGACTTTTTTCACAAAGAAATAATATGATATGTAGATAAGAACAACAAAAAGTAAATGTTGAATTTTCAACAACCTTTTGCTAATTTTCTTGGCACGTGATTAATTCCAACTCTTATATTAGATCCAAGTGGAAACCAAAAGAAGATGTTAATCATTTTCCTTTCTAACTTGAGTTATTATCTTTATAATCTATAATCCTTTTGCAAACTTACCTAGAACATTATGCTTGTATATGCAAGACATATTACATTCTTTATGAACATTCCCTTACAGAGCAATTAATTCAACTTCAGCCTCATCATTATCTGATCTTTCAAATAATAAACTAACTTGTAAAAAATGTTACATGTGAAGTATTTTAAATATATTTGACACATCAACCCATATTTTCATAATATGTAAAACTTAACCCAAATGTAGAACTGTCTTTAAAAGATTAAGATTAAAGAAAAAAAAATATTTAAGTGATATACACTCCGGCTAAAAAACATGTCAATAATTATCAATCTTTTATTCTCCATTGCAACACAACTAAGATGCAACCCTGTTAAATATTTACCAATCTTTAGATTAAGTTGTTAACATAAGAAAGAATAGAATAAAGAACTTTTCAAATGGCTACACAAACACATACTCAAATTGAAATTAATAAAATTGTGGAATTAGCTTAGCTATAGAAGCAACATAGTATGAAGCTCACCTTGAACTTGAAATATTAGCAAAAGGTTGTAAACGAAGGTGATGCACAAGATTGAACCTGCAATATTAGCAAATATTTTTGACATTCTTACATCATCACTATGAAGTTAAATTACCATGTTTTGAAACAAAATAGAGTATCTTACATAAATGGTCCCTATGGTTTGGGGTAATTTGCACGTTTGGTCCCTAACTTATTTTTTTAACTCAGAAGGTCCCTACTATTTGCTTTTGTTACACGCTAGATCCCTACAGTTTGTTTTTGTTACGTGTTTGGTCCCTGTCTTACCTAAAAAGACAATTATTTAAATAAGAAAAATTGGTGGAGTATGTAAGGTGAGGGAGGTGGGGTTGGGGGTATGTTCATTTAAATAAATTAAAAAATCAAAGGCAAAATAGTCTTTCTAGTTAAGATAGGGACCAAGCTCGTTACAAAAACAAACAGTAGGGATCTTCCGAATTAAAAAGATAAGTTAGGGACCAAACGCTCAAATTACACTAAACCGTAGGGGCCATTCACGTAATTTACTCAACAAAATAAAAGCTAACATTTTGAAATCCAACTCTTAGTTGACCATATTTCAATCATGATAGATGATGAATTTAATTCCACTGGGTTCCTTCGAATCGCATCATTCATGGAATTAAACATTCCTACAAAGACAAAAGGGAATTCAATTCCATCCATTCCTTTATCTGTTAAAATACTAAAATAGCACCATTATAAAGAAATGTTAGTTGTATCAAAGAAAAAGAAAGAAGCCATACTTTTCCCCTTATACGACATCTTCCATTTGACATAAAATTTGGGCATGCTCCTTTCTTAACAAAAAGACCGTTCTTTTTTCTCTCCCTCTCTTTCTCTCTAAACAAATTCTTGGAAGGAAGCAAGCTAAAGAATTTAGAGATTTTTTTTCGTTTTGTTGATTAATTGTAAGCATTTTTCAGCATGTTTTGACCTAAATTTGTATGTGACAGCAAAACCATAGAACTAAAAAAATTAGGATTTATTTATCGTTTTCTTGAAATAGCCATAGAACAATTTCAAGAGAAGCATCAGGTATCTATAAAAAGTAGCAAACCAAGATGGAGAAAAATAGTAGGATGGAGAGGAATTGAAGGAAAAAAAACAGAATACTTACAAAATAAGAGAACCAACTCAACTATTTCCTATCTTTTTATGGAAGCCGTGCACCATTGTTATGCTCCAAGTAGGAGAAGCATAAAATCAAAGGGTTTGCGAAACTATGGTTTTAGAGAGAAAATTAGAGATGAGATAAATCTTCTTTCAACGCAACTACTGATAGATAGGAAATGGAGTATTATGGTTTATGAATAGAAAAGAAAGACATGTGATTGGCGAGATTTACGGATCGTCAAACAACAAATCAGCGATATTTATGGGTGTGAGAGTGAACAATAACCTAAATAAGATTGATTTTAAGGGATTTAAGATCAGTTTCTTCGTGATTAATTTGGTTTGATAGGCATGGGCGGGAAAAACAATTAGCAGGGAACTAAAATAGTGACATGTGGCAGAATGGGTTCTAGAAAATTGTCAAGTAGCAAAATTAAGATTCTTTTATTTGATAGGTAGATTGTGATGTATCATTGTATGTAATCTCTCTCCAATTAGTGTCATGATGTCTTAGCCGGCTCTTGAAATGGTAAAAGTTTTAAGACTTATTGCTTGTATTTTAAAACTTATAAAGACTAAGGGGCTGTTTGGTAGAATCTGGATTATTTATACCTGAATGATGTAGAGGGATGTAGAGGCCTGGATGATATAGATGCTCTGTATGAATGCTAAATTGATGTTTGGTAAGGCATATGAATGTTTGTCTCTTAATGATGAAAATGACAATTTTAACCCTTTGAGTTATTGTTGTTTGCTCAAACTACTCCCATCTCGTCCGTCCATAAGTTGTAATTTCTTGAATATAAGTTTCAAGAATGTCTTTATACAAATTTTCAATTAACAAAGTTTTTCACACAACTATTCATAAAATTCATGATTGTAAATACAATTTAATACCAAATATTCAACATAACTTTAAAATCAACAAAGTTTTTAACCCAAAATTGTCTAAATTCCATAACTTTAACTAAAATTCTATTAAATTACTTGACAGATACAATATTCTAATCTTATCAATATCTTCTACTCAAGAACACTATTGTTGTGTGCCCATGGCCTGCAGGTAAAAAGCATCATAAATCAGTTAAAGTAGAAAAACAAGAATCAACAATTTGCTTGAACATAACATATTTCAGTAACAAAGTGAACATATATTTTCGGATTTTCAAACACGGAGCAAGAAGCTAGCAGAAAAATAATTTCGTATAAACCCTAAAAAATTCAAGCAGCAAGACCACAGTTCAAACACAGTTTATACAAATCGAGCCTAACGTTTTTTTTAGGGCTTGAAAGAATCGACCAAAAGGTGGATTAAAACCGAAAATAAAGAAACAGAGTAAGAAAACTACCAACAATGGGGGAGACGGCGAGGGGGATGCGACAAAGGGGGATATTAGTTATAAAATTTATTTTTGAAGATGTTGGTAGGTTGATATTAGTTATAAAATTTCAACATACCCTAACATTTTTACATTTTTAGTTGATTAGGTTGACCGGATCAATAGATTTAATTAAACTGATTTAGAATCTCAAGTTCTCAACCCAATTCAACCTACTACTACCTTTTTTATTTATTAGGATCCATGTTGGGTCATTTTATGCCCAAAGCTCTCTAAGAATGTCCTAATATATGTATTTTTGGGTAATATGGTAATGGTCTCTTTTAAATAAATATAAATCTTCCAGACATGTTACATCAATATCAACAATATGTGTGTATATATACAATCGAATCTCCAAGGTAGAGATACAACTTCAAAAGATGATTACAAAGGTTTGTTATTTTCTAGTGTATTAGGCTAGAGGGTGTTATGTCATGGTAGAGTCATGGTTCTACCATGACAAAGACATTGAGAGAAGAAGATTGTACGATATGGTGCGGTATTCCCCACATATGATGTGGAATCGTTGGTGCTACCGCGCCCACACTCTATAGCCTTATTGCATTGCGTAAACTTAAGTTGTGTAGTGTACTTGTGTTGGCGTAAAGTAAGAATTACGAGCGACATCAACAACTTTCATTCCACGCATGCCTGTTGAAATACAAAATACACACAACACACACATACCGTCCACTTGCCCTTTTTTCAACAGAGAAAGTTACGTTACCCCTACACCTTTTCCACAATCCCTACAAGGCTACAAGTACAAGTGTACAACCCCTCCCTTAAAAATATCCTTCCCACCACAACACATGACCAACATATGTTGTTTATTCAACTTAAAAAGAAACACAGCCACAGGAAAACATGGCAATGGAGGGACTGGGAAGACACTGGAGATACTACAAATCTTTCAAGGAGCCGCTGACCCTCCTAAATACAAACTCAAGTTAGGATTAGGAAAGATGTATTCTTATGTTCTACCAGGAGCTAGTACAAGTACACAGGGTGAATCAACAATGGTGATACTGAAGGTGGAACAACAAAGACCAAGCTCTGGCAGCAGCTGGAACAAAGAGGATTAAGATGGTGATCACCAAGCAACAGCTTCTACAACTTTTGCTTTTCAGACAGAGTGAGAGTGATATGAAATGGAGGTTAAAGCTTCAATCCATCCCTGAAGACGATGAATATCAATCCAAGTTGCCATGATTAGCCACTTCCTTAAAACACCTGATTAATTAGAGTTTAGCATTATTACAATAGGAAACTTGAGTCTAGAGTATATGCATGTATCATTATGTATATATAAGTCACCACCACATATATGCTGATTATGGAATGGAACAACAAATTGATCTTCCTTGGTTTCAGTCAATTTTTTTATTTGTGGTTGCCTGGTTGGAAACAGCTGCGTCAAACCCAGTTAGATTAAATTTTTATATATCAAACATTTATAAGGTAAACTGAACAAACAAAGAAGTAAGAAATTAAAGGAGATTGCATCTAGTAACTCATAATCACAAATTCAAATTTCTTTCATCTCATGTTTAGATTAAGATCAACTCAACCTTGGAATGGACATCCACGTTTCAAAATTCAAATGGTTAGCCTTAGGAATGCCGAAAGGTGCAAACAAACATAACACATATGATATATAATGGAAATTACAAACAGCATACACCGAAAAAACCCCAAAAAACATGCTTCTTAGTTCTTAGTAAAATAACTTTAGGATCTAGTATATCTACATATCTTTGTTACCAATTCGATATACTATACGCCCTCTAGTCGAATCATATCGACTCACTTCGATTTTCACTTTATCCCCCGGCAACATTCGTATAGAATTGCGACGAATTTTCCCCGATACATAACCTAGAACCACATCACCATTTTCTAGACGAACCCAAAACATTCCATTCGGAAGCGATTCGGTAATCAGACCTTTAGCCACCCATTTTTGTTCGCCAGAATCGGATGGTTTAGATTTGGACTTACCCAACCCAAAGGTACCTTTATCGTTGCTGCTCGCCTCAGCTCTGACGATGGGGAGTCTGCTAGGGTTTCGGGGACAAGGCAAAAAACCCAAACAGGAACTGCTCAATGGAGGTGTTCCAAAGCAGGAACTGCTCAATGGAGGTCTGGATATGGTGTTCCAAAGCAGCAGCCAAGAACAAGTCCCGAATGTCGTAGAAGCCATTAATAACAAAGGTTCGGTTCTGTGTGCCGATTGACGGATACGAGAGAAAAAAAATAGTCCTAATTGTTTTTTCATGTATATTAATGGGGTACGGTAATCTCTAATCTTCTCTAAATATTATTAAAGATTAAAGGAGAATATTAATTCACCAATCAAGCATAGACCTTGATTGCATTTCAATCATATTTTTTTACCATTAGATCAAATTGCTTACATCATCTTTTTTAAATAGAATTCAAACACAATAAGATTCAATTATAGAATCTTTAATAATTATAGAATCTTTAAATTCAACAATTATATTATCAATTACAACATATCGTTTTATTTATATACTAGATATCAGTTTCTCTAATTAACGTTGTTCCTAATTTAACTTTCTTATTTATAGCTTTTGGCTTCAAAATCTAAACCCGTTTAGTTTTTATTTTTTCTTTTTGAAAAAATTCATTAAATAAACATATAAATAATTCAGTTATCTTTAAAAATTATTAAAAGAGAACTCTTAATTTACCAATGAAGCAATCAGGACCCTTAATTGAATTTCAATCCTATGTTTTCCACTATTAGATCAAATTGGTTACATCATCTTCTTTAAATAGAATTCAAACACAATAAGATTCAATTATAGAATCTTTAACTTTAGCAATTATATTATCAATTATCACATATCATTCTATTTATTTACTAGATATCAGTTTCTCTAATTAATATTGTTCCTAATTTAACTTTATTATTTATAGCTTTTGGCTTCAAAATTCAAACCTGTTTAGATTTTTTTTTTTTTTTTTTTTTTTTTTTTTTTTTTTTGAAAAAACCCATTAAATAAGCATATAAATAATTTAGTAATTAACCTATAAAAGCTAATCTAATCCCATTAAATTTGTAAAATATTTAATAGTCAAAATTAAAGTCAATATTATTTATAATTTATCTCTTGGTATATCCCATGTAAAAGAAATCAATTTGAGATAATGGTTTTGAATTTAAAACTTATTAATTAACAAAGTCAATTAATTTGAAATTTTGACACAATAAAAATGATATTTTTTTCAGATGAATAACCAAAATTCTCCAAGATGATATCTTAGGATCCCATTTTTTTGGAAGATAATGATTTCCTTATTGGAAAACAACCTATATATACAATTACATTGAAGTTGTTCTTCTTACAATTTTAGATTGAATCCTATGATTTACAGTGTTTCTTCTTTAGTGGTCTTATTCTTTTATTCTTTTTTCCAAGTTCTTTGTTTACCGTGTTCTCCTTCTTCTTCTCCAATCTCTTGTATTTTTTTCTATTCTTATTATCTCTTATTTCTACTTTATTCCTATTGAGAGGTCATTAATAAAATTATTAATCTACTTTAAGCATATTAGTTATATATATATATATATATATATATATATATATATATATATATGTGTGTGTGTGTGTGTGTGTGTGTGTGTTGACCTATGTTTGTTAAGAGAAAGCCATAAAAGTCATTTTAATGCATGATGACAAAACTCATGGACCGAACTAAAAGCAAGATAAATAAGTTTTTTATTATTACACTTCAACTTGCATGAACAAATACATATATGTTGTTTTAAGGTTTTTAAGAATTTTTTTATACATATTATTATACTCTTCAGTTAAATTTTCTAATTTTTTTTTACTGAATTTGTTTATATTAATGATTTTAGTTTCAAAATCATCGTTCGAGTACAAGACTTTACCGATGTGGTGTTACTTACAATATTTGATCATGATGCAAAGAAACTTCTAGAAAAAACCGCACAAGAGTTGCTTCAAAAGTTTAACGAGGTTATCGATATTAACTTCATTTATATAATACTAATTTTTTACTTTTTGTCTATTTATTTTTATAACCTTTTTTTTTTAATTTTTAAGAGGGTATTATGGAGATTTATCCATCTTCTTTGAATGTACTTTTGGATAAAAATTTGGTGTTCAAAATTCAAGTTTTACATTATAATTTAGAGAACAAAGTTGATGGTTATGCAATCTCAAACTTCACTGTTGATAATACAATCATTATTGAATTGGAAAAAAAAATTTAACATCAAACATGAAACATTCTTTTACAAAGAATGCTACAAACACTGCACTTATTAAATTTCATTTTTTTTTAATATTTCGGTTGATCAACTAACATATTTCTATGTACTAAAAATATAGGCGCCATAATTTGATTTATTTAACGTTTTATTAACAGAATTCGGATTTCAAGACACGTTAAATTAGAAGGTTTTAAATATAATATAACTAAAACTAATATGTTAAATACTTTAAATTATTATTAACTTCTAGATTGACATATGAATTTATTTTCCACATTTAGGATGTTGTTTCATTTACTGGTGATAACATCACACCCGCTTTGAATCTTGATAAATGCACTGCAACAAGTCCACTAACTAAATAGACATCCTTTAAAAAAGTGTATGGACATGAATAATTAAAATGCATGCTGGAAGATGTTTACGATGTTGATAATTTGACAACAATGTCCTCAAACAAACGACCATCAACATCATTGACATATCGTATTTCTAGAGAAGGCAAGTCAAAACTGTTAATTCCAAAGCAAGAAAAATAGTATATGATTTTCATGATTTTGTTTGAGTAGTTGAATGATTTGAATATTATTAATCTCATATTTTGTTTACATACTATTTGGTTTTGGGGTTTGATTTTTGATGACTTTGTTTCATCCTATTCATTTTTGGGTTAGAATTTTGATCATTTGAATACATTTTGGGTTTTATGAAATGCTGAATTATTCATTTATTTGCCTTTTTGGTTTAAACTCAGATGAATTTAGAAATTTAATAATATTTTACTTTATTATTTCGTTTGAATGTGAATTTGTCAACATTGTTATAATGTTATTCATTACAACTTCAATATAAATATTAGAAAACTACCATTTTTTATGAACTTGTAAACTTTTATTAATTTTGTAACTGTTCCGAAACAATTATTAATAAATCCTTGTGAAATTATTCATAAATTTATTAGTAAATATTTACCATTAAAATATTATTATTTTTAGATATTAATGATATTCTATAATTTTATAGATTCAAATAATAAAATTCATTACAATGATGCTAAAGAGAGGCGAAGACTAAGACGTTTACATTTACAATATAAAAGATTGAATTCTATGTCTAAAAGAGAAACTTTATTTCATCATCTAAAGAAATAAATACTTTTGATTGTGTTTCACTTATACATTTTTCATCCTTAGATCAAATTGCTTATGCCATCTTGACCAAATTAAAATATTTGAGTTTGATGTTTATAGTTATGACAATGCTCTTTAACTGTAATGTTTATCGAATTTCTTTGCAAAATTTAACGTTGCTGGTACATATAACAACTTATTTTGTTTTTGATTTTACAGGGCCAATATGAAAAGAATCATATGAACTTTCATGGGGGTTGGTACATCGAACAAAGTTAATTCATAAAGCTACTACACAACATGTTTTAATCAAGAAGTCACATCTTGTCGTGATAAAACAAAGATCACATGGATCATTCATGTTAAAAATTATTGTATTAAAAAAACAAATTGTTCTAATATAAATATTAAATAATTTTATTTAATAAGTTTGGTCCAAAAACTGTAAAAATGAATATAACTAACATTTTTTTTATTAAAATTTCACCCAAGACAATATCACCTATTAATGTAATATGTATTTAATTTATGTTTCCCGTGTTTAACGCGAGTCATAATCTAGTTATTAAACATATCAAAATATCATATTTACTCACGGTAAATCTAAATATCATGTTTATTTTTCATAAACTTTTAAAATACTATATTTATCCAAATCCACATTTATATATATATATATATATATATATATATATATATATATATATATATATATATATTATAACCATTTTAAATCATTATTTTTATTAAATGACTATAATACCCTCATCTACATTTAGGTAGTGTTTGTTTTTTGTCTTTAGATCTGCATGACCTTTTCTGTCTGCACCACGCAGACCACACGCAGACATTAGCCTTTGCAGACTGTTTGTTTTTCTGAAGTCTGCAGACTTAAAAATGTTTACACGCCCTCTTCTTGGCGCAGATGTGGACCAGAGTCTTCTAACATCTTTAGACATCTTCTAGCCTAAAAATATATATATATATCTTTATTTTTTTTCAAGTTTATTTTTTTTAATTTATATTTTTTCCAACTTTATTAATGATAAACAATTTGAAAAAAATTACAAAACTTCAAAAAGAAAAAACGTTCGACGGTACAAACATGATATTTTTGATAAATTTATAAATAAAAATTTATTACAATAATAATCGTTGACGTTGTTTATATAAATATGAAAAAAAAATCATAATATATTCTTATATTTTTTTTGCTAAATTTTGTAACACATTATTTAATACAGTATCGTCAATTTCTCGAGAAAATATTTATGGTACGTTTTTAATGGATTTAATTGAAAAAATCGAAGTTTATTTTCATCCATTTATGTATCAAATTCTTTGATCACTAATTATAATGTTTAGTTATAACTTTGCAACCAAAGTTGTTGGTTTTTATCAAATATATACATTAATTCATATCATTTTTATTTTTATTTTTTTATACAATAATACATAAAAGTTGATCTAGATTCGTTAATTATTTATAACAAAGTCATAAAAATATTAAAAAATCACTTTGAAGTTTAAAAAAATCAGTTTATTTTAGTAGCCCGCAGATGTTAAAAAAAACAGTCTTTTTTTTCAGACTGCAGACGTTTAGTCCGTCTCTTCTACTGCAGAGATCTACAGATATGGTTTGCAGACTGTAGACATTTTGACTCAGAAAAAACAAACAGCACCTTATACTTCAATGTTTATCTTATCTTAAAGCTAAATTAAAGTTCTTTATTAGTGTTTCACGAAAACCATATATTACTTATAAATGAGGTTTTAAATATACTATTGAAATCTCCATTAATTAAATTCCATTCAAGAAGACGAAGTACTCTTATGGTTGTGGAGGGCGACCAATTTGTTGATCCCATCTTCCACATAAATTGTCTTTATCTTTCTTATGTTTTCTCTAAACATAATTCTTCTGATCTCAAAATCCGTTTATACATTCCAAGCAAATACCCAATTTTCTTCAACGGTTCATTTGTGATTAGAAGATTCAAACCCGCTAAAAGAAATTGATTCATTTAATAATTTCTTTTTATTCCTCAGCTTTGATTTAACTAAGCTCGTCGTCTACAAGCTCTAACACTCAATTATCATCTCCTCATTGTTCGTCGCCACTACTACGTCACCCCTTGTTCTTCCTCTACAACCAAAACAACATTTTCTTAAAAACAATCAAGCATTTGCATTCAAACCTGAGTCGAACGAGTGGATTGAACTCCCATATCTCCGTTTTTTGTTTCAATTCCGCAGGAAGTATTGTTCATAGGCTCCAGTAAGGTTTTCTTCAACACTACTGCAAATACTAGTGTGAACGGATCATCCTTAATATCTTGCTTGAATAAGCTTTTGTTGGCCAGATCATGCTGCAATCATCGTCGACATTCGTTTAATATATGGAGAATTGATATGTTTAACAATGGAGTCTAGTGAAGTTGCGATTATGCCGATTAAATGTTTGTTTGAATTATGACATTTTAAACTTTTATTTATATTAATTATTAAGGATATAATAGGCAATTGATAAAAACAATATTTTAAAATGATTACTAAATGTTAAAAAAAAAACTAAAAAAGTATTAAAAATAAGAACTTGTGTAAATTTGATAGACAAAATTGCAAAAATGGTCCCTATGGTATGCATTTTTTTGGGGTTTTAGTCCAAACCCCGATTTTTTTTGATTCGTGGTCCTTTTGGAGTGGTTTGTATGTGAAAATAGTCCCTCCGAAAATTGAAATGACCATAATACCCTTGGGGTATTTATTTTTCATTTTTCTTTCATTTTATTTTTAAATTTAATATTTATTTATATATTTTAACAATTAAAAAAATAATAAAAGATATCTCTCTCTCTCTCTCTATATATATATATCTCTCTCTCTCTGGTTGACTGCGAAAGAAACCACCAGAGTGGTTGCAAATTCCGGCGAGATCGAAAGGGAAAAGAGCCCTCGTTCCCCTCTTCTTCCTCTGTTGCCTGGAGCCACCTAACACACCAGGATTGTCGAGAAAACACAACCCAGAACACCTCTTTCCTTGCATAATTGTTGGATCAGAAAAGAAAGAACAGTCTATCTCCCTCGCCATCGCAGATGACAGTGACCACCACAGTTGCTGCTGTTGATGAAGAGTAAACCCACAAAGGGTCGCCGATCTAGATGGACCCCCTTCTCCCTCCTCACGATTTTTGATCCACCACTAGACAACCTCTCTTGCTGCTTCGTCAGTTCTTTTCTCAATCTGATGAAAACGAATGCGCCTCCCCTTTCTGATTTTTGATCCACCACCAACTAAACAAGATCATCATGATTTGGACTTAGGGAATTTCTAGAAGAGTACTTTGAACTCACAACAACACCATACAAGACCTGAACCCTCTTCCCGACTTAATTTACCCCATCCATCACATTCCACCAATCCAGAACAAATCTCACCGATCAAAACCATCATCTGGGGTTCAGATTAGATTTAGGGTTCTTGAGACCAATCTTCCTAAGATCACAGTACTATCTCATAATCAACATCAACCTTTTCTGGATGAAGCTTTCATTCTGTTTGTAGTACCACCGGAAATCGAGATTTGGGTGTAGTAACATCGGCGATTTGGGTGTGTTTCCTACCGGAAATCAGAGAAGATGAATAGGTGAGCGAAGAAGGGGAGATTAGTGATGGGTGTGTTTCCATCTGTTCTTGATTTTGAGAGAGAGAGAGAGAGAGAGAGATAAGTGGGCCCAAATTAATTATTTAATTCCTTTTTTATTTAAATTAAATAGAAAAAACATAAAAAATATATCAGAAGGGCATTATAGTCATTTCAATTTTACGAGGGATCAAATTTACATACAAACATGGCCAAAAGGACCACGAATCAAAAAAAGTCGAGGTTTGGACTAAAACCCCAAAAAAATGCATATCACAGGGACCATTTTTGCAATTTTGTTAATTTGATATTTTGAAGTTTGTAAAATAAATATGATGTTTAAAAATTAACTTGGATAAATATGATATTTTAATATTTAGAAACTCCATATATTAATCATGGTGTCCTTCATGGCGCACAAGGCGTGTAATGGAACGTGATATCCAAATAACGTGTCAAGACGTACTTCATCACTTTACAACGCAAGATTTTCAAGGTGGTGGTATTTTTTTATTTGGTTTTTTTTTACTCAGGCCTAAAATAATTGAGTTTTTGTTAAACTTTTTATATTAAATATTAATAAAACACTTCTAAAAACTTGATACATTTGATAAAATTCAATAATAATATGATTTATTTTTTTAATGTATATAAAAGAGTCACACTTTGAAAAATATCATTGCTCGCTAAAGCTGAACTTTGATATTGTTGTCAATCTCACACCTCACGTTATTTAGAACATTGATATTAATAGAGGTGAACATAACACCGGTTCGGTGCAACTTTTGGCCGAAATCGAATCGAAAATGCAACTTCGGTTTTTGAAATTTAGAAACCGTGTAGGTTGGTTTTTGCAGTTTTTTTTTTTCCTTTTTTTTTCTTTTACAAAAATAGACCCAAGAAACATGGCCGGTTCACCGGTCTGGTTGCGTTTTTATAAATTCCATAACCATTTGTTAATGAACCAGTAAAAATCAACCGGTTCAATGAAAAACTAGATTCAGCCAACATGTTCAACAATTAAAAAACTACTTCAACCATTAAGAAAGCTATCAAAAAGAGCAAATTTGATAGATACTGTCATAAGAAACCTTAAATTTGGCCGAAAATATCGGTTGTACTCTCCAACAAATTTTTGGTTCGTTTATACTGCAAATTTGCCATTTTTATCTTTAATAGTAGCTTTCCATGTTACCATGAAATATTGTTTGCGAAAAAACCCTTAAGTTTACAAATCTTTTGCAAAATACACCTTAATATTATATATATATATATATATATATATATATATATATATATATATATATATATATATATATATATATATATAATACTAAATTGTTTTTTAAAATTTAGATATCAAAACTTTATATCAAACCAATATAAGTTTTACCGTATTTATATTATAAAATGAAAACCGAAACATACTTTTACCTATAAATAAGGTAAATTTAAACATACTTTTACCTATAAATAAGGTAAATTTTAAATAATTATTTAGTTTTATCAAATTTTAAAAACATTTTCTTAGTTAATACTTAAACTTTTCAAAACAAAATTAAAAAATCATGTGTTAGCTAATAATTAACTACGCTAAAATAGTTAAATATATGAATAATATGATATTAGTTAAAATCAATTAATTTTCTTTAGAAGGAAAATAAAAATATTTTATATGTTTAAAAGATTTGTATTTCAGAAGTAATAACATATCATATTTTTCATAAAAATAGTTATATTTGTATCATGACTTCAACAAATATATTTATATTTTATAAATTTAAAATGTTTATGCTTGTATTTTAGAAATAATAACTTATACAACTATATTTATTTTATGAAAAAAATATGATACATTATTATTACTAAAACACAAACCTTCTAAACATATAAAATATTTTTATTTCCATTAAAAAATAATTGCATGGAAATAATGTCACCACATAGTGACTATGATTACCTTCGAAACGGCTTTACGAGTCATGAATATATACAACAAATACAAAAAACCACGTAAATCACATATAAGAATAAGATTAGATAAGCTTGTATCACACCAACAACTTTATTAACTTGTAATGAAGTATAAGGTACAAGGGAGCGCACGCGCGCGCGCGCGCACACACACACACACACACATATATATATATATATATATATATATAGATGAAAGTTCTATCCCTTCTTTCTTGTTCAGGCGGTGTGGGATACCTATACAAGTCTTTCCTTTATTTATTTCTTTTTTATTTATTTATAAATTAAATCAATTATATTAGTAATATTTATTTAATTAATTAGCCACATATGTATGAGTGGATATATATATATATATATATATATATATATATATATATATATATATATATATATCAGAAGTAATAACATATCATATTTTTTATAAAATAATTATATATATATATATATATATATATATATATATATATATATATATATATATGTTGTAACACCGGAAACCAGAAGGCTAATTAAGGAAAGATATTATGCAAATTGAAGGTCTACTCGTCGAGTCCAATGGGGGATAACTCGACGAGTAGGAATAAGTTTTGGATGCGGGTAGAGAGACCTACTCGACGAGTTGGTCTAGGTTTGGGAAACCCTAGATTTTGGGTTTTGCACCCTATTTAAGCATCTTAATACCCACCCCTTAGCCTCATTTATGGCCTCCAAGTCCCAAACCCTAATCCACGAAACCCTAGTGCTTTGTTTGAGGTTGTGAGCCATTTGAGTGATCCTTGTGTATTTTTGAAGATTGTGGAAGAAGAGGAAGCTAGAGGGCTCAAGAGGGAGAGAGTAGATCCAGAAACTACACATCATTTGCTACATTTTCATGCAAGCAAGTCCCAACCTTGCTCAATGGTTTCTTAGATCTCTTCTTGTCATTTTTATGAGGGTTTTTGGTCCAAGAATGTTAGCATGTGGAGAATGGACATCCCTAGTGGCTTATCTTTCAGATCTGGGATCTAGAAGGGGTTTCATGGCATAAAGGTGCAAACTTTATGACCATGGAAGCCCCTTGCAAGATTTAAGGTGTTGTTATAGCCTTTTAAGCCCCAAAAGGCCATAAATGGAAGGAAAGCCTAAGACTTTACGTGTCCAAATGAGGTTTAAGGTCTGGATCTATGTTAGTATGCTTTAGCTCAGAGTATTATGGCTTTTTTCACAAGATCTATGTCCTAAAGAACTAGGGTTTTAGCTAAACCCATTAAGAAGGACTAGTAGCGGGTAAAGTTGGAAACTTTACCCTTAAGAAGGCTCTTCCAATATGTAGAAGGAGTATGGAGCTTTAATCTGGAGAGTAGAGGCTTAATCTGTTAAGATGGCCTAAACAGACTATGGGACTCGTCGAGTCCATAAATGAACTCGACGGGTTGGGTCATGATGTCCCGATCCAGTTTAAGGTAGAACTCGACGAGTCTGTGAAGGGACTCGACACGTTGAGTCGCCAAATCGCGACTATGAGTAGCCAGGGAACTCGGCGAGTCAGGGGGTGACTTGACGAGTTGGATCGTGATTTCAGGATTCTGATTTAGAGAACTCGACTAGTTGATGGAGCAACTCGGTGAGTTGAGTCAACTCGGGGTGTTGACTTTGACTTTGACCAAGCGTTGACTTTGACTTTGACCGGTGGTAAAATGGTCATTTTACCCTAAGAAGGATTATCAGCTCTTGAGTAAGTATTATGTTTGTAATGATAGCTCGGGGAGACGAGTGATCAGTAGTTCGGGGATCTGCTAGCTAGCAGCGAGAGGTTTATTCACGGGATTCTACAGTCAGCTTGCGAGGTGAGTTTTCTCCTGTAGGAACGGGTCTAAAGCACCAATGTCGGCCCGTTTATATATGTTAGTGTATACCACATTTAGATATGATGTCGGGTTTAGCCTGATGTAGTTTATAAGTTTTCGGATTATGGTCTGATGTCGGGCAAGGCCCGAGGAAAGTCTATATGTATGTTTCCGAACTATGGTTCGATGCCAGGTGGTACCCTAGGAAGGAATGCATGTTTAGTTATACTTTTTGTCTTTGTGATACTTGTATGTGCCTGGTAGGGAGGTGAGTGTGGGCGGGGGCCCGTACCTCATCACTAGCTGAGTGTGGACGGGGTTCCATATCTCATTATTAGCGAATAGGGGCGGGGCCCAGGATAGGTGGGGCCTTGAGACTAGTAGTTGTAGTGTAGTGTTTGATTATTATGTACTAACATGATTATATGTGTATAGCGGGTGAGGCCCAGAGACAGGCGGGGCCTAGTAGAAACAGGTCTATATACCGAGCGGGGCCTGATGCCGGATTCATCCGATGCCAGGCGGGGCCCGAGGTAGCAGGCTAGGCCTAATGTATTTTGTTATGTGCTTATGTGTATGGTATGTGGTAGCTTGGGGAGACTCGCTAAGCTTCGTGCTTACAATTTTTAGTTTTGGTTTCAGGTGCTTCCACTAGCAAGGGGAAGAGATCGAGATGACTGCATAGCACACACCACAACATTTAGCATGGGATGATTTACTTTGATATTTTGACACATGATTTTTATATAGTATTTTTTTATGACGATTTGAGATACCTGAATTATGATCTTTATTATGATGTTAGATAAATTATGGTTTTCTTAAATGGATTTAAAACGAAATTTTTGGATCGTACTTTTGGGATGTTTCATATATATATATATATATATATATATATATATATATATATATATATATATATATATATATATATAGATACTAGCCGTTTGTCCGCGCCAAGCGGCGGGTGCAAAAACTTTTTGCAGAAAGTAATTTCTAGAGTTGATATTTTTTTGCGCAAATAAAATAAACTTATAATTTAATTTACATGTTTTATAATAATAATAAAAAGATTAAATTGTAATTTAACTTATAGTTGAATGATTTACGTTGTTGACAGTGTAGAGATCTTCAAAACAGGTAAGACCACTAATTTGATCAGGGGCGGAGCCAATTTTTTTTTAAGGTGTTCCTTTTAAAATTATATATATATATATATATATATATATATATATATATATATATATATATATATATATATATATATATATGGTATTTTGAAGACCCTATGTAAAAAGTGAAAATCGGCCCCTAGATATAATTTTTTTATATATATAAGAAAAATAAATTGGAAAAGAAAAACTAAAAACTAAATTAAATTAGCTAAAAATTGAATTGTGTAAATTTATAAAATTTAAGGTGTACCCTAGTCCTAGGTGGCTCCGCCCTTGATTTTGATCATATGGTTTGCCACCAAATTCCAACTTAAGTTCAATGATCATGTTTATCTTGAAACTATTCTTGTACTTTATTTTGTTGATTTTAGTCCAAAAAAATTATCTTGAAGCTGATTTTAATTTGTAATAAACTTTATGTAATTGTGTGTTATTATATATATATATATATATATATATATATATATATATATATATATATATATATATATATATATATATATATATAGAGAGAGAGAGAGAGAGAGAGAGAGAGCTAGGTTCATTTGTTTAAACTAATTATTGTGTTATTGTATGAGTAAATACATGCCAATAATTTCAAAAGGGTAAATATGTAATCTTATACTTAATTAATTATGGTAAATATATAAGTCAATAAATATCCCTTTAATTTAGGGATATCAGTTTTAAAACCCAATTTCTAGTCCGCTACTTCCCTCCTCTCTTATATTCATTGACTCCGGCAGACATGGAAATGGAATGGATGAAGAAGATAGGTGAAATAGTTCACCATAAAATCAAAACCAACGGAATATCGATGCATGTTGCAGAAAAAGGCGACGGACCTGTAGTGCTCCTCTTCCATGGCTTCCCGGAGCTATGGTTTTCATGGCGTCATCAGATCACTCACTTAAGTAACCATGGTTACCATGTCCTCCCACCTGACCTCCGCAACTATGGCGATTCTGACTCCCTATCCTCTCCCTCTTCCTACACCTTCTTCCACATAGTCTGTGATCTCATCGGCCTTCTAGGTCACTTCAATCAACAACAGGTATGTCGTATGTGGCTTTAATGGCGATGAAGCTTTAATCAACGTTAGGGTTGATTTTGTGTAAGTATGAATATCAGGTGTTTGTGGTGGGACACAATTAGGGGGCAACCGCCGTATGGCATCTGAGTCTTTTCCGGCCAGATAGAGTCAAAGGAATCATTACTCTCGGTATTCCATTTTTTCCAAGATACCCTATCAATCCAACTCACTTATTCACTAAATCTTTTGGAGACGATTTCTACATCTCTCAATTCCAGGTTCTTCTTCTTCTTCTTTCTCTCACTCTGTTTACATGGCGATGAGTTTCATAAAGTTTAGGAAATTAATACAGGAATCAGGAAGAGTAGAGAGGGATTTTGCGAAATACGATTACTTCACAGTAATCAAGAAGCTTTTGTTGATCAACCATGGCGATGTACCGATAGCACCTTTTGGAATTGAGATTATTGATCACATGGAAATTCCTTCGGCCATCAGAAAGCATTCGATGTCAATTCTGCGCACGGGAGGTCGATTCTGATTTCAGGTTTTGCCCCTTTTGTGCTTTGCTCTCTGAGTTAATCGAGGCTGTTAATAGATATTAGTCATATCAATAAGCAGTTTTATTTGCAGTGATGAATGCTCAGTTTGTATAATATGTTAGCATTTAGTATTTTATAGACATGTAGGCCGATCGATCAGGTGTTCTTTGAGTTTGAATTGGCAAAAAAGCCCTAGTTTTCGTTATTTGAACCATCCCAAACGAAATCCCCAATAAAAATGTACGAAATTAGGAATCTTCTGTTGGATGATTAAAAAATACAGTCTTGAATGATGTCATTGATAGACTCGATGTGTTTAGGTTTCTTGGGAATTTGTTCTGATTATCTAATTTTTATAGGAAATTAAAAGTTGTTTTGATGCACACCAAGCGCTCGGTAAAATGTTTCAACTGAATGGTATTTCTTCATTTATAATATTCTATAAGAAAAGAATGTTTTTTATGATAATCATGAACATATTCTGTTAGAATGCCCCAAATTAATATAATTATTGGTAAATGAATTCCAATTCTATCAGAATGGAATCACGAATTCCATTCGTGCTGGAATGGAATATGAATATTTTCTCACTAATTTATTCATTGGATTATTTTCCACAGAAGCTGATGCTTGAAGAACGGACCACGAAATTTGAACGACGCCTCTTAGCAACATTATTCTTTTAGAATAAATTAGTGTATTTGTTAGATTTTGATGTTTTTCCCCCCGATTTTACAGTTTTTAGTGTTATTCTTTAACAACAAATGTAATTCTTAGCAATTGTTACATGTATTCTATAAGAATTAATATAATTTTTGTTTTAATTCTTCAATTGCTGATTCGAGAGTTTGTTATTCTACAAGAAATATGTTCAAGAATATTTTTATTATTTTATGGTTCTAGAATATATTTTTTTGAACATACTCAAACATATTTGATTAGAATGTCCGACTTAAAAACCTTATAATTCGTAAAATCGGATTTTTAAAATTAATAGAATCTATGATCCCTTAAAATATGCAAATTTCCTTTATTAAATCTATATTAATTGACTAAAATACGCTTCTAGTTAAATTAGATGGTATTTTTCGATTATTTTTAATTCAATAATATGTATTAATCATTTTCTTAAAATAAGTAAAATGATTGGCCCATATTTATGAATACAATAACACAATAATTACTTTGAATAGAATAACCTAGGCCTATATATATATATATATATATATATATATATATATATATATATATATATATATATATATATATATATATATATCCCTCAGATATTATTACTTATTTTTTTTATATGTCGGATATTTTAACTTCTTTTTCTTTTTTTTTTTCTTTCAGAGTCTATTTCCTCCACCTTCTAGACTTCCCTTTACTATCTTTCCCACTCTGTTTCAGTTTTATATTTTTTTTCCTTCATAGAATTTATTTTTTGTTTACCCTTCATGAAAGCTTCTTAACTCAATTACTTTTATTATTCGTTAATTATCATTAACTTATAATTAGCATCGGAACAATAAATGAAACCATTCTATAAAAAATTTAACAGTAACTTTATTGTAGGCCTCTAAAGCTTAAATAAAAAAAATGGAAAGGAACCTTTAAACAATAAATCCAAGTTCAACAGATTTTACATTTTGATGTATCAACCAACACAACAAATGTTGTGTGTTGTACGTATATGCTACAATCACTTAATCTGAATAGTTTTTTTTATGATATTGAAAACTACATGCATGGTGTCCATGCTGCAGCGCACGTACGCACGTACAGGTCACCACCTAGTTTATATTAATTTTCTATATATACATTCGCCATATGCAATTCCCATCCCCTCTGATCCTTCCTTAACATCCCCTCCCCCATAATATATGGCAATCACAAAAGTAGTAAAAAACCTTTAAAGTAATACATTGTTTCACATAATTAACAACAAAACAAATAAAATTGATTAGAAACACGCTTTTCACAACAAAATAACTCATAAGAAAACCATCACCAACAGAACAAAAACATGATTGCTAACCAAAGACATGAAAAAAAGAAGCTGACACACAAGATTTAAAATACAAAAGGATCATTGTTCTTTCTGAATTTTACTATGTTTAATCAAAACTAAACATTTTTTTAAAAAAATTGTTTTATTTTCATAATCAAATGGTTGTTCAAAGTAAATTGATATTTCTTGCTATAACATAAAGGAATTCACATATTTTGAGTAAATTTATAGGAGTAATTCATATATTTTGACCAAAAACTTTTAAGATGCTCATTACCTATCTGTAACCATGGTTTTGACAGCAGATTGTTATGTATCACAGCATCCCTCTATGCATTCCCAAGGTTCCATCTATAACAGTGAAAGAGATTATTTAGTATACAGATAAAAATGCAATTATGTCAAAAAGAAAAGCGACCAAATCCCTTACTTTAGAATTATTCATGTGATTAGTTTTTGGCTCCAAGTCTCTTCACCTCGAAGTTATTTTGCAACATCCATATATATTTTGTTGGCTGTCGTTACATTTGCTTGTCATGAAATGACCAAAATGTCTTTGAGGAATATGGACTCCACGCCTTTGATTTTCTTATTTGAAATAATTTTGTTTACCTTGAAAACTCATAGGTTTCTAAATCCTTGAATAGAGGAAGACACCACTTGGCTAGTTTGAAGTGAAAATATTATTTCAACTTTATTTTCAGTTTCAAGATTAGATATATTGACTCTTGGAAGATTCCAGACTTCTTAGTTCTCAATTCTTGATTATGTAGTATTTTCCCGTTCCATCGATTCTGTAGTCTTTTCCTGTTTTCACTGTTAAAAATAGAATTTTTTTACTATGTAATAGAATGTAAGCATCGGTTTTTAAAAAAATGGTCATACCCTTCATTAGGGGCATGTGATCAGACACTCGAGATTCAATAGAAGGAGGCAAGTAATGAAGATATACATAGACATACAAATCAGATCATACTCGAATATACAGATCAGGTCTCTCACATAAAAAATAGATCATATGACATATGTAAATACATACAAATCAGATCCAATACACACATAGATCGGATCACACTTGATACCTGTCTATGTTGCAACTTTCTCCCATATTGCTATATTGCAAGCAATCCTTGCTACCACAACTTTTGATCCTATAAGAATATACAAATCCTTGAGATATTACAAGAAATCTAAGAATATTGTAGTAAAGAAATGTAAGAAGGTAATTACTAGAAGTTGAATGCACGAAAACAACATTGAATCCAACAAACGTCTAATCCGGACCAAAATAACCCTCAGTTTTTATAGCACCAAAAAGAAAAATTTCAACTTTAAGAAAACATATTCAAGTGCAAATTACCTGTGTTTACCACCCCAACAGTCTCTTGAATTTAAAAGTCGGCAAATTGTAAAATCAGCAAATGATAAATACAATTTTAAATAGTTAAAAATAAGAAAATTTAAATTTATTATGGAAGGTAAAAGACCAAGCATCTCTAATTTTTGTTTATTTCTTCTGATAATATAGGATCTCAAAACCAATCTATGATGTTTCATGCAACTCCTTATTTGCAGATTTTAGATTTCAAAGACCAAAGTGAAACCAATTAATCCCATAATTGATAGAGAAAGAGAGATTCAGGGAGGATGAGTAATACTATAGACGATGATATCCATTTGGGTATATGTGTGAGAGAGAGAAACCATAGTCATATATGGATTAATAAACCCAAAACAATTGTCAATATAAATTTTATGTTTGCAAAGAAAGTCTGAATGCAAAAGTGTACCTGATGATATCCATTTGTGACTATGTGAGAGACGAAAACATGGCGAAATCTGAAATAATAACCCCAAATAGTTGCAATTTCTATGTGCATGCTCCACCCGATTTCAACATGAATAAGAGGATCAATTGAAAAGTAAAAAACCAATTACCTGCTTGATTCGTGTGTGGAAGATGAAGAAGATAATGAGCTTCGAAGTCGGATTTTTAAGGAGAATCAAAAAGTTCAGAAATCATGGAAGACATTAATGGAATTGATTTATGGGTTTGATCAACTCCGGCACCATTGGCTGATATTGATCTGGTGGTGGGTAGTGAAAAAATTAGGGTTTTGAATACTGAAGATAGGCGAAGAAACCATTAGGTTTTTAAAGGCAGAAAAAAAATCAAGACTAATGGTTGTTAAAAAAGAGACTGGAGAATGTTGTGAGTGTATGGTGTACCACCATTGAGACGATGATGGTTGTGAGAAAGAAGAGGGGTGATAGAAGGTGGTATTGATGTTTACGATTTTTCCTATTAGGGTTCTTATTAGAGAGTTCAAGGAGAGAAGAGACAGTGAAGATGGTATCGTGGTTTGCAGCTTTCAGAGAGTTTCAGAAACACAATTTAAAGATCAATGTGCGGTGGGCTTGGATCTGACCTAAAATCCAAACCATCTACAAAATGAAAGAATTTAAGGAGACAGGGCGATATAATTGGGATTCAAGTTTGAATGTAACCAAAACTCCTTATGGCACGTTTGTTTCGTATGATTCTAAAGGAATTAAAGGGAATTAGAAACTAAAATCAAGGGGAAAAGCGTGTTTGGCTTATGGAATGAATGGAATTCGATTTCCATAATACCAATTTCATTCATTATTTGAAAGATTTCCAGTTCTTCCATCTTTGAATAAGATTCTAAATTCAATTCCTTATCTGTCTTCCTATTATCTATACGATGCGAGAAATAAAAAAATCATCTCTTTCGTTTTCATATATTTTATAGTATTACGTTCTCCCTGATTATATATTTCCTCATTCTCATTTTCCAAAAAATTTACATCTTTCGGTCGCTGCTGCTGTGACATCGTATTGTCTGTGGTTCGTCCTGTTCTTCGTAGTTGATGTATCATCTCCATTTATAGGTAAGCCTCTTAAATCCTTATATTTTTCTGCAACCAACTATATTTTACTATTGATTTATACAAATTCTATATCTGCTTTCATCTTTGCTTGATAGACAGTAATATATGTATATTAGTGTTGTTTTACTTCATCTATGGTTTATTTGGATAAAATATCGAGACTTATCTATACATACATACAGACATGTAAATTTTTTGGGATTAGATTTACTGTTGGGATATGAAATCATTGTTTTTATAAGTATGCACACCAAGTGTTTGTGCTTTTGCCTCTATGAAATCAATAACTACTTTGCCTTTACAAAATCTATGTGCAACATGCATAACCTTCTGATTTGCCCATTCGGTTCACTCCTGTAAATGGTTCTGAAGCTATATAATGGTTTCATCTTTTTTTTTTTAGCATGTGAGATGCATTTGTCATATGGGTTGGCTGAAAAATAGGATTAGAAGAAACAGTAACATCATTTTGTTTTGGTAGGGTTGAAAGAGATTAGTCATGTACAAATTTCAACATATAATCTTTTGGTAGTAGCAATCTTCCTACATTACCAAAAACTAATAATACACATAATAACCCTCTTACGTTGTTAGCACCATCTGAAATTGAGTGATCTCTTTCAAACCCTCCAAAAGAGAATGGTGTTCATGTTTCTTTCAATCCTAGTTTTTCAGTTACCCTATATGACTAATGGATCTCACATGTTAAAAAAGATGAAAAACTATGAAACTGTTTCCAATGGTATAAGAGCTTCAGAACTAATGTAAATTCACAAAATGATGTTGATAGGTTTGTTAGTTTTTTACTTTCATGCATTTTTAATTAGATAAACTGTTGGTTTATTCATTTTTTTTAACCTATGACCAAATAACAAAAAGAAAAAACGTGGTGCTATACATAACAAGAGAAAAAGCAAATAGATGAGGAAAATATGAGACTTTTGTTTGTATTCAAAACTACTACCCTATATTTTATTCATATCACTTAAAGGCTATATGTATCCTTCCAAACATCGTCACGTGGGAAGAAAAATAAATGAATAAAATACTACTTTTATGATAAAACTATGATAAATTGCATCACATGCCTTACTAAATATGTTAAATACAAATTTACTCCCTTGGAATCATTTTAACCATGATATCTTCTATGGAATTTTTTTTTCTAGTCGTATGATCATGTGTTGTACTAATGGACAACATCATTTTTTGTATAATGTGACAATTAATTAACGATTAATGCGTGTAGGAAAATAATGCATGATTCGGAAACCGTGTTAAGTTTTTGGAATTTGGAAGGAGAATATCGGGAGGAAATTAATGAGGTTCATGTTGGAAGAGTGATATGATTATGAACTAGGTATCTAGATATTATTTTAAATAGTGCTTGGTTAACTTATTTTTGTTTCTTTCTTTTTTTAATTTTAGATTGGAAATAATGAATGGCATTGTTGCTTTATGTTATTATATATAGTTGTTTTATTTCTATTTAAAAAATACTTTTATGATTTTTATGTGTTCGATGAAATACATGTTAGTAGTTTTTTAATTTATAATTTATAAAAGAGTTCAATAAAAAAATATTGTAATTATATAAAACTTTGCTATGTTTATTAAAAATACGAATAAGGAAAAAAAAACACTACGAAGGGTATTTTTATCAAATTACAAAAATCATTTTCCAATTCCTTTGGAAAGTCAATAAACCAAACAGAAAACAGTTTTCATTCCATGTCAACCAAACATATTTAAGTTTCTAGTACATTCAAATTCCAATTCCTTTGACATTCATTCATTTCAAAAACATTTTGCAAAACAAATGCAACCTTAAATTATGTCATGAATTGGTCAAGTACAATTGAATACTCCTAATTCTTATCTTTGAGTTTTTCAGTCATTGACCGATAAGTTCAATTTTCTCTACGATGCAAAAAAGGTTTTTACATATTACATTAACAATTGTACCTCTTAAAATTCAGCATTTGAGGCTAAATGCTTATTAAGGTATATATACACACACACACACACACACACTAGTAGGGTTTGTAGGTCGTGCGAAGCACGACCCATAGTTTGTTATAAGATGCAAGAAAAAGCAAACATGTTCCTAATTGTTCTTCTATCATAGCATTTTATTTTCACGTATTCTTATTACATCTTTGTATTTGAAGAAATTCCTATCAAGTCAATGTACTTTAGATAATGAGCCATACAGTTAATTAAAAGCAACACACACACACACACACAAGAGAGAGAGAGATAAATAGATAGATAGATAGATAGATAGAGATAGGTACACAGAAACTTCACCAATGACTATGATAACAACGCTCAAAAGAAAATTTCCAAACATCTAAAAAGAAATATATTGCAGGCTCATATAAAGTATATATCAGCCTGAACTGATGCATCTATCAACTGCTCGAGATTTGTCTTAACATGACCCTTCTACCGATCACACACGAGTTGTGGCAATGATACCAAATTAGGAAAGTAACACTCCTATTTTTTTAGTTGTTGCAATTGTTCTTTTTTACAAATAAATAGGTTTAATAAGTCCATTGTAGCATCCCCTAAACTAAAATGGAATAAATACAACAAATAAATTCATTACATATGTAATTGGATAAGTTCATAAATTTACATTTCAAATTATTGATTGTTCAGAACAAGAAGAGATTTCCATATATGCAATTCATCCAATTAATGCCTAATAAAAACAAATAGAATACTGTCAGGAGTTTTGTCAAACACCTTATATGCAATGAAATATCTAACTTTTGGAATGTGATTCTTAAAAAATCCTTATACTTAAAATTTTGTAAAATCTTACATGCAACAAGGATTTTGATATAATTTTAATCTTCTATCCATATGGGATGGGTTGTTACAAGCTCACTCACTAGATTCCTTCCTATTTTTCTCTTAATTTCACAAACAGGTAACTCTTTCTTTAACAATTGAAAAATAATGAGTATGATCAATAGTTTAGGAAATGAATGAATAAGACTAAGACATGATTATAGAGAAAGAAAGTGAAAAAGAAGGAGAAAACCAATACTAACCATCATTCTAAATGCAAATGCCAATAACTACAATGGTATCAAATAGGGGATTACCAATAGCATTTGACACTACTACATCCATATTCTTTATTTTTGCAACCATAAACAAAAAATAGGATTAGACAAAGATAAATAGTTAGGTTGCAAAGGAAAATTAGGCATACACACACACACACACACACTCCCAAACATAATAATAAATGTCAAAGATGACCATCAACTATATTTTCTAGTAAGTAAGACTCTTTCTATGTTGTGAATTAAAAGCAAGGCTTATATAAATTATGAATGGCAAAACACTTCTATGAAGGATGAATGTTTAGAGGGCATGAGATAATTATTATTTTTCAAGTTCTAATTCTAGTCATTATTTTATATGTTTCAAGGATCTCCCAAAATAGGAGTTTAAAGAAACATGACATCCACAATTTAGTAAAAATCTTGAAAGAAAACGGGGAATAAAAATATCATAAAATGAAAAATCCAGTTTTTACCTAAAAATCATGTTCCATCCATAAGTACTACAACCACATCTTTGGAAAAATTAGATGTTGCAAAACCAGCCCACTTTATCTAAGGAGTTCTATAGAAATTTAACCAACCAATGGGTTTGTATGGACGCAAAGAAATTTAGAAGACAAAATACCTCAATTGAGAATCTTCAACATGAGATGTGATTTACCCATGAAGTGTTTTCACCTTCCAATTTCTATAGTGGATAGAAAGAGAACGAAGACGAAGATTAAGAGGCGGTGTTTTGAGGGCTTGTGGAGAGAGTGGATAGAGAGACATATGGTGGTTCGTTTAAGAATTCCAGTAAGAATAAAAGAAACTTTATTCCTATCAACCAACATATCGATGAAACAAAGTGGAGTCAATTATAGAGATTAGCCTTACTTCAGATGAGAGAGGCGGACATAAGTAGGTTCTTCCACTTCTTTGTGCTTCAAAGAACTATCTAAATCAAACCTCCATATCTACAAAACTATGAGTAGGTGAGTAAAACCATTTAAGAAATCACCGGAGAAAAGCAAAACGAGATAAAAAAGGTAAGATGGAAATCAAGAACTGTATTTAAATCTACCCCAAATTGGTTTATGAGAGGAACAAAACTAATGGATGACTATATGTATGTGAATTAGGACAGAAGAAAATGGGAGTGGAGACCAAGTGTCCTTCTCTTGAATCGTGTAATTGTAAAGACGAAGCAATCTGATGAGTCGGCTTGAAGGAAGAGATCTTGGGAAAGACAAACGTCGATGGTATATATATATATATATATATATATATATATATATATATATATATATATATATATATATATATATGTTTTGGTCAAAAATTGATCAAGTGCAATTCAACCAATTTGTATGAGAGGTTGTGGTGTTAGTGCAATGTAAGTATAGAATAATGATCAAAGTGAGACAAATGAGTTACAAGGAAAGCCCTTGATCCCTTATAGGATCTTCGACATAAAACCTTGGGAGGTGATAATGATCATCTGCGTTCATGTATTTTATTGATTTAAATCTAAGATTACAAATATGATGAAGGTAATACGAGTACAAGTGTAACGGTAGAGCTAATTGTGCATGTTGTGTGCGGTTACATGTGTTATTTATAGTCTAATCTAAACAACAAGAAGTATGAGATTTCAGGGATCTTCCTTGAACAAGTGTTTGCACGTTGTTTAACTTGGTATCCCCGGGTCTTAAGCTTGGTTTAAGTGACTCTCTGTTGAGAATGAGTATTGTGTTGACTAATTTTGCACATGTGAAAAAAATAAAGAAGAATATAGTCGTTCTAAGTGTTAGGAAATATTAATGGTAATAATCAGGATCCTGGGATATGTTTAAGGATCCTAAGACTTTGGAGATATTAAGTAAAAAATAAAGTAAAAATCTCTAACGGATAGGGTAATTTAAGTTTCAACGGATAGATTTCTAGTCGTTGGAATATGTCAAATCGCCCTTCCACCTTTATTTTATTCTTGTATAAATAAGGTATGAAACCTTTCAATTTCATCTTACTCTTTAGCTCTTCTTCTGGAAGTCCACCGAATATCGTTGAAGGTACTATTTTTGTTTCTCCTTCCTAGTTTTCTTTTTTAAAAATGGTCAAAAAAGAGCTCTCTCTTGTGCAAACATCATAGCTATACTTGATGATGATTTCGTAGATCATAAACTCCTTTCCTACGAGGAAACTTTTACCTTTAATGACGATAGTATCAAAGCTTTGAGTTCAGTTGAAACCTTTCCCTCTGGTACTGTTTTCAAACCTTTTGATGTCAGGATCTAATATGATTTTATTTCTTATGTTTGGGTTTGTTTTCCTAAGTACCCTTTTACCTAAGGCCTTACTTATCCCTTTTCTGGAATCATCTATGAATTTTTCGAAATTACTAAGATTTCATACATCTAAGTCATGCCAACGGTTTGGACGATCCTTTATTGGATTGATAATCTGAAGCACTCCATGGGTCTCAATATTGCTCTAAAAGAATTAGCTTATGTTTATGACATTTCAACCTTTGGGAATTCTCGTTTCTTATTGAAAGTCAAAACTGATGGTTCACCTCTTGTATTGAAATCCAAGCATGATGATGGTGCTTGGAAAGGAAGATACTTTTTCATGAAACATGACTCGACTCCTGGTGGAAATCTTTTACCTTTATTCTTGGGTTAAAAAGGGTAGGGTTTCTTATCTTTGTATTGAGGATCCCAATATTTACACTTCTTATTTTGTTTGATTTTTTGCATCTTTCAAGTTTGATGAGTTAATTCCCCCTACTGAAGACACCGAAGACAGGATCAAGAACTTCCTTGCTCTGCCCGAGATTGACTGGACATTCAAGCTTGATCCTTCTAATCATCAAGAAAACTCAACCTCTATCATCCCTATGGCTATCGGTAAGGATATTTGAGTACTTTCACCTCTCGTCTTGAGAAATTTTAAAGATTTCTTTGGTTTTCCTAGGATCCAAAGCCAAACGCGTCAGTGCTTATTTCTCCCTTTTTGACCTTGATGCGGCCATGTCAAATGGCTAGTTGCTTGTGAAGAAAGAAAAGATTAGCTCCTCACTTGCCTCAAAACAGGCCCATATCAGTCTGACCATAAAGAATCTGGGATCCCGGAAGAGGAAAAGTTTCGAAGCTACGAGCTTGAGCTTTGACAATCTTAGAGCCGAGGATGCACTCCGGAAGTTGGTTTGCCTTTTCACTCTATAACATCCCAAAATTCAGGTAAAGCTATTTAACCCTTCTCTTTTGTCAAGTTGTCAAGATTAGCCCTTGAGTGAATTTTGTAGCAAATGAGTACGCTGGGCGTACTAGGGAGTACGCTGCGCGTACTCATGCGCTTAATTTGGACGAAGACTCACCTAGGTACGCTGGGCGTAGAGGGCCCAGATGCAAAACCTAATATTTGGCTTGTGCACTATATAAGGAATGCTAAGGATTTATCCTCAACCACCATATCAGAGAGTGAAACCCTAAGAGAGCATTTCCTTCGTCCTTGAGCTTGTGTGTGAGTGTTTTGAGATAAAAGTGCCTTTGTGTGTGTGTGAAGAAGAAGGAGAGGAGCTTGTAGAGGCTAGGGCTTGAAGTGCAAGTTTGGATCTGAGTTCTTCATAGGGAGGACCTTCATCTAGAGGTATAAAGCTCAAAAATTTCCTCTTTATTTTGTTTTGGTGTTGCATGGACCATTTCTAGGGTTAAAAGTCCCAAAGGTGGAGACTTTATGAGTATAAGGAACTCCATGGACCTAGATCTGTCCCATTTCGGTGATATATGTTTTGTAGATCCATAAAAATCCCAACTTGGTCGTTGTTATATGGTCATGCTTGAGATATGAGCTTTTCTAGGGTTGGAAGTGGAATGTTATGGGTGTTGGTGACTATTACAGCCATGCAAAGGCTTAAAGTCACCAACTTTATGGATTAAGAGGCTTAGGGATGGCCAGATCTGGAAGTTGGACGTTTGTCTTAACTGTTTAAGACCCCAAAGCTTAGGAGTCTGAAACTGGGAGTTACGCGGGGCGTAATCCCAGTACGCACGGCGTAAGGGTTCGCGTTCCCCGTTTCTGTGAGGTCGCTGGGTACGCCCAACGTACAGGTTTGGTACGCGCAGCGTAACCCGGAGGGTTGACTTTTGTTGACTTTTAGGGTTTGGTCAACTTTAGGGTCTTTGAGCCATGAGAGGGGTAAAATGGTCTTTTACCCTTCTAAGAGTGCTAAGAGAGGGAATAGTCCAGCCTTGAGAGTTGTATTGATTAGAGTGCTTATTCCATGTGATTAGGCGGAGGCTAGACCGGATTTACCCGAGGTGAGTCTTCTCACTATACTTTACCAAAGAGTGGTAATTAGAGTTATGTGATAGAGTACCTTGTATGTTTTGTATGATGTGATTTCTATGTGATTTGTGCTATGTATGTTTTAGAGTTTACAGAGTTAGGACCGAAAGGTCCACAGAGTTAGGACCAGAGGGTCCACAGAGTTATGGGACTGGAGGGTCCCACTGAGACACATTGACCAGAGGGTCAACAGAGTTATAGCCTCGAGTGGCTAATATGTGTTGTATGTGGTATTTTTAGGGAACTCACTAAGCATTTATCCTTACAGTGTTGTGTTATGTGTTTCAGGTACCAGTGAGGATCGCGGGAAGGCGCCGACATGATCAGTACATACATTAGGAGTTTTTACACATTATGATCTTGGGTTGTGTTTTTATGAATTGAGATGTGATACAATGACATTTTTATAAAAATTGTGAATGAAAGTGTGTTTTTAAATTGTGAAAAATTATTTGAAAATTTGGGTGTTACACACTCTTTCTGATGTCACTATTGTTCCAGGTATTTGATGACGTCTCCATAGACTTGAGGATCCGAGTTGAAAAGGTTGAACAAGCTTTAAGAGTGCAAGAGAAAGTGTGGAAGGCGACCAATGAGGATCTCCTAAAATGAGATGAACTTTTAAGGAAAGAGGAGGCTGAGAAAGAGGAGGAGCACGATATAGATATGGCAACGTTGATTGCCGAAGTGAAGGCCAACACCATCATGGATGTCTGGGAAGCCAAGATCAAATTAGCTAAATATGTGGCCAACGCAGGTTCCGGGAATCTTGCTAGGTGGCGTAAATCCCTAACCAAATTAAAGGGTAAACCTGTCAACACTAGTGAGGATCCTATAGGGTAGCAGCCAAAGGCGAATTAGGATTAGAAGACCTTAGGCAATGATGACCAAGCCATGATCTAGGCCTTTTAGACAAAAACATTTAACATGATTTTATATAAAACAATTTTTATTTTTCATGGAATTAATGTACAACTTCTTCTTTTAACTATGATTGTTTTATACTCCTATGTTTTCATGGTTAATTTGTGTGGTTGCAGTAATAGGATTTCTAGGGATCCTTGTGTAATTAAGATCCTAGAAAGTTTATATGTTATAAGAACTCTGAATAACCTGAAAATAGTTAGTTATCAAATTGAGATCTTAAAATAGTTAAGATCTTTTTGAGATAATAATCCTTCAAAATTTAAGTAGAAAATATGATTTTAAAGGATAGATATAACCTGGTGCTCCTTTGGGTCCACAATCCCTTGAATTAGGCATACTCTGTGAGTTTGTGTATGGAAGGATCCTTACTTTAGGGATACATCATGAAAGATCCTTGGTGAGCTTTTATTTAGTTAACCGAGGAGGATTCCTCTTTAAGAAATAACTGGGAATAACCCCAACTTCAAATGCAAATGGGGAGGATCCCTATTTATAACATAATAACGTTGCAAGCCTTAGATGTTTCTGATGGGTTTTGGTCCTAAGAACATCCTATGTGCTCATATAAACCCTAATGCTTGGATCTAGGTTTCTCTATTGTACATGCATGTTATTCAAGACTATAAACCTTAATTCTAGCATACAAGTGTCACTCCTCTAATGGTTCACAAACACCATAAGCAAGAGGATGAAGAGGAGAGAGGTTAGAGGCTGCCAAAACTCGTGTGAAACCCTAGCAAGAAGCTTAGCCACGTTTTGGTCCTTAAGGGATCTATATATAGTGAGGCAATTAGGGTTATCTAACATGGAAACCCTAATTTAGTTGCTTAAGCCCTAAACAACCCATGAAGCCCTTTCTTAAAGCCTTTGGACGATTTCATATGGGCTTCCCCCATAGAATTCGTCCACCTTATAATAAAAGGCAATCAATGGCCCAAATTGCAATTATCTTATAATTACAATTCCAGTCCCTTAAGTTTAATTAATCTCTTTTAGTCACAAAACTAATTACAAATTAATTATTGACTAATATTAATTAAACAATATGATTTCTCCTTTAATATATTATTCTCATAATATATTAATAAATCATATTTAATCCTTTCTCTCCATAAATCATCCTATCAAGTTGCTTTGGTGAAGGCAACCCAAAAGGACCATGCACCATCGGGTCAAGTACATACCAAAATAGTTATGGACTTAGACACTAATCCAACAGTCTCCCACTTGGATAAGTCTAATAACTATTCTGCATATGACTTCAGATCCTGATCTACAATCGTAGCTTTCCAAAGCCGCTGTCAACTCTGATCCTATCATATACGCGTGTCCTTAGATAAGGGATCATATATTCCTCCATTCTAGATATCGTATGAGATATGATTCCAAATCATTCTCTTTGTACTATATCTCGATTTCCCAATTTATGACGACTGACTAATTGAACAAATCAAATTAGCCCTAGCCCGGCTGAGCATTTACGTTTGTCATCACTAAATCATCGAGGGGCCCAAAGATATCGCTTTTATCCTACTTTGGATAAAAGGAACGGATAAACTTTGATACAATGCTTGCTTGCACTCACCCACCGCATTACACACAACAATATGTTTTATAACACCAAGTTACTAGTGCGTTTACATATTATCAATGTGTAACCGATTTGCAAGATACAACTCACACATCTCGGTTTCAAGAATATAAGATGTTATCGTCTCACCAATCACTCGTGATACAATTCATGGAGTGATCCAAGTGATCGTGGGTTTAATCCAATGCTCAAATTCATATTCATAAGCACTCATGAACGTTGCATCAAACATTTGCTTATGTCTAATACTCTTTTAGACAATCCACACACCAATTCACGACATTATTCATTCATATCTACTTCCAACATATGAATGACTGTGGCCCGTTCGAATAATTCGATTATTCTTAATAAATTCAATTATTTTGGAAGTCAAAACATGCAAATGTGAAACACAAGAATAATACTAATCCCATATGGCCTCAAAACCTTTGAGTATAAATAAAACACATTTTATTTATCACCATATCGATTACTCATTATTTGTCGTTTCGGGTAATCAACTTCTTACTTGAATTATTACACTTGTCCCATGCTCTCAGCATGCACACAATGTTCACCTATGGTTCTTACTTTGTGAAATAGATCAAATTGAGCACATTTCCAATCATTCTCATTTCACAACTCCAAATCCTTTTTCATAAGTGAAAGAATATCAAATTCTTGCTACTTATAGAATATGCTAGATTCTAACATTTTATGCAATTGTCCTTTCGTAAATTCACTGCACCAAAGTCACAAAGACTATTTCCAATGATATTACAAAGTCCTCTATCGGAGATTGTTACATGACAATTCCTTAGATATGATGTCTCTTACTCAAAGTACATTCCTTTGAACATCATTTTGCATAAAAGTTTCTAATCTAGACATAGATTTTCAATATTCAATTCCCAATATGGACACGCTTCCATATTTTCCAAATGACAACTCATTCTTAACAGAATCTTATCTATTCGTAATGATGTCGATATGGTCCATCCAATATGGAAACATTTCCATAATTTCCATATGACAACTCATTCTTAATAGAATCTTTTCTATTCATAATAATGTCGATATGGTCCATCCAATACCATGCTTCCAACTACTCACAAGTGACCAATCCTCGTCAAACTTTGGATTGTCCTTTGATAGTTGTTTAATTATTTTAGTCAAAACCAATTCTAGTCCCTTTTCCCTCTAAATGCGCTCGACATTTGGAAAATTTTAGAATGGTCAAGCATTAAAGCATTTGCAATCGATCCTATACTCGAAGCGTATGGGACATGATGCATAATGTTTTATTTGCTATGTTCTCAAAATTCGAATTGTGAAGAGGAATGTCATAATCATAATCGGAATTTTAAGAACCCACTATGTACCTTTGACTAAATTTATTAACATTCCACAACCTAAGCCTTTAGATTTGAAATGAAGCATAATATTCTCTCCCTTAATTATAGCAAAACAACCTTTCAACTCTTACAACTTTGCAAAGTATGACTCTTATTTTCTATAATTAATATTGCTAACCTTGCAATACTTTCCTTAATAATCATACAATGATAACATTTATGCTCCCACTATCATGATGATTATTATAAAACATAACTGTAACATCCCAAAATTCAAGACCAAAAATTTCTTTTTAATAAAACATTTCTTTAAGAAAGGACATCATTCCCAAAACATAATCTGAGCATAAGTTTTCAAAACACATGTTTATTATCAGAGTAAACATTCCCAGGCTGACTAATCTATGGTGTGTGCCATGCGATCACCCCGAGCTCCTCCCTCCGCTACCGAAAGTACCTGAAAACAAAACTGAAAACCGTAAGCACGAAGCTTAGTGAGTTCCCCACCTTACCACATACTATGCAAAACCATATACTTCACATACTGGGCCACGCCCTCTATCCTGGTCCTCGCCCTCTACTTCGGGCCTCGCCCGCTACAACGACCCCGCCGCTCCAGGCCCCGCCTGGCTTCGAGCCCCGCTCGGATACAGATCTGTTTCACTTAGGCCTCGCCTGTCACAGGGCCTCGCCCACTAACATATATAACATCACATAAACTAAACATATACTAACAACTCTTTCTCTAAGGCCTCGCCTATCTCTGGGCCCCGCCCGTGTCCTGCTACTAATGAGTCATGGAACCTCGTCCATACTCCTTCTGATAGTGAGATATGGGCCCAACCCACCCTCACTCCTTTCCTAACTTGGGCCTCACCCCGGCTCTGCTGCTACTGAGATGTGGAACACCATCCACACTCTGCTATTGGTGAGATACGGGACCTCGCCCACACTCACCTCCCTACCAGGCACATACAAGTATCACACAGACAACAAGTATAAACTATCACCTAAACCGCTCCTTGGGCACCCGCCCTCTATCATTGGACCTCGTCCGAATATCATATTAGCATACTGTGCCTCGGGCTAACCCCCGAGTCTTTTACTCATAACTACATGGGCCGACATTGTGGCCGTAGACCCATTCATACAAAGGGAAACTCACCTGATACTGCTGACTACTACTGCTAACCCCTTTGACCGCTACCTGACCACTGACTTCGAACTGCTGCTCCGCTAGCTCCCCGAGCTACCAATATCAACATAACACTTAGTCTAACTGACCTTCAAAGGTCAACCAAGTCAACTCTGGTCAAAGTCAACGTCCTGGTCAAAGTCAACCTTCCAAGTCAACCCTACTCGTCGAGTCATCCTACTGACTCGCCGAGTTCATAAGTCCAGAGTCCTTCCACTCGCGACTCTACTCGCCGAGTCAGCCCCTAACTCGCCGAGTCTACTGATTCCCGATTCCTGTCCTGTCCAACTCACTGAGTCCTGGCTCGACTCGCTGACTCGAGACTTAACTCGAAGGGTTTGGGACCACGCGACCTGACTCGCCGAGTCTAAGAACAGACTCGCCGAGCACACGACAATCTTCATCCAACTCGCCGAGTTGTTCATCCAACTCGCTGAGTTCATGCTCATCTTCATCCGACTCGACGAGCTGTTCATCCCACTCGTCGAGTTCCTCCTCATCTTCAAGCTACCCGCCGAGTCCACTCGAAGGACTCGCCGAGTCCATTAAGATCCACTTACATGCAGAGGACTTCCGAGTCATGCATGGACTCCAAACTGTAGATCTACCCTTCCCAAGCCTATTCCCCACGTAAAGTTGCAAACTTTACGTGTAAAGAGGGAGATCTAGGCAAAATGCACCCATAACTAGGGTTTAAGACCAAGAGGCTCCAAAATCCACCCAATGGCTGAAACTTTACGGGATTCTAACCAACACAAACATGGATCTGAGGTAGCAACCTCAGATCTGGACCTCAAGCTTGAAATTGATCTTAGGCATGGCTTAAAAGCCCCAAAACTCATAACCAAAGAAGATCTAAAGGAGGGAAACGAATTGATACCTTCCAATGCTCTGAAATGCTCCCCAAACTTCAGATCCAAAGCCACTTCTTGATGCTTCAAAGATTCCCACTTCTTCTTCTTCTTCTTCTTCTTCTTCTTCTTCTTCTTCTAAATCACTCAAAAATGGCCAAAAAAATAAATCATCACAATGGAGGCTTAGGGTGCGGCGTTCTGGGTGTGAGAGGCAGTAAAGGAGCCCTAGGAAGAAGTTTGAGACGTTTAAATAGGCTCCAAATCCCGGATTTAGGGTTTTCCTCGCAAAGACCAGACTCGCCGAGTCCACTTGGCCGACTCACCGAGTTAGTCACTTACTCCTCGACCCGGATCCCGCTCCGACTCGCCGAGTCCCTCCTAAATTTAGGGTTTCCTTTACTTTCTTGGCTTTCAAAATCTTGGGTGTTACAATAACACTTATGCTCCCACTAGCTTCGACATGTATTCATAAACATCTTAACTTTCAGAAAACAATACTTATTGAATTTCTTAAGTTCATGTTTCTAATACTTAGTGCTAATATTCAAACATCAATTTTTCATATACACCATTGCAAGGATAAATAAATATTATAAAATCAAAATTTATTTTATTGCGGAAAAATTTGTCCTTACAATGCAACTCATTGAAAAACTTATGCTAATACATCTTTCTTAGCGATCTAATTCTAACTCTAAGTGGTAGCTCAAGAATCTAATCTTCGAGAAATGCGATCGAAATCCATTCCTTCACGGTTAGATTCTGCTCACTTCTTCCCTTAAGCTTCCTTTCTTTTCTTTGATCCTACGAAACATCAAATGTAATCTTATCACATTATGTATTAAGAGTCTAGAATAGAAGCTTAAAATAGTTAGTTAATGGATTTTACCTATATTAGAGCCATACGTTTTGACTCTCCCATCTCTTAGATCTCTTAGGTAAATGGGGCAGCTTCATCTCTAATGTCCTTTCTCTTGGCAATAAAAGCAAATTGACTCTTTTGGAACATGACATGGAACTACTTCAGACATTGCCTTTCTCTTATGATCAACCTTTTCGATCATAGCATGTCTTTTGTTGCCATTGTCTATATCTATAGAGGTCTTGAAGGCAGATTCACCAATCAACTTTGCTTTTCTATTGCGCCAAAACATTTCTGATTTAGCAGCAATAAGCATATAGGTGAGATCCATAAGGGTCACGTGGCGATTCATCATATAGTACTCTCTTACGAACTCACTATATGAGTTAGGAAGTGATTGAAGAACCCAATCAACAGCCATCTCCTCACAGACAACGAATCCCATCATTCTTAACCTATCAATGTGTGACTTCATCCCTAGAACGTGTGCACACACTGACTTTCCTTCTTTATGTTTACTTGCCAAAAGGGCTTGAGTGATCTTGAACTTTTCAAGCCTTTGAACTTGTGGGTTAGGGAGAATAATTTTGAGGAGGAGGAGGAAGTGAAGTATGATCTCTTGTTCCTCGATCGAATCGTGGAATATCATCTTCATGTGGAATGCTTGTTCCACGGGATTTGGGAAAACCATAGTTGTCAAACTTTGACATCTACAAAACGGGAGAAAACGAATTCAAGTTAGTCGATAGATAGAGTCCTTAGTAAATCACCCAAATGAGATACTAAGGCTAGGACCCAACACAATATTCTACAACTTGGGAGAGGGATGCCGTAACCCAAATTGCAGAACATTTGAAGGTAAGTGAATGACGATTCACTAATTTCCACCACGAAAAACGAAAAAGAATTTTAAGTTTTAAATCTATGAAAACTCCTAGATCCTTTGAGATTCATTGAACTTTCAATGACATGTTAAATCTCGATATGCCCCTCTTGTTTGTGACTGGGATGCCGAGGATCACAAAGCGGGTGTGAATAACCATGCAAACTTACATGGTGCCCTCACATGTTACAGTCATCTATTCGATGTGCCGGTAAACCACACACGCTCCACCGAACTATGACAAACATTGAGTCACCCTTTGCTACCTTTGCTTAGAACCATTTAGTGTGCCGGTAAACCACACACGCTCCACTAACGTCTTCGCAAGGGCACAAAGTGTAATTTCATGGAATTGCATCAATTCACTTTTGCCTAAGTAACTAAGATTGAGAATTTTATGAAAACATTTAGTTACTTTTATACTTCATTATACTTATAATGGAAGGTTTCGTCCTATCCTACCCGTTCGGCTAACGACCCTCCACTAGTCAAGAGTGCGGTGGGTAAGAGTGGATACCCATTCAATCGCCATTTTATAGGCAATTTCCTTAAACACCCCTTATAGACCAGCTTCGTGAATGAGGCCTACTAACGGTAAGACTGACTTTACTCATACATATATATAATGTTAGACTTTTAATGTTATATATATAGTATAGGGTGTATTTTACACTTTTAAAATATTAGGTGGTCAAATTTAACAATTATACTTTTAATTCAATTAAATTTTAAACCAAAAACTTTATGGATTTATTAAACCTCTTTTAATTATACACCTTAACTAATTAATAAAACCATAAGGGTGTGATTTGAACTTTTTCAAAACATTAATAGGGTTTTAGAATTTAACATTCCTAAATTAAACTTTTAATAAACTTTTAAATTCCAAAACTTGAGGGCAAGTTTTGAAACATTTCAACACATTAGGGTTTTGAATTTAAATATACATCAAAATTAAACCATTTAATCAAAATTTAAATTCAAAAACTTGAGGGCAAGTTTTGAAACCTTTTTCAAAACATTAGGGTTTTAACTATTTAAATTTCAAAACAACAAAACTTTTAGGTTCAAATTTAAACTATAAAACCTAAAAGGGAAAATATGAAACTTTTCATAACAAGAAGGATCAAATAACAAATAATCTAAATTAACATTTAATTACATAATTATCCATATTGGATTTCTTTAATGATTTCTTGCAAAACAATTTATCAATTTAGTCAAAATAATTAATCAATTATCACATAAAGAAACAATTGTCTTATTAATTGATAAATATCTTCAATTAGATCAAGAATATAGTCAAATATATCATAAAATCGGATTTATATTGATCTAACATGATAAGGTAACTATCCATAAGCAAAAACAGCAAGAAATCGCGAAGAAATCCCCATCTGACGAGTTGACTCGTTGAGTCAGGCTTGGACTCGTCGAGTCTGCATGGACTCGGCGAGTTCAGCGATGGACTCGGCGAGTCCAGCCTCCAGAACACCAAAAACCGAATTTTTTAGATATACAATGCATCAATACAATTGAAACCAGTCTAGGCTCTGATACCATTGATGGGTTTTGGTCCTAAGAACATCCTATGTGCTGATACAAACCCTAATGCTTGGATCTAGGTTTCTCTATTATACATGCATGTTATCCAAGACTATAAACCCTAATTCTAGCATACAAGTGTCACTCCTCTAATGGTTCACAAACACCATAAGCAAGAGGATGAAGAGGAGAGAGGTTAGAGGCTGCCAAAACTCGTGTGAAACCCTAGCAAGAAGCTTAGCCACGTTTTGGTCCTTAAGGGATCTATATATAGTGAGGCAATTAGGGTTATCTAACATGGAAACCCTAATTTAGTTGCTTAAGCCCTAAGCAACCCATGGAGCCCTTTCTTAAAGCCTTTGGACGATTTCATATGGGCTTCCCCCATAGAATTCGTCCACCTTATAATAAAAGGCAATCCATGGCCCAAATTGCAATTATCTTATAATTACAATTCCAGTCCCTTAAGTTTAATTAATCTCTTTTAGTCACAAAACTAATTACAAATTAATTATTGACTAATATTAATTAAACAATATGATTTCTCCTTTAATATATTATTCTCATAATATATTAATAAATCATATTTAATCCTTTCTCTCCATAAATCATCCTATCAAGTTGCTTTGGTGAAGGCAACCCAAAAGGACCATGCACCATCGGGTCAAGTACATACCAAAATAGTTATGGACTTAGACACTAATCCAACAGTTTCCTTGGTAAAATCTCATCTTTGAAAACACTATTATGTTCAACAAACTTCTGGGGAGAATCCCAAATTAAGATAACACATTAATGTTAGGAAATAAACGGGAAAATCCTAACATAGGATAACACGTTAGTTTTATAAACTTTAGAAAATTACTGGGGGAAATCCTAACTTAGGATACAACATAAGTGTTATAAACTTTAGGAAATCACTAGGGAAGATCCCAACATAGGATAACACATAACTGTTGTAAACATCATGTTTAAACGTTAGGATCTTGACATATGTTCAGAAATAAGAGGCTTGCCAAGTCACTGAAGCGTGAAATGATCCCCTTATTCACATCCCATAGTAATATTTCATGCGTCCAAGCGAGGTGTAGAAACCTTAAATCGTATGAAAGAAGTAATTAACTCCTTAAACCTTAGAGGGGATTAAGTACCTTTAATCATAGGAGAGATGATCAGTCTTTGTTCGTAGTTACTTAGATAATCGCATATTGCAATCGTCAAGACCACATAATTATGTATCTATTAGGACCCCTGAGTGCTATGATCCTCGGATGTTAGGATCCTATAATGTCAATATAATTGAATATTAGGATCCTTGTGTGTTAGGATCCTTGAGTGTTAGGATCCTTATGTGTTAGGATCCTCAATTTCCAACGCATAGCAAACTTTAGCTTGGGATGGGAGTTATTTTGGCTAATGCCCATCTGATGCTTAAGTTAGTAACGATATTCAGAAAAATAATTAGATAAAAGTAGAGGGTAGGAGAGAATACCTTAAGTTTGTTTGAAAATGATCAATAAAACTTACATGAAGTATGATTTTAGACATATGACATTCCAGGACCTAGGTAAGATGTTACCCTCAAGGTTAGCTAGCTAACATGCCCCTCTTCTTGCTTTTAAATCAATGAGATACAATCCATCCCATTTAGATGCCAATTTGCCTGCATTGGGATCCTTGGTATTTTGGCGTTTTCCTAAGTACCAAATCTCCTACCTAGAACCTTCTGACTTTGATGTTTTTTTATATGCTTTAGTGATCCTTTTTTATGAGAAGCAATGAAGATCTTGGCAAGATCTCTGAGTTCATCGATAGTGTGAAGATCCGAGACTAGGACCCTATCGTTGTTCTCTTGATCCTGCAATTGATAGTAGGGTTTGGAGCATTCTAACACTCCTAAGGTGTTCATGCAACCCTAATTACCTTGGATCTATGCTTTCACTAATTATACATGCAATGGTGTTTCCAAAGTATTAAACCTATAACTAGCATACAATTGTCATATACCACACAGGAATCTAGTTAGGATAACATACCTTATGGTGGAGATTGAAGTCTTGGTGTTTCTAGCCTTAAGAGCTTAGCCCCAATAGTATGGAAGCCTCAAGTGGAACCACAACACATCATGGAAAAAGGAGGAACTTGAGAGAGAATCTCCATGCACCCAAAACCACCATGAACTCCAAGAATACACAAGTGTCGATTTTGGGCAATGGAGTATGTATTTATATGCGGGATTTCTAGGGTCATGGATATAACCCAAATCCATACTCATGGGTCTTATGATCCATGGTTCATGTGGACCAACTGTTTATGTATCCATACATAAACTTGGTCCAACATGGATCATAAGCCCAACACACATAAATATAACTAACTAACATAATTCGTCCCCATAGATTTAATTAGTCTCTTTTTGATCACTAAATCAATTTTAAATTAATTCTTGATCAATACTAATTAAAACCATATGATTTCATATTAATATATTAGTACTTATAATATATTAATAAATCATATATAACATTCTCTCAAGAGTCCATCCTAACAAATTGTCCTAATGATATGCAACCCAAATGGACCATGCTACTCTCGGGTCAAGTACATACCAATAATAGTTATGGGCTTAGACATCTAATCCAACAGTCTCCTACTTGGATAAGTCTAAAACTATTATTGCAAGTACGACTTCATAACCCGACTAGCAATCATAGCTCTTAAAGCCGCTGTCAAACTCTGAACAAATCAATGATGAGTCCATTAGATATTTTCCATATATTCCTCCACTCTAGATATCATATGGACTGAGACATGGATTATAATCATTCTCTCTGTCCATTTGTTGTTTTCCGATTTTCGATTTATGACAACTGACTAATTGAACAAATCAAATCAGTCCAGGATTGGCCAAGCACTTAGGGGTGTCATCACTAAATCATCGAGGGGCCCACATATATCGCTTTTATCCTTATGAGGTAAAAGTAATGGATAAACTTCGACTCATATGATTGTACTAACCACTTGTTGAATCATACACAAAGGCACGTTTTTTAACATCAAGTTACTGATGCGTTTTCGTACAATCAATATATAACCAACTCATAGTTAACAACTCATATCTCTAGGTTGGAAGAATATAAGATATTATCATCTCATGATTCACTCGTGATAAAATCCATGAAGGGATTCAAATGAGTGTGGGTTTAGTCCAATACTCGAATCTTATTCCAGAAGCACTCATGAATACTGTAGCTAAGTCTAGCCACCTAGGCAGACTACAGACCCATTCATGACAGTCTTGCCTCAATACCTACTTCCAACGTATGATCGAATCTGGATGGTTTGAATAACCCAGTTATTTAGTAAGTCAAAACATGCAAAGTTAAACACAACAATAATACTAATCCTATATGACCCCAACACTTTGAGTGTAAATAAAAACCCTTTTATCTAAGTACCATATTGATTACTCGTTATTCAGCGTATAATGTTTCGATATATCAACTTAATACTTGAATTAAAACAATATGCATGCCATGCTCCAAGCATGCACACTATGTTTACCTATGGTCCTTTCTTTTGTGAAATAGATCAATTGAACACGACTCCAATGATGCTCATTTCACAATCCCAATCCTTATTGTAAATGTAAGAATACCAAACTCTTGCCATTTACTGTAATCTGTTAGATTCTAAACTTATACGCAATGATTCTCTTGTAACGATTGTGCAAAAAAGTCATAAAGACTTGGCAACAGACATTACAAAGTATTCCAATGGAGATCAATTCCATGGAAATGAAGTCTCATATTCAAACTACATTCCTCTGAACATCCTTCTTTGCATTAAGTTTTCTAATCTTATACAGATTCAGAGAATAACTTCCACCTATGGACACAATTCCACATTTCCATTTTTACCATCACTTCTGAACAAGAGTTACCTCTTTTCAAAATATGTCAATATGGTCATTTCCAAAGTTTACATTATACTTCCAATTGTCCACGAGCAACCAATCTTTGGTAAACCTCAGATTGTCCTCGAAAATTGTTTAATCATTTTAGTCATATCCGGTTCTATTCATTTTTCCCTCTTAATTCCCTAAGCATTTGGAAAATTTAGAATGGATGTAATATGTAACGCCCGCAAATCCGGGCTAGTCAATTAGAGGCAATAGGGGTCGAAAACAATTTTTCGACAAAATTTTATTTAGAATAAATAATCTTAACCAAGCTGTAGAATATGTCACAAGGTTTCCGTACATATAAAGAACGCCGAAATCCGAGTTATAACAAAGAAGTTATGACCCGTCGAAGTTTCGCGACGGAACCGGCACGATACCGGGAAGCGTAAATAGTGAATTTACGATAGAGCGAGATTTAGCCTTAGCGCCTTAAACAAAAGTCGTAGAATACAATAAACTAAGAACATTGATAATAAGAACGCCCAAATCTGACTTTGTATGAAGAAGTTATGATTTTTCGAAGTTTCGGATTAGCAGTGTACAGCCGGAAATTCGAACATTGAATCGAGCGGTTTTTAGGCGACACGACCTAAAGGAGAATCGAAGATCTCGTTAAGAGTAGCGTAACGAGAAAAAGAGGGGCGAAAACGGACGTCGGATGAAGAAGTTATGAGGATTTAACGGACCAATCCTGTCCCGGTCTGTTAATAATATAAAATTTCAAATCGAGTCAAAATTAGCCAACAGAGTCTAAACGAAACTTGTAGAGTACGTTCCCACCTTCGCGTGGATATAAAGAACGTCGAAAACGGAGCTCGTATGCGAAAGTTACGAATTTTTAAAGTTGAGTATGCGAAAGTTACGAATTTTTAAAGTTGAGTATGCAAATTGCGAAATCTGATGCAGATAGATGACGTGGCCTCATCGCAACCGTCCATCACCGATCACAGAGCGCCCTTCGGATCACGCCACGTCGCCTTGCTTTGCCTTACGCCCAGCGTACCCTCGGTCCTTATCCTCTTCTAAAGTGCGAGCCAGCTGGTGCGAGCTGGCAACCCTATCCGAACTACACCCAGCGTAGCTGCTGAACGCGCAACGTAGTCTGAGCTGCTGAGCGCCTATAAAAGGCTGCAAAGGTTTCTGAGTTTTTCACAACATTTCCTTTCTCTCTCTAAATTACTTTCTCTCTCTAGCCCATTTTAACCCCCTAAACCCTAGGAAAAATCCCCTAGCACCCTAGGGAAGCCCCGAGGCTCCCAGAGTCCCGAGAAAAAAGTGTCTTTCGGTTTCGAAACGCTGCTCGAAATAAGTTCCAGTTTTCGATAAAATTCGTTGTAAGTGTGCTACGCTTACGAAATTTTTAATATAGCTTTCAAATAATTATAGGAATGTTATTAGGTCCTTAAAATAATTATTTGGGCTATTATTATGAGTTATATTGAGTGTTATTTAACACTTATATAATAATAATAATAGTCAGACTATTAATTTGTCGCGGTTATCGTTAGACTAAACCCTAGTGGTATCGATACTAGGTTTTATCGAAGGAAATTGTTTTGAGAGTATCGAAGCACTGTTCGAGTGTTAAGTCACCACCTTTCAAGTGAGTGCATGGTCCCTTTCATCTTACACATAGATATGAAGTATTTTACTATAAATTACGTGCTATGTGTGCATATTGTCTGAATACTTGCTGTCTATGCTGGTGAAAGATTTTTATACATGTTTTAAATGATGTAAACTGTATAAAGTATTTTATATCTACAAGATATGTTGGGTAAAACATGGGTAGATGAATGATGAGGGATAAAAGCTGAAATAGAGGAACATTAGTAGCATGGACCTAGTGCCCTATAGGTATACATTAGCAGCAGTGGACCTAATACCCTATAGATGAGCATTGGCAGCTGCGCCACAACCCGTAGATGTTTTAGATCTACAGTAAACGTTATAGCAGCTGCGCTCTAAGGACAGTATCGGCAGCCGCGCCTAATAGGGAGCCTTATGACCATGACAGTAGCGTTTAAAGGTCAATACCAGCATAAACGCCTCATAGGAAATGTCCCAATTCTGGCAGCTGCGCCTAAGTGACAAGATTAGCAGCTGCGCTTGACCAAAGTGTCATTGGCAAGAATGGACTTCATATTGTTTCCTTAGGATACTCCTTAGGAATGAATGAACAAGAAATAGCTGATTCTTAGGGTAGATCCTTAAGAATAAAGAAGATAATGGGGATGGGTAATTGGGTTAACTGTTTGATGATTAAACATAATAATTATATTATTGTGGGTTGAAAACCCTATGTACTCACCAGGTTTCCCAACCTGACCCACTCCAGTTTATTTATATTCCAGGTGTTGATATGAAGTCACATTACACTCAGGGATTAAAGAGATGTAGATCACTAGTGTAAATAAAAGTAAGTTCTGTTTATGCTTATGTTTCTGTATTGACGCAGACATCCCAAACGTTTTGAAATGAATAAAATACGTTCCTTCGAAAATGTTTTAATAACGTATTTATCGTGTTTTTCTGGGAAAAAATTCCGCAACTTTTTTATTAAAAGAAGTGCTCTGATTTTTATAAAGCATAAACAAACCGGTCTTTTCTGGCCGTGAAAATGGGGATGTCACAGTTGGTATCAGAGCATTAGTTTAAGCGAACTAGGAATATGGATTTATTTCTAGACTTAAACTTAGAATGCTAACCGATGATTGTGAGGTGTGAGCACTTGATTATTTTAGGAATTATGCCTAAAATGCTTTTATGTGCTAAATGCTTTGTGCCTTATATGCTGTTATTTGTTTGGATCTATGGTCTATTGCCGACCGGATCTGGAAATTTTATGTGCTCAGGTTTCTAAATGTTTAATCACGATATTAGAACTAGGATATAAACATTTCGGAGTGATAAGGATGATTTAAACGTCAATCCTAAGTAAAGGTCTAGATTCACCTTACTCGGTGTATAGATCAAGATGGCAAGGACCCGTAGCGGAAACGTGAATGCAAATGGGAACCGAAACCAACCCCCAGTGATTGAGCAAATACCGGTTGTGGTAGCCGCTGCTAAGCCAATAACAATGGCCGGAGTGCAAGCAATGATCCAGGCGATGTTGGATCGTCAAATGGAGGAAACCAGACGTTTGCTCCAGCAAAATCGAGAGGAAGCGACTATTCAAATCGAACAGCCCGAGCTGAACGAAGGGCAAGGAAACTACAATGGGACTGTTGGTCAAGTCAACCCACTAATAGTTCGACAAAACAACCAAGATGACGAAGTCGAGAGGAATGGATGCAAGTACAAGGATTTTCTGACTTGCAAGCCATCGACTTTCACTGGAAAGGAGAATCCGATCGGGGTCATGGATTGGATCTCGGAGATGGAATTAGCTTTCATGACGTGTGGTTGCAAGGGAAAACAACATACCACATTTGCAGTGCGTCAGTTTCGAGGAGGCGTTGTACGATGGTGGAATACCTTGGGAAAGACGCTGAGCCCCAATGAGCCCCTACAACTGACATGGGCAGAATTTCTGGTGCAATTCAAATGTAGGTACTGCTCAGCCCAAAAACTGCTCAAGCTAGAAAACCAATTCCTTACCTTGAAGAAAGGAAGCATGTCTGTTGATGAATACACCAACAACTTCACAGAAAAGATGGAGTTTGCCTTGCGTCTTGTTCCGGATGAGCTGACGAAGATCGACAAGTACACTAAGGGGCTCCCATGGGAGTATGCAGTGCCAGTGTGTCAGGCACCTACTCTGGAGGTGGCTATCTGGGCTGCCAAGTTGGTTGAGGAGATGATCAAGGGAAGAGCCGCCAACAAGACCGAGGTTGGCGAAAAGACGAAGTTTGAGGGGTCTGCGAAGCCCGATGAGAGAAGCAAATCAAGTACCAAGAAGTTTAGAGGAGGAGGGAGTGAAGAAAGATGGTGCAAGAAGTGCAAAAATAAACACTCTGGAAAATGCGGTGAGGAAGTGACTTGTTTCAAGTGTGGAAAGCATGGGCATTATGCCAATGAGTGTAAATTCAATAAAAGGGTGTGTTACGAATGTAATGAGGAAGGGCACTTCAAGCAAGATTGCCCAAAGAGAGAGGGGGCTACAAAGCCAAATGTGCCGCCAAAGCCAAAGGCGAGCATTTCAAATGATCCTTGACGAAGCAGATGACAATGCGAGGATTTAGGAGTGACGGCTTGACATCCAAGGATCGAGTTATGAAGTAGCCGTAGAATCGTATGATGTAGCCTGATAGAGGTATAGTCTAGGGTGAACTTGAACACCTATGTAATAGTTTCAAGGAATAATAAAAACCTTCGTTTTGATATTTGATGTGTTAAGCTGTTATGTGATTTTCTTGTGTGGTGACTTGGAAAATTCCGGGACAATACTTGAGACGAGTATGAGTAGGTGTGAATGGTAGTAGAGGCCTATACTACCGGAAGCACAGGACTCACACTTGGATCAGGGAAAGTCACAAGGTTACCAAGAAGCTAGTAATTGATTTCGTTTTATTCAAGTATGTCCTTACCATTGTTTCGGTAATGACTAAGAAGATTGTTGTTATCCCGACCATAGTGGTCATATCACATTGAGTCTGAAAACGATGAGTAGGTTATGTGGTTCAGAGAACCAAGTTTGATGTAGCGTCCTATTTAAACCAAACAATTGAAATCAAAGCGATCAATATAAGTGTCGCGCTCGTTGTTAAAGAAGTTGGTAGTGTGATTATATCACATTAGAACATGAAGGAAGGCATAGCTTGTTTTGGAATTTGACACTAAGAGACCTGAGTCTAAACGTGCATCGCATGATGGTAGGTCATAATTTGGAGTCTAACCTGAGATAGAGAGCAGGTGCACGATCGAGTACTGCTTACAGTCAATAAGTTTGAGAGATAGACTTGAAGGATTATAGAAGTTATAATTATTACCTAGGGTGAAGAGATGACGTATGGAGTCATTTTACGAGCCCTGTTTCGTTGACGATTCCGGGACGTAATCATCCTAAGGGGGAGTGTTAGGAATGAATCCGAGATGACGAATGCGGAATATCATGAACAATCAAGAATCAATCACCATAATATGCAAGTAATCTGATAAAGGGTTTTTGTATATTGATTATCTCATGAACGTACAGAGAAAAACCCTAATATGGTAAAAAGATTACACCAAAAGTAAACCTAATGATTATATATAGGGAACAATAAATATCTACCATAAATATAAAATAAATGCCTATATAAAACCAATGCCTTAGCAGAGCTCGATTAAGAACTTCTACTGTAAAGGCACTGCAGGGAATCATAAAATGATTAACCCTAAAAAGGCTTCCCTAAATAACCAAATATGCCATATCAGTTTCAATATCTCAAATACTCAACAATCTCCCCCTAGATGTTGAAACTGATGAAGATCACGATTTCCGATCTTCTTTGGCATTTCTCCCCCTAAATTGTGATACTCATCAGTACATGGGGTCTTCAAAGTGAGAGAAATAAAAATAATCTTCTAAATACGAACTCCCCCTTGAATAATCATCACTCCCCCTTTGAATCTTCAACAAATACCATGGAGAGAATCCGGAAAGTTAAGAAGAATCACCAACAATCTTCAAAACCCGTCAGATGAGATGAAACAAATCCCTTTAGCAAAAACCCTATCTTCAAAAATTAAAACCGGAAAAATAACAAAAAATAATTTTGTATTTTTCAATTTTTAAATTTAGACATAAGAATAGAAAAGAAGCAATTATTTAGAAGGGTTTAAAGAAGAATAAGACCAAAGAAAAGATTAGAAACTAAAATATTTTGGAAAGAAGGGCTAAAAGGTGGTAAAATCCCAAGAAATTGAAAGAATTAATAATCTTGGGTAAAATCTATGAAGCTCTGAACGTCAGGGGGTTAAAGATGAAAATATATGCCATTATCTTCAATTTAACGTTGAAACTGTCAAATGAGGGGTAGAAACAGTCGATCTATGCAAACAGTGGGGACCAGAATTGAAAGTTGTATCATTTTTTTCGTTCAATCAGATGAAGACGCTTCTTTGACTTCTGCTGCCTGACATTCGCTTCATTATTTTGGCTGATACTCTGTTCGTTATCTCCGTTTCAAGGAATGAACACAGGAAGGATATACAATTAAATGGCTAAATGCCCAGAAAACATTCCTTGAATTTTAATAACATTACTAATTTCGCCCTTAACACCGAAACTTAACAATTTTTGTCAATAACCCCGAATCTAACTCCAATATGTACATAAATGCGAATTTGACCCTCCTGATTGCAGAGAACTGTCAGCCAGTACCCTTTTTGCTGAAAGATGTCAGATGACAGCTTTCTTTTTGCAGAAAATGTCACTTTTCACCCAACTTTTCACCTTTTTCAGTCTTTTGGTATTTCCAACAATTAAAAGATCAATAAAATTGATTTCTTCAACAAGATTGCATATCTTTGACCCAATATTCACCAGATTTTGTCCACATTTTCGTTTTTTTTATAAAGGACAAAACTTTTTATGGGACTTTTGGAACCCATTTAATGTTCAACTTTGAAGTTGGTTTCTTGCACACCCACTTATTTGAAGAAAATCTATCATCCTCTGAAAATAATACCCGCTTCTTAGTTGGAAAACAAAAATTCCATAAATTTCATTAAACCAACAAAATTCTCTTTTCTTTTCCTTCCAACTTCTAACATTTTTAACTGAAGAAAGATGAGAATCAAAGATTCTTTGAACATGCTTGACTTCAACTTTCTCAATTCTTTCACAAGCAATGGGCACTTGTACCTTGGGCATCCAAACTTTATTCATTTTACTCTTGTTCTTTCTCTTCTTCTTTCTTCTTTTCTGATTTCTAGGCTTCAGAAACAAATTTCTGATCTGAACAACCTTTTCATCTTTCTGAATCTGATCATCTGTAGTTGTTCCAATAGAACAAAACTCCTTCACTTTCACGATTTCAGAAGATTTACTTTGAGATTCTTCTTCAGAACAACTAGATTCGGACTGTGAAGCTACTGAAAAACTTGAAACACTTGACTCCCCCTCAACAAGAACATCTGGAGTCGCTTTTTCTTCAGAAACTTGAAGAACATCAAGAACTTCTTCAAGAACATCAAGAACATCTTCTTTTTCTTTTCTTTCTTTCTCTGACTTCTGTTCTATATGCTTCAAAAGTAAGTATTCTTTGATAATGATAAATTCTTTTAACAAATCTTTATCTTGCTCTACACAATTACTTTTAAATCCACCACTAGAGATCTGTGTAAAATCACCAATCTTCTCATCAACATAGAGATTATACATCTCAATGGCATTCTTCAACATAGATTGTTCAGGAACATCCCAAAACAAATATCCTTCTTTAAGACGAAACTTTGGATCTGTAACTTTTAATCCTAGTCTCTAAATTTCTTTTAACACCTTATAATCCGCCATTTAATCTTCAACAAGAAAGAAAACTTGAAGAGAGAGAAAGTAGATCTGATGAGAATTCTAGAGAGAGAAAAACGGATCTGAAAGGGTTTTTAGTGAGAGAAAACAGATATGAGATGGATTTTAGAGAGATAAAGTAGATCTGAACACGAAAATTCAAACAAACACAAAATTTTCTTCTAACTCTCTTCCAGAACACAATTCAAGAACAAATCATATGATAGAATGGGTAGAAGATAACAGATCTGAACAAGATTTTGCAATAAAACGAGATATTAGACTTTTTCTTTTCAGAAAACTTACAAAACTTGAAGAACAAGGTGAGATTCAAGATAAAATTTCGCCAAAAACAAGATCGATTCTTGCACTAATCACTGAGATCTACAAGAACCCGCTCTGATACCACTTGTTAGGAGTGAATTCGAGGTGACGAATGTGGAATATCATGAACAATCAAGAATCAATCACCATAATATGCAAGTAATCTGATAAAGGGTTTTTGTATATTGATTATCTCATGAACGTACAGAGAAAAACCCTAATCTGGTAAAAAGCTTACACCAAAAGTAAACCTAATGATTATTTATAGGGAACAATAAATATCTACCATAAATATAAAATAAATGCCTAATATAAAACCAATGCCTTAGCAGAGCTCGATTAAGAACTTCTAATGTAAAGGCACTGCAGGGAATCATAAAATGATTAACCCTAAAAAGGCTTCCCTAAATAACCAAATATGTCATATCAGTTTCAATATCTCAAATACTCAACAGGGAGATAATTGTAACGCCCACAAATCCGAGCTAGTCAATTAGAGGCAATAGGGGTTGAAAACGACTTTTCAAAAAAAGATTATTTAGAATAAATAATCTTAACCAAGTTTTAGAATATGTCACAAGGTTTCCATACATATAAAGAACGGCGAAATCCGAGTTATAGCGAAGAAGTTATGACCCGTCGAAGTTTCGCGACGGAACCGGCACGATACCGGGAAGCGTAAATAGTGAATTTACGATAGATCGAGATTTAGCCTTAGCGCCATAAACGAAAGTCATAGAATACGATAAAATAAGAACATCGATAAAAAGAACGCCCAAATCTGACTTCATATGAAGAAGTTATGATTTTTCGAAGTTTCGGATTAGCAGTGTACAACCCGAAATTCGAATATTGGATCGAGCGGTTTTTAGCCGACACGAACTAAACGAGAATCGAAGATCTCGTTAAGAGTAGCGTAACGAGAAAACGATGGCCGAAAACGGACTTCGGATGAAGAAGTTATGAGGATTTAACGGACCAATCCTGTCCCGGTCTGTTAATAATATAAAATTTAAAATCGAGTCAAAATTAGCCCATGGAGTCTAAATGAAAGTTGTAGAGTACGTTCCCACCTTCACGTGGATATAAAGAACGTCGAAAACGGAGCTCGTATGCAAAAGTTACGAATTTTTAAAGTTGAGTATGCAAATTGCGAAATTTGATGCAAGATAGATGACGTGGCCTCATCGCAGCTGTCCATCGCCGATCACAGAGTGCCCTTCGGATCATGCCACGTCGCCTCGCTTCACCTTACGCCCCGCGTCGGAGTTCGGTACGCCCAGCGTACCCTCGGTCCTTATCCTCTTCCAAAGTGCGAGCCAGCTGGTGCGAGCTGGCAACCCTATTCGAACTACGCCCAGTGTAGCTGCTGAACGCGCAGCGTAGATCGAGCTGTTGAGTGCCTATAAAAGGCTGCGAAGGTTTCCGAGTTTTTCACAACATTTCCTTTCTCTCTCTAAATTACTTTCTCTCTCTAGCCCATTTTAACCACCTAAACCCTAGGAAAAATCCCCTAGCACCCTAGGGAAGTCCCGAGGCTCCCGGAGTCCCGAGAAAAAGTGTCTTTCGGTTTCGAAACACTGCTCCAAATAAGTTCCAGTTTTCGATAAAATTCGCTGTAAGTGTGCTACGCTTACGCAATTTTTAATATAGCTTTCAAATAATTATAGGAATGTTATTAGGTCCTTAAAATAATTATTTGGGCTATTATTATGAGTTATATTGAGTGTTATTTAACACTTATATAATAATAATAATAGTCAGACTATTAAATTTTCGCGGTTATCATTAGACTAAACCCTAGTGGTATCGATACTAGGTTTTATCGAAGGAAATTGTTTTGAGAGTATCGAAGCGTTGTTCGAGTGTTGAGTCACCACCTTTCAAGTGAGTGCATGGTCCCTTTCATCTTACACATAGATATGAAGTATTTTACTATAAATTACGTGCTATGTGTGCATATTGTCTGAATACTTGCTGTCTATGCTGGTGAAAGATATTTATACATGTTTTAAATGATGTAAACTGTATAAAGTATTTTATATCTACAAGATATGTTGGTTAAAACATGGGTAGATGAATGATGAGGGTTAAAAGATGAAATAGAGTAACATTAGTAGCATGGACCTAGTGCCCTATAGGTATACATTCGAAGCAGTGGACCTAGTACCCTACAGATGAGCACTGGCAGCTGCGCCACAACCCGTAGATGTTTTAGATCTACGGTAAACGTCCTAGCAGTTGCGCTCTAAGGACAGTATCGGCAGCTGCGCCTAATAGGGAGCCTTATGCCCATGACAGTAGCGTTTAAATGTCAATACCGGCAGAAGCGCCTCATAGGAAATGTCCCAATTCTGGAAGTTGCGCCTAAGTGACAAGATTAGCAGCTGCGCTTGACCAAAGTGTCATTGGCAACAATGGACTTCATGTTGTTTCCTTAGGATACTCCTTAGGAATGAATGAACAAGAAATAGCTGATTCTTAGGGTAGATCCTTAAGAATAAAGAAGATAATGGGGACGGGTAATTGGGTTAACTGTTTGATGATTAAACATAATAATTATTTTATTGTGGGTTGAAAACCCTATGTACTCACCAGGTTTCCCAACCTGACCCACTCCGGTTTATTTATATCTCAGGTGTTGATATGAAGTCACATTACACTGAGAGATTAAAGAGATGTAGATCACTAGTGTAAATAAAAGTAATTTCTGTTTATGCTTATGTTTCTGTATTGATGATGACATCCCAAACGTTTTGAAATGAATAAAATACGTTCCTTTGAAAATGTTTTAATAACGTATTTATCGTGTTTTTCTGGGAACAAATTCCGCAACATTTTTATTAAAAGAAGTGCTCTGATTTTTATAAAGCATAAACAAACCGGTCTTTTCTGGCCATGAAAATGGGGATGTCACATAATCGATCCTATACCCGAAGCATATGGGACACGATTCATGCTAAAAAAAGTTTATTTACCATGTTCTCACAATTCGAACTATGAAGAGGGATGCTGTAATCATAATCGAATTTTTAGAACGCCACATATATAGAATTTCCTTATGTTGAACCATTCCAACATTACATTCATATATATATCCTTGACTAAAGTTGATTAAAATCTTAATCTAAGCTTGTAGAATTGGAATGAAGTATAAAATCCTCTCCCTTAATTATAGCAAAACAACTTTTCAAGGTGAATTGAAAGTTTTGTTTCTATAATTAACATTGCTAACTTGAAACACTAAACATAATAATCATGCTCCCACTAGCATAATGATTATTATCTTACCAACATAACACTTATGCTCCCACTAGCTTTGACATGTTCCCAGAAACCAGCTGGACTTCTAGAAATCAATACTTTATTGAGTTTCTTACCAAAGTGCAGTTTTCTGATACGAGATGCTTTGATAAGACTCTATCAAAATCATACACCTTTCCTTAGATAGCTTACATGTGTGTCTAAACAATTTTAGAACTATGAAGAGGGATACAGTAATCATAGTCTCAATTGTTTAGACCTTTTCCATTTCTCACTAGTCTATGTTAGTGTGCCGGTTACCCACACACACTCTACTAACGACTTTGAGAATGCAAATATCACAATTGCTGTCTACTTAAAATCTACCTAGTGAAAGTGTTTCCTCACCATCATTTTCATGAATTGAAGAGAAACTTTATGACACTTAGATTTTTTGGTGTACGTGTTCATATCCTTGTGAATTTGTCATAACTATAATCTCAAGACAAGTTTAGTGACAAATCCAAACTCATATGGACTGAACTTGCCCAATCTCATTTTCTTGCCACCCGGCAACACAAGGACATGCCATTGCTTCCAGGTTGTTATGCAAACAATTGAGAACTTATACAACTCACAAGCATAGTCAACCTAAACTGGAGTGGGCACAAAAATATGTCAACACAATGGGTTGCAAACCTGAAGTTGTGTGCTAGCAATTAAACAATGGGTTTTATTCTTGATTAGTTCTTGAAACTTTTCCAAGATCTTTAAGACTCCCACTGTCCTCTTGACATATAATATTCTCTTGTCAAGAACCATTCCTTGACAAAAAAAATGTTCAAGAGTTAGTGTGGATTCTTATCAAGATAAACACTTCTCACAATTGGTCTTAGTTGGTCTCTGTTTTATCCAAAACATCACAACTTACCAATTTCAAATGTACAAGAGTAAGAAACATGTTACTCTACATTTCATAAGTGTTATAAAACTTTTTTTTAAAATTATGTCACTCAAGTTACAATCTTAGATTATGACTCTAAGACTTGATTTTGGAACGAAGTATGATTTATCTTTTGATTTAACAATTTCAACAATTCATGATTCCTCTCCTTAGCCAAACAAATGCACTAAGGTGTCTTTAGAGGATTAATTGTGATACGGTTTTATAATAACTAAGATAATCATAAAACAAAATATTCAAGTACTCTCCCATCTCTTCAGATTAGAGAGACTTTTTTCTTTTTTACCTAATTTAATTCTTCTTATTCATTCTGCCAATCATTGAAATCTTTCCAATGTTTCAAAATTACACTTAAACTTGTAAGCATAATGATATTTACTAAAATTTAGTAAATCATAATGAATAACCTTATTAGCCTTTGTGCTGGACCTGACCAGCACACAACCTAATGTACCCGATCCTTTAGTCCTTCACTTGACTCACATGTACATATGAACAAGGAATTAGTCTTAATTTCCCAAAGATGAAAAATTCTTATTCATCATACAATACAAGTTGCATGAATCCAAGTTTCTATCCAACTGAAACTTGGGTGATGAGAATCTTTCCTTATTTGGAAAATAGTGACACTACCACAAATGAAAAAATCAAATCCATTTTCCAATATTCCTATCAACGAAATCATATAAACGACGTTTTTCCACAAATGTCATTGTAAGGATACTTAAAATAAATAAAATCAAAACTTTTCTTTTATTTTAAAACTTGCGGAAAAAAATTATCCTTACAATGCAAATACATATGAAAAACATGTTGTTATCTATTCCTAAGGAATCTATCATAACTCTTTAAGCAGGAGCTCAAAATTCTGATCACCAAACCATGCGATTGAAATCCATCTCTTCACGATCAGAATCAACATACTCTTTTTTAAGCTTCCTGTGATTCTCCAAAACATCAAAATATACTTACATTACATCACGTATTAGGAATCTCCAAATAGGAACTTAATAGAGTTAGATAATGGACTTTACCTGAAGCAAAGTCAAACTTTTTGACTTTTACCGTCCTTATGAACTTTTAGGTATATTTGGCAGCTTCACAACCAATGCCCCTTCTTTTGGTAGAACAAACATATGGACTCTTTGGAAATGGTACACTTGATTGTCCAGACTTAGCCTTTCTCTTTACCATTGAGTCAAACGACTTGACCATGGTCGATCCCTTTCCATTGGGAAGAGAAAGTTTTTCTGGACTTCCAATGTCACTATTGACAATGTCCAAATAGGTTTGGGAAGTAGATCTTCCAATCATATTTGCTTTATCAATGCTCCAAATCATTGCTGATTTAGCAGCAACAAGCAAATAGGTAAGATCATTAAGGGTCAAGTCATGGTCTGTCACACAGTAGTCCTTAAAGAACTCATTATATGACTTGGGATGTGCTTGAAGAACCCAGTTAACAGTCAACTTCCTTAAGATTTTGACACCCAACTCTCCCGTCTTGCCAATATGTCACTGAATCTCCAAGATGTAAGCACATATAGACTTTGCTTGCCAAATAGGGATTGAGTGGCCTTGAACTTGTGGGTCAGGGAGAATTATTGGGGGAGGTGGAGGAAGTGAAGTATGATGTCTAGTCCTATTAATGCACAAGAAAGGGATTGATCTTTCACCCTGATTGCCATTTGGGATATCATCTTTTTTAGGAAAGCTCTATCCAAAAGGATGATGAAGACCATAGTTGTCTAAACTTAGACATCTATGAGGGAGAAATTCAAGTTTCAGTTGATTTAAGTCCTTAACATAACACCCAATATGAAATATTAAGGCTAGGACCCAACAAACTATTTTATAACTTGGAAGAGGGATGTCGTAATCCAAGCTATAAAATATTTAAAGGTAGGTAAATGACGATTTACCAATTTCCACCATGAAAAACAAAATAAATTATTAAGTTTTAATTGGATTGAAACTCCTAGATCTTTTGAGATTCATTGAACTTTCAATGGCATGTTTAAATCTCGATTGTGCCCTCTCAAGTTTGTGACTGGGATGCCGAGGATCACAAACAAGGTGTGAATAACCATGAAAAATGACTTGGTACCCTTAATTTTATCACCCAATCGATGTGCCAGCTAACCACACACGCTCCACCGATCTATGATAAAACTTAAGTCACCCTTTGCCACACACTGTCAGTCCTATGTTAGTGTGTCGGTTAACCACACGCGCTCCACTAACGACTTAACAAGGGTGCAAAGTGTAATTTCATGGGTTAGCACCAAATTCACATTTTCCTAAGTAACCAAGATTGGGAATTTATAAGTGTTTAGTTACTTAAGGTTTATCATTATACTTTTAATGAAAGGAGAATTAGAGTCCAATCCTACCCGTTCGGCTAACGACCCTCCACCAGTCTAGGAAGCGGTGGGTGAGAGTGGACACCCATTAAACTGCCATTTTATAGGCAGTAACCTTATACCCCCCCCCCCCCCCTTTAGAGACTGGCTTCGTGAATGAGACCTACTAACGGTAAGATTGACTTTACTCTTATATATATATATATATATATATATATATATATATATATATATATATATAATCATTAACTTTTAATATTATAATAGTATAAGGGTTAAATTTTAAACTTTTTAAAATTTTAAGGTTTAATTTGGAATTAAAGTATCCATGGGGAGGTAACTTTGTAAATTCCAAAACTTGAGGCCAAGTTTTGAAACTTTTCAAAACTCTTAGATTTTCATAACTTATGAATTTAATTAAGGTTTTAAAAATCTTTAATGAAGAGACTCTTGAACATCCATAACTTAAGGACAAGTTATGGAGTTCATAAAACTATTTATGACAAAAAGACTCTTCATTTTGTACCCTATGGCAATTTTACGAGTTTTAAGAGTCATAAATGTGACTTTTCATATAATCTTGAGGACAAGTTTCAAAAATACATTTTATGAACTACTTTTAGGTCAATTTAGATTGAAAACAACTAACACATAATTTTTTCATTAATCAAAATTAACTCATAAAACAAGGTAACATGAAAGCTTTTGGAGTTCCATAACTTGAGGTCAAGTTATGGAGTGACAAGTTATCGAGTCCATCCAATGTCATTGAGATCAAAAATTACACTAACAAACAATTTGCTCCTAATTCCTATGATCTACCAAAACTCATAAGCATGAACAATCCATATCAACAATTTTCAAGAATCATATAAACATATATAAAACTTGAAACTTTGATAATAACTTTGAAATTGGTTTACCATAATCATTACCACATTTAAAAATAAGTTTTATAAGTTCAAAACAGTTTAAAATAATGATTCTAGACCAATTCCAGCCTTAAAACTCGAAAATATGATGTCTGGGGGTCCAACTCGTCGAGTGCATGAACCAACTCGACGAGTTGGATGCTTTTATACATAGAATCGTCGAGTCTATCTGTGGACTCGGCGAGTCCCCAGCCCAGAACAACAAAACTTCGATTTTCAGCAAATATAAGCAAGTATAATTGAAAATAAGCCTAGGCTCTAATACCACTGTAGGGTTTTGAGAATTCTAAAACTCCTAAGGTGTTCTTGCAACCCTAATTACCTTGGATCTATGTTTTCACTAATTATACATGAAATGGTGTTTCCAAGGTATTAAATCTATAACTAGCATACAATTGTCATATACCACACAAGAATCTACTTAAGATAACATACCTTATGGTGGAGATTGAAGTCTTGGTGTATCTAGCCTTAAGAGCTTAGCCCCAATAGTGTGGAAGCCTCAAGTGGAATCATAACACATCATGGAAAAAGGAGGAACTTGAGAGAGAATCTCCATGCACCCAAAACCACCATGAACTCCAAGAATACACAAGTGTCGATTTTGGGCAATGAAGTATGTATTTATATGCGGGAGTTCTAGGGTCATGGATATAACCCAAATCCATACTCATGGGTCTTATGATCCATGGTTCATGTGGCCCAACTGTTTATGTATCCATACATAAACTTGGTCCAGCATGGATCATAAGCCCAACACACATAAATATAACTAATTAACATAATTAGTCCCCATAGATTTAATTAGTCTCTTTTTGATCACTAAATCAATTCTAAATTAATTCTTGATCAATACTAATTAAAACCATATGATTTCATATTAATATATTAGTACTTATAATATAAATAAATCATATATAACATTCTCTAAAGAGTCCATCCTAACAAATTGTCCTGATGATATGCAACCTAAATGGACCATGCTACTCTCGGGTCAAGTACATACCAATAATAGTTATAGTCTTAGATATCTAATCCAAAATTGATATCTTGTTGTTGGGATTACTACTTCAATAGGGATCATAACTTCCATCCCAAACACCAAGGAGTATGGAGTTTGGCTAGTAGCCATTTTTGAAGTGGTCATATCTCCCCACAGGACAAAAGGAAGTTCCTCTATCCATCTTCCCTTCTTCTTATCTAACCTCTTCTTTAAATTGGTGACTATGATCTTATTGCTAGATTCAGCTTGTCCATTAGCTTATGTGTGAACATGAATGGACATTATCATTTTAATCCCCAAACTTATGCAAAAGTCTCTAGTCCTTTTGCTTATGAGTTGGGATCCATTATCACATATGATCTCAGTAGGGATCCCAAACTTGGTTAGGATATTTCGTTTGATAAACAAGACTACTTCCTTGTCTCATACTTAAACAAAGGCTTCAGCCTCTATCCATTGTGAGAAGTAGTCCATCATCAATAACATCGAACTAAAATCCTTAATTCATAAAAGTAGTCTGAAACACCACTTTTCCCATTATACCCTTCGGCTCCAAAGCACAAACTGAACTCTTGGATCACAAGATCCACATTACCAACTTCCAAATGTGTCTAAACATCTCTTTACCTTAAGCCTAAAGCATTATGATACTTGATCTTTGGGTCACGGCCCCGAATCATGAAACGAATTGAAACAGGGTGTTACAATATAATTTGATTATCAATAAAATCCTGTAACAAAAAGGTATGCATTTTGATTCCATTGCAAAGTAGCATGGCGATTATCTATTTCTTCGTCGAAATAGATCACGGTGCTTCTTTTAACCCCATGGCGGCGTGTGTATATGTATACATGTATGCATATATGTATGTATATGTATGTATGTATGTGTGTTTGATTATGTGTACGTGTGTATGTGTATGTAAGTATGTGTATGTATATATGTCTATGTATATGTATATTTGTGTATGTATGTCTATATATGTTTATATATATATATATATATATATATATATATATATATATATATATATATATATATATATATATATATATATGTGGCTATCTATGTATATGTATGTGAATGTAAATACCTATAAGTGTTGGTGTATTAAAAATCACATGGGTATACAGAATTAAGATCATAAAAGCATGGATTGAGTAATGGGTTGGTGTAGACGGTGGTGTGCCTTTCAATATTACATACAATTTGTTGGAAATAAAGTATGTAGTATATATAATCAAGTTGTTAATAGGAATTCAAAATTTAAAGCATACGATGAGTAACAGGCTCCGATGGTGTACACAGATGTTCATATTTTTATTAGTTATAACTTGGTAATACTTTGTAATTGATGTAAAATAAAGACGCGATAAAAACAAAGGGGGAAAACGGCATTTGGTACTTGAAACCAACATTTCAATTATTATATGTTTACCATATTATAGCTAATAGATACATACGTACACCCGTGTACTCCATCAGAACCAACATTTCAATTCTAATATTTAAGTTTTTGAACACAGAACATCGATTTTATTTTTTATTTTTCTCAACCTTTATTATACACCAATTAATACATATATTGAGCAAATTATAGCTAATATACTACATATACATGTATACAATATTGAGATCTCATATATTAATATGCATTTAAATGTTATATCATAAGATGAATAATAATAGACTCTGATTGCAGATGTTCATATGTGTATATTAGCTTATGGCGGATGTTCATATGTGTATATTAGCTTATAGCGGATGCTTATATGTGTATATTAGCTTATAGCGGATGTTCATATATATATATATATATATATATATATATATATATATATATATATATATATATATATATATATATATATATATATATATATATATATTAATGTATATATCATAAAGGCGTGAGAAATATTAGCGAAAAAAAACGATGTTTAGTGCTCGTAAAAATAAAAATTAGAGTTTAAACTTCTGTTCCGATGGTGTACACGAATATATGTATGTTTATATTAGCTATAATTTTGTGTGTGTGTGTATATATATATATATATATATATATATATATATATATATATATATATATATATATATATATATATATATATATATATATATATATATATATATATAATTGATGTATTACGTATTTATGAGTAAAAAATGGGAAAATCGACGTTTAGTGGTCGAAAACTTGAAAATAATAATTGTTCCATCGGTAATAACCGACAGACTACCAACGGCTTGTGAAGATCCGTTGGAAAGTCGTTGCCAATTCTGGACGGATTTCCAACGAAACAGTTCTAACTTTTGGGTTTTCGAGCACCATACGTTGTTTTTCCGATTTATTTTTCTCAAACGTATATTATAAATCATTTACGTCATCAGAACCAACATCTTAATTCTATTTTTCAAGTTTTCGAGCACTTAATGTCAATTTTTTGCTTTATTTTTCTCACACCTTTATTATCCACCAGTTAGTTAATATATATTGAACAAATTATAGCAAATTATAGTACATATACATGTTTACAACATCATGATCTCATATATTAATATGCATTTAAATGTTACAACATAAAATGGGTAAGAGCTCTATTGGTATGCATGGGTGTTCGTATGTGTATATTACTTTATAACTTGTTCAATATAAAGTAATGTATGTATAATAAATGTGTGAGAAAAATATAAGCGGAAAAAACAATATTTTGTGCTTGAAAACTTAAAAATTAAAATTGAAACGTTGGTTCTGATTGTGTATACGGATGTACGTATGTCTACATTAGCTATAATTTGGTAAATATATAATAATTGATGTATTACATAGGTATAATAAAAAAGAGGAAAAATAATGATTTATAATGCTTAAAAACTTGACAATACAACCAGTGGCAGGTGCTCTTAGGGGCCAGAGGGGGTCATGGCCCCCTGGTTTTGAGGTTCCTAAAACCTATATATATATATATATATATATATATATATATATATATATATATATATATATATATATATATATATATATATATATATGAGTAATGAAATAATTGTTCTGACTAATTAGCCCCCCTTTTTTATATGCTTACGATGTCTATGTAGTATAACTTATAAATTTAGATATAGAAACTAGATAAATAATTGATGAAAATTTTCGAAAATCTCTGAAAAAATTCAAAAATCAAAACCAATCTTGTTTTGTTATATACAATATATCAGGAAACTCCTTTTAACCTCCTTAAAAAAACAAAAAAATCTAATCTAATTTAGAACTTATCTTTTAAGTTGAAAAATATGTAAACCTCAAAAGTTTATTTCTCCAAATCTCATATCCGATTGAATAACACAGCTTCCAGAAACAGTCTCAAACTGACTAGAAGATAAGCCGTCGCCGCTGCCGGCGGAGTGTGCGCCTCCTCCACAGGTCCTGTGATGCGTACTGACCTCTCTCCTCTTTGGTGGTCACGACATCGCGTTACTCCGTTGTGCACTCTTGCTGGTTGCCGATCTCCATCACCGGTCTCCTCTCCGCCAAATGTAGTATATTGTAATTGTACGTATCTTTATCTTTCTTGATTTCTTTCTCAATTACCGTGAATGACTATATGAGATTGTGAAATCTTTATCTTTATTTGATAGAGAGTACATTTTAAAAAATATGCCAAATAAAATTATTATTTTATTTAATAAAAAATTTAATTATTGATACTTCTTTTCTTACTCTTCTATCTAACTAGTAAAATGTGAAAGAAACTCTGGTATTAATATGTATATGCAATTTATAACTTACCGGTATAAAATGAAAATTATTAAAATGATGCAACTATATTATCTTTTTTAAGTGTGAAATAATATTAAAGTAAGAACTGTAACACACAAAAAATATGAAATAAGTAAAAATAAAAAAGGAAATTTACGATGATTAAGTAGAAATTTAAAATAAAAGTTATATTTATCACTAGAAAATGTTTTTGATGAAAATATTCTTAAAAGCCGCTACGATTGTTTCTGATGAAAATATCTTCGTTTCTAGTTTAGAATTTTGATGTCATAATAATCGACCAATAATTGCTTATATTGTTTTGATCTCGAGTTTTTATTTCGGCCCCCCTAATTCTTAGGCTTGTGTTCTGCCCCTGAATATAACTATTCCATCGGAAATCCATCGGTAATTACCGATCGATTAGCAACGGATTGTCAAGAGTCGTCGGAAATCCGTTGCTGATTACTAACGGATTTCCGACGAAACAGTTCTAACTTTTAAGTTTTCAAGCACAATACGTCGTTTTTTCTGCTTTATTTTTCTCACAAGTATATTATACATTAATTACTATATTGTTACGAAATTATAAATAATATACACATATGTACACCCGTGTACGACATCGGAATCAACATTTTAATTCTTATTTTCAAGTTTTCGAGCACCAAATGTTTATTTTTTGGCTTTATTTTTCTATCACATTTATTATACACCAATTAATACATATTGAACAAATTATAGCTAATATATTATAAATACATGTATACAACATCGGGATCTCATATATTAATATGCATTTAAATGTTACAACATAAGATTGAGTAAAAGACTCCAATGGTATACATGGGTGTTCATATGTGTATATTAGATTATTACTTGTTCAATATATAGTAATGTATCTACAATAAAGCAGTGGGAAAAATATAAGTAGAAGAACGACGTTTGGTGCTCAAAAAAATGAAAAGTTGAATTGAAACGACTCATCTAATGGTGTACACGGATGTACGTGTGTATATATTAGTTAATATATTAGTTATAATATGTAACTATATAGTAACTTATGTATTACATAGATGTAAGAAAAATAAAGCGGAAAAAATGACGTTGAAAGCTTGAAGACTTGAAAATTATAAATGTTTTGTCGGTATTTACCGACGGATTATTAGTCCTTCAGAAATCATGTAACGCCCGGTTCCTAGTATGTATTTTAAATAAAATTTATTCATTATTATATGAGAAATCGATGAGTTGGAGACCCCAAACTCTTCGAGTAGCAATTATTTTGGGGCGCGGGTTAACAAACCTATTCGACGAGTTGAGAGTTCCAACTTGACGAGTAGGGCTGGCAGAGTGAAACCTATATTTCAGGGTTTTACACCCTATTTAAACACATTAATCCGTAAAGGCTAGCCTCATTTACAGCCTCCAAGTCCCAAAACCCTAGCCACGAAACCCTAGAGCCTTGTGTGATCTTGTGAGGCCTTTTTGAAAGAAAACTTATGTTTTTGAAGCTTGTGGAAGAAGAGGAAGCTAGAGGAATCAAGGAGAAGAGAGTCGATCCAGAAACTTCACTCCATTGGCATCATTTTTGGGTACGCAAGTCTCAAACTTGCTTAATGATTTCTTATATCTCTTCATTTCACTTTTATGGGGTTTCTGGTCCAAGAATGTTAGCTTTTGGGAAATGGACGACCCAAGTGGGTATTCTCCAGATCTAGGACCTTGCAGGGATGTTATGGTATAAAGGTGCAAACTTTATGGCCATTGGAGCCCCATGCAAGCTCTAAGATGTCATTTTGGCCTTTGAAGCCCCAAAAGGCCATGCATGGAGTTAAAGGCAAAAACTTTACGTGACCAAAGTTGACCCTTAAGGGGTTATGAGCATGAAAATGGTAACTAAAGGAAATATTTATGTGTAGGAGTTTGAGTGGGGCAGATTTCATAGCCAAGGACAGTTCCACTATTTCACAGCATTTGAGGTGAGTTACCTTCTTGTAGGAGTGGGTCGAAGGTACTAATGTCGGCCCAATAGTATTGATTATAGTTGAGATGATTGTCTTTATGATAATTGTTGAGTATGCCACTATCTGTTATGTTTTATGTGCTAGTATGTTATTTTATTATGTGGTAGTGGTAGGGGTGAAATAGTCCCCGATTACCGGTTGAAAGAGACCGAAGGGGAGGCTAGTACCCATATATGCTAGGCAGTATATGATTAATATGTATATACTAGGGTATTATGTGGTAGTGGTAGGGGTGAAATAGTCCCTTATTACTGGTTGAAAAAGAATGAAGGGAGGCCAGAACCCAGATATGCTAGGCAGTTACCAGTTGAAAGAGACCAAATAGGAGGCCAACACCCATATATGCTAGGAAGTTACCGGTTGAAAGAGACCGAAGGGGAGGCCAGCACCCAGATATGCTAGGCATTATGTGATTATATGGTATGTGGTATGATGGGGGAACTCACTAAGCTTTGTGCTTATGGTTTTCAGTTTTGGTTTCAAGTACTTCTTCTTCGAAGGGAAAGGATTCGGTGTGACTGAAGTGCATCACACCCCTATTTTCCACACTATGATGTTCTTGTTGTATTAGGTGTCTAAGCCTACAACTATAATTGGTATGTACTTGACCCGATAGTAGCATGGTACTTTTGGGTTGCCTTCACCATAGCAACTTGACTGGATGAATAATGGAGAAAGAGGTTAATTGTGATTTATTTATATATTATAAGAATAATATATTAATTGAGAATCATATTATTTAATTAGTATTGATCAGAAATTAATTTGGTGATCAAAAGAGACTGATTGAATTAAGGGGGACTAGTATTGGAATTATCTAATAGTTGCAAAGTTGGGCTTGTGGATTCTTAAGAAGGGATGGATGAAATTCTATGCGTAGCCTACATAGAATTTGTCCAAAGGGGGTTCTAGAAGGATCTAATGGGTTATTTAAGGCCTAAGCAGAGAATTAGAGTTCCAGTCAGAAACCCTAGTAGCTCAGTTATATAAGGAACCCCTAGGACTCCTAAAATCGGCCACATGCTTCCAAGAGAATACCCTAGATGATTTTGAGCCTGCAACCTCTCTCATATTCTTCTAACTTGCTACTTGGTGTTTGTGACTCACTAGAGGTGCAACAATTAAGGAACTAAGCTCTTGAAGGTCAAGGTCTACAAGCTACAAAGGAAAAGATATTGTTTTTACTTTGATTTGTGTTATGATTTCCAAAAATTGTATGCTTGTTAGGGTTCATGCTTTGGATAACTTGATTTGCATGTATAACTTGAGAAAAAACATAGATTTTAAGCATTAGGGTTGCATGTACACCACAGGAATGATGTAGTGCTCAAAACCCATCAGTTCTTGGGATTTGTACTCTGATATTATTATGATTTGATTTGAGACATATTACTTATGGGTTTTTATGATATGGGATAACTCAATAATGTTTTTAATAATCTGTTTTATGAATTATTAAATTAAAATGAAATTTTTGGTCTTGGATTTGGGATGTTACAAGTTGGTATCAGAGCCTTGGTTTGAGGGATTCGGACACACCTTCGGGGTTCTCTAGACTCAAATCTAGGGTTTGAAAGATTTTTACAAGAAAATATTTTTTTCAAAAAAAAAAATAAAATAAAGAGTTTTGAGAAAGAACAAGGTGTGTGATGCGTGCAATCGGCCGAGCTCAAGTAAGTTTTCCCCAAGATACCCATACATGTTTGTTATGATATATGATATGATTATGAGAACTGCATGCTAGATTAGGGCTAAGGATCTAGGAAGGATGCCTTATATGCCTATTGTATGATTATGAGAACTGCATGCTAGATTAGGGCTAAGGATCTAGGAAGATGCCTTATATGCCTGTTGTATGTGCTTGTTGAGCTGCATGATAGTACTGACTAGTCAGAAATATGATAGCCTGATTAGGATATGCTTGGTTTGGGTTACTCAAATCCTGAATGTTGTGTGCTTTGTGCTTTTAGGAGTTCTAGTTATCTTCAACTAACTAATAAACGAATATGCTAAGTTACATATTATGAGGACTAAATAATTTCAGAATGTTAGATTTAGCCCTATTTCGCAGCTCTCATTTGAGTCTAACCGTTGTAGGGAGAGACCTCTCATTCGAAGAATTATCTAGTCTTAGTAATATGTAATGGTATTCGCGAGCTAGTTAGGGAGAGATAACAGGGACTTCTTATGCAGCTGATGGTGGAGAGTGAATTGGAGGTTAGCCTAGGGTAAGCCTAGGATGAGATTAGTACAATGAGCAGTAGTAGTGAAAGGTACTTGGTGAAGTCAAGGAAATTCTTGAGGAAAGTACGAGTAGATGTGGAAGGTACTATGGGCCCGTACTACTGAAAGCAAAGGATCCGTACTCGATTCAAGGAGGGTTGAGATATAACTAGGGAACTTGTAGAGTGTGTAAGACCTCTCGAGATTATGTATGACCCTGAAAATTATGAGATTTGATTCAGAATGGTGGTGACACGTCATGAAGCAGGAGGTTTAGGGTCTGGATCAGGTTCAGGTTTATGTTTGGGTTCCAAGTCGGTTGATTATGGATTACACGAGTTCATCGCGTCTGAGATTACGAGAGGTATCCTTGAGGTGACCCCGATGATTTTCGGGTCAATCAACGAAGGGATCATTGAGCTGATGGAGGATCGCCTCAGGGCATTCCTAAGTGACATGGCATCTAGCCAGTCAGGGACACGCACACTCTCCTTCAAGGACTTCAGGGGATGTGCACCAGACTTTCATGAGGCGGAGGACCCCATTGTGGCCAGGAGATAGATTGCAGACATCGAGTCTGCATAGTTGACGAGCTTCTGCCTTGAGGGTTTGAAGGTTCGATATGTTTTGGGATGTTTGAGAGACACAACTAGAGACTGGTGGGAGGTAGTCAATGATTCATTGGGAGCCCCAACCATTGAGGCTATGAACTGGTCAGACTTTGTGACTAGGTTTAGGGCTGAGTTTGCATCGGTTGTGGAGCTTCAGCAGCTGGCTAGGGAGTTTCTGGATATGAGGCATACTACTGAGTCGTTGGCGGAGATTATCGCTAAGTTTAGGGAGAGGGCCTTACTGGTGCCTTGATACGCGGGTAACGAGGAGATGAAGAAGACCCGGTACCATGACATGCTGAGAGCTGAAATTCAAAAACATGTCAGCTACTAGGCATGCTCGAATTTGGATTACATGATAGCAAGGGCGAGGGATAGGGAGATTGATATAGAGCACATCAGGAAGAGGTAGGCGGAGACTGGGCAGACTACTGGGGTTTCAGGGAAGAAACCCAAGGGGTTCGACTCTAGGTCGAAGGGATAGCAAGATCGGGGCCGCTGTGGGAAATGTGGCATGTCACATTAGGGAGTTTGCAGAGCTGGGGGATTGGGATGCTATAAGTGCAGAAAGATGGGGCACTTTGGAAGGGATTGTATTGCCCCTACCCCCACCTTTCAGACATTAGACCTGATTTGCTTTCACTACAATCAGAAAGGCCATAAATAGGCCAACTGTCAAAGATTGACATCAGGAGCGCCAGTGGCGATGCCAGCTCCAACGACCCTGCGGATCACGGATGGCCGACAGGGCAAGACAGAGGCTCTAGTGGTGAGGACCTGAGCCTTCCAGTTGACCATCGAGGAGGTGCGTGCCGCACCAGATGTGGTGACGGGCATGTTTTCTTCTCCCTAACTCTTTTTACATGTCGGTTATGATATTTATGTTCTATGTTTTATGTGTTTTGTTTAGGATCGTTCCATGTGAACGACATCCCAATACAGGTGTTATTTGACTCGGGGGCTACCCGATCATTTGTCTCTCTTGCATTTAGCAAGAGGGTTCCCAAGTCTCCAGGGATGTTGGGTTATCCTTTAGAGGTTGAGATTCCTGACGACCAATCTGTCCGGGCAAGTCTACAGGGATTGGGTCTTGAGAATGTATGACGAGCGTTACCTCGTGGAATTGGTTTGTTGGATTAGTGTCTAAGCTCGTAACTATATTTGGTAAGTACTTGACCCAGTTGTGCATGGTACTTTTAGGTTGCCTTCACCATAGCAATTTGACAGGATAATTTATGGAGAGAGAGAGAGAGAGAGAGATAAGATATTATTATTTATTAATACATTATAAGAATAATATATTAAAAGAGAAATCATATTATTTGATTAATATTGGTCATAAATTAATTAGGATGGGAAACCTAATGGACTAAGGGGGAACGAAATTAATTAAATAAAGGGGCATAAACTATCAAATGTGTGATAGTTAAGTTTTGGGATGGGAAACCTAATGGACTAAGGGGGAACGAAATTATGATGAGGGATCATCATATTTTCATCCAAGGTCCCATTCCAGAAGGTTCCATGGGCTAATTGGTGATTAAGTTGTCCATTAGGGTTTTGACAGAAACCCTAGCAGCCTACAGTATAAATAGGACCCTTGGGCTATGAAAATCGGCTACACTTGATCTCAAGAGAAATCCTAGAGCCGATTTTAGCATCCTCTCTTCTCTCTCATAATTGCATTCTTGCTAGTTGGTGTTTGTAAGTCATTAGAACAGTTACACTTGTGACTCTAAGCTCCAAGACAAGAAGGAATCTAGCAGTCAACAAAAGGTAATCATCTAGATCTGATTTGTATGTTATATTTCGAATTCATACTTCTAGATATAGGGTTTGCAAGTCTTGGATTCATTGCATGTACAATAGAGAAGCCTAGATCCAAGCATTAGGGTTTGCATGAGCACATAGGATGTTTATTTGTGTAAAACCCATCTTGGTTCCTATTCCGTTGCATGGGAACAAGGTCATCATCGGCATGGATTGGTTGAGCTCTAATGGGGCGGTGATCGACTGTGCTGTGACAACCCAAAATTTATTCCGTCATTATAACCCGTTTCCGTTAATAGAATATTCTATTTTATAAAAGTTCCGTTAATTTGGGGTCGACAAATAAATAAATGTTTTATTTTATTTTCATTTTATGTTATTATTATCGTAATAAAATAAATAAAAACACGTAAAAATACATTTCCATTTAGTTGGAAAAAGTTGATTTTTAATTACGACCGTTTAACTGGGTAAAACTTTAAACCTCGTTAAACATAAGTATCGGGTAGTCGTATACCGGGTACAACACCCAAGCCCTATATAAAGGTGGGTGGACACTCTTTAGAACTTTTTTACACACTAGACACACTTTCTCTCTCTACTCTCTCTCCTCAAGTCCGATTTCATCTCAAAACCGCAAGTTTCTACCTCCAAAACGTAAGTTCCCTTACCCTAACTTGTTCTAAACATCATTTCTTGTTGTTATAGCTCAAAAATCATGCAAGAAGGATGAAAATAAGGAGTTTACGACCTAAGAACCTCCTTAGGCCGTGAACCCCTAAAATGGTGCCAAAATGCCCAAAACTCTCCCCTTTAGGCTTAGAAACTAGTTTCGGATCTAACCTAGAAGTGTTTAAGCCTTGAATCCTCAAGTTTGAGGGCTTGAAAGAGGGTTTACAGTCCAAGCAAATGCTTAGACCGTAAACACCCTCAAAGCATGCAAATCAAGCCCAAAACACTTCCAAACCACATTTTAGGCTTAGATATGACCTAGGTGTTGGATTGATGTCTAAGTCCATAACTATTTTGGTGTGTACTTGACCCGATGGTGCATGGTCCTTTTGGGTTGCCTTCACCAAAGCAACTTGATAGGATGAATTATGGAGAGAAAGGATTAAATATGATTTATTAATATATTATGAGAATAATATATTAAAGGAGAAATCATATTGTTTAATTAATATTAGTCAAGAATTAATAAGAATTAAGTTTGTGACTAAAAGAGATTAATTAAACTTAAGGGACTGGAATTGTAATTGTAAGATAATTGCAATTGGGCCATGGATTACCTTATAATATAAGGGTGGATGAATTCTATGGGGAAACCCATTAGAAATCGTCCAAGGCCTTTAAGGAAAGGAGTTCATGGGTTGCTTAGGGCTTAAGCATCCAAATTAGGGTTTCCTTGTTAGTTAACCCTAATAGCCTCTCTATTTAAAGTGCCCTGAAGCCCCAAAAACGTGGTGAACTAATTGTCTAGGGTTTCACACGTTTTGGGCAGCCTCCTTCTCTTCTCTTCTTCATCCTCTTACTCTTAGTGTTTGTGAACCATTAGAGAAGTGACATTTGTGACTCTAAGATCTCTAAAGTCAATACAAGAAGGATTTGTGATTGTTATTGCTACATAACAATCAAGGTAATATCTAAAACCTATTCTTATGTTTATATTGATTATCATATACTAGATCTAGGGTTTATAGTCTTGGATGAATTGCATGTACAATAGAGAAACCTAGATCCAAGCATTAGGGTTTGTATGAGCACATAGGATGTTCTTATGGCTAAAACCCATCAGTGGTATCAGAGCCTTGATTGGTTTCTATTGTATTGGTGCCTTATGTGTTTGTTCAAGCTACAAAATCGATTTTTAGCCCATCTACCTGATGAACTCGGCGAGTCCCATTGTGGACTCGGCGAGTAGGCCCCTACTCGGCGAGTCCATAGGGGTACTCGGCAAGTTCGAGCGTCAGAAAGAGAAAGAGGGGATTTCGGGATTTCTTGCTGTTTTTCTCATGGATACTTGCCTTATCTGTTTTAGGTCATTAAAATCCGATTTTATACATATTTATGAGTATATCCTTGATTAAACAAAAGATAATTACCAATTGATTAGATAATAACTTCCTTATATGATTAAAGTTGGATTATTTGTATTAATTGGGTAACTTATTTTGCAAGAACTTGAAATTAGGTCAAATATAGATAGTGATAAAATTAATTGTTTAATTTATATTATTTGTTATTTGATCCTTGTGTTATGAAAAGTTTCAATTTTCCCCCTTTAGGTTTTATAGTTTAAATTTTTTTGTTTTGAAAGTTAAATAGTTGAAACCCTAATGTTTTGAAATGTTTCAAAACTTGCCCTCAAGTTTTGGAATTTAAAAGTTGATTAAAGGTTTAATTTAGGAATGTTAAATTCTAAAACCCTAGTATTGTTTTGAAAAAGTTCAAATCACACCCTTATGGTTTTATTAATTAATTAAGGTGTATAATTAAAAGAGGTTTAATAAATGCATAAAGTTTTGGTTTACAATTTAATTGAATTAATGTTTGTCATAGTTCGGTGGAGCGTGTGTAGTTTACCGGCACATCGAATAGGTGACTGTAACATGTGGGGGCACCATGTAAGTTTGCATGGTTATTCACAGCCGCTTTGTGATCCTCGGCATCCCAGTCACAAACTAGAGGGGCATATCGAGATTTAAACATGCCATTGAAAAGTTCAATGAATCTCAAAGGATCTAGGAGTTTTCAAAGCATGTAAAACTTAATTAGTTTTTTGTTTTTCATGGTGGAAAATTAGTGAATCGTCATTCACTTACCTTCGAATGTTCTGCAATTTGGGTTACAGCATCCCTCTCCCGAGTTGTGGAATATTGCGGTGGGTCCTAGCCTTAATATCTCATTTGGGTGATTTATTAAGGACTCAATCTATCAACTAACTTGAATTTATTTTTCTCTCGTTTTGTAGATGTCAATGTACGACAACTATGGTCTTCCCAAATCCCGTGGAACAAGCATTCCACATGAAGATGATATTCCACGATTCGATCGAGGAACAAGAAATCATGCTTCACTTCCTCTATCTCCTCCGATTAGTCTCCCTAACCCACAAGATCGAAGAATTGAAAGGTTCAATGTCACTAAAGCACTATTGGAAATGAAACATGAAGATGGTCAACCCGTGTGTGCCCACGTTCTAGGAATGAAATCACATATCGATAGGTTGATAATGTTGGGTGCGTCATTCCCTGATAAGTTGGCTGTGAAATGGGTTCTTCAGTCACTTCTTGAATCATATAATGAGTTCAAAAGAAAGTATTATATGATGGATCATGACGAAAACCTCATTGACCTAACTTACATGCTCATTGTTGTTGAATCAGAAATGATTTGGCAAAGCAATGGAGCATATTTGTTGGGAAAGTCAACCAACCATGCTTCCGAGGACGTTCTAGGAGAATCGACATGCATTTGCTGCCAAGAGAAAGGGTGTTGGATACAAGTCTGCCCTAAGAGCCTGAAGAGTCCAGAAGATGGGAGAGTTAAAGAGTATGGTTGTGCTTCAGGTAAAATCCACTATCTAACTCCATTAAGTTCCTATTCGTTGATTCTTAATACATAATGTGATGAGATTACATTTGAATGTTTTGTAGGATCAGTGAAAAGAGAAGAATCTTAATGGAAAAGCAAGACGAGTCTAATCACAACGAAATGGATCTCGATCGCATGGACTTAAAGATTAGACTTTGAGCTTAGAAAGTTATGATAGAATTGTTAGGAATATTTGACTACATAGTTTTTCAGTTGATTTTGCATTGTAATGACAAATGTTTTCTACTGCTTTTATGAATAAAATAAATTTTGGTTTGACTCATTTATTTATTTATTTATTTCCTTGCAATGAAATCGTTATGAAAAATTGATATTCGTATATTTCTACAACGAGTGGATGTGATTCTTAATTATGTTGTTTGTGGAAATGTCAAGAATTTACCAAATAGGGAGAGTTTCTCATCGCCCAAGTTTCAATTGGACAGAAATTTGGAATCATGCAACTTGGTTGCACGATGAATGAGAAATTTCATATTTGGATATTAAACTAATTCGTTGACAAAGTGTCAAGTGAAGGACTAGGAGATCAAGTACACAAGGTTGTGTGTTGATCAATTCCACCACAAAAATGACAAAGATATTCGTCATGATTTACTAAAGGTTTAGTAAATATGATTATACTTATAAGATTAAGTGTAATTCTGAATTGATTGAAAGAGTTTAAATCAATAGCAGAACGAATAAGAAGAATCAAGTAGGCAGAAAGATAAAAGTTTCTCTATTCTAAGAAGAAGGGAGAGTATCTTTTATTATGTTTTATGATAAGTCTTAATGATTAAGAACCACATCTCAATTGATCCTTTAAGTGAGTTTTAGTGCAATGGTATGTCTAAGAAGAGGAATCGAGAATTGAAGAAATGGTTAAATCAAAAAGTCAATCATACTTCGTTCCAATAACAAGTCTTAGTGTTAAGATTGTGACGTTGAGTGACAAGTCTAAAGAAGGTTTATAACATGTAGAATTTGGAAAAGGATTTTCTTATTTTGTACATTTGAAATTGGAAAGTTGTGATGTCTTGGATAAGACAAAGATCAACTATGACCAATTTTATGAAATGTTTTGTCTTGATAAAGGCTACACTAACTCTTGAATATTTGTTTGTCAAGAAATGTTTATTGACAAGAGAATCTTATATGTCAAGGAGTTAGTGGGAGTCTTAATGGTCTTGAAAGGTTTCAAGAACAAATCAAGAATAAACCTTATCGATCATCACTAGCACACGAGTAGAGGTTTACACCCTATCGTGTTGACATTACCGTGTTTCTGTGCCGTTCCAATTGAGTTAATTATGCATGTGAGCCTATGAGTTCTCATTTGAATGCATAAAAGGCAAGGACCTTGATCAATTGAAAGTACATTGATAGGAAAGGGTGAGCTGCTTAACTACTTGGAAGACATGGTGGGCAACCGTGTTACCATAAGGCAAGAAATCAAGATTGAGAAGGTTCGGTCCATATGAGTTTGAGTTTGTCGTAAACTTTGTTTTTGAAAAATTCACATGGATAGGAACACATACACCATTAAAATCTAAGTGTCATAAGATTCCCTCCTTCATTGAAATGACTGTGAGGAAATGCTTTCACTAAGGAAGATTTTAAGAAGATAGTGATTGTGAAAATTGTATTCTCGAATTCGATTATGGTTACGGTATCCTTTTCCATGATTCAAATTATGAAATTTGGCAATTAGTCTAAATTGTTTAAGACACACATATAAACTATCTAAGGCAAAGGTGTATAAGTTTAGGAAGCCTTGATAAAAGATTATCAAAGCATTGGGTATTAGAAATATGAACTTAAAGAAATTCAATAGGCATTGTTTTTCTGAAAGTTAAGCTATTTCTGAATGCATGTCAAAGCTAGTGGGAGCATAAGTGTTATGTTTATAATAATCATCGTGATAGTGGGAGCATAAATTTTATGCTTGTATGATTATTAAGGCAAGTATTTCAAGTTAGCAATATTAATTATAGGAAAACAAGAGTTATACCTTGTCAGGTCGTAAGGGTTGTGAAGTTGTTTTGCTATAATTAAGGGAGAGAATATTATGCTTCATTTCAAATCTAAAGGCTTAGGTTGTGGAATGTTAATAAATTTAGTCAAGGATACATAGTGCGTTGTTAAATTTCGATTATGATTACGGCATTCCTCTTCATAGTTCAAATCGTGAGAACGTAGCACATAAAATATTATGGCAGAAGATTAATAAAGTATCAAATCTTTATGTAACAATTATGCATCGTGTCCCATACGCTTCGGGTATAGGATCGATTGCAAATGCTATAATATTTGACCATTCTAAAAATTTTCAAATGTCTAGCGCATTAAGAGGGAAAAGGATAAGAATCGGTTTTGACGAAGATAATTAAACAACTATCAAAGGACAATCCAAAGTTCATCGAGGATTGATCGCTTGTGAGTAGTTGGAAGCATGATATTGGATGGACCATATCGACTATATTATGAATAGATAAGATTCTATTGAGAATGAGTTGTCACATGGTAAGTATGGAAACATTTCCATATTGGGAGTTGGATATTGAAAGTCTGTGTCTAGATTAGAAATTTTATGCAAAATGATGTTCAAAGGAATGTACTTTGAGTGAGAGACATCACATCTATGGAATTGTCTTGTAACAATCTCCGATAGAGGACTTTGTAATTTCATTGGCAATAGTCCTTGTGACTGTAGTGCAGTGACATTACGAAAGGATCATTGCATAAAATGTTAGAATCTAACATATTCTATAAGTGGCAAGAATTTGATGTTCTTTCACTTGTGAAAAGGATTAGGAGTTGTGAAATGAGTATGATTGGAAATGTGTTCATTTGATCTATTTCACAAAGTAAGAATCGTAGGTAAATATTGTGTGCATGCTAAGAGCATGGGACAAGCGTTGTAATAATTCAAGTAAGAAGTTGATTACCCGAAACAACAAATAATGAGTAATCGATATGGTGATAAATAAAATGTGTTTTATTTATACTCAAAGATTTGAGGCCATATGGGATTAGTATTATTCTTGTGTTTCACTTTGCATGTTTTGACTTCCTGAATAATTTAATTGGTTGAAAACAGTCAAATTATTCGAACGGGCCACAGTCGTTCATATGTTGAAAGTAGATATGAATAAAGACTGTCGTGAATTGGTGTGTAGATTGTCTAAAGAGTATTAGACATAAGCAAATGTTTGCTGCAACGTTCATGAGTGCTTATGAATATGATTTGCGCATTGGATTAAACCCACGCTCACTTGGATCACTTCACGGATTTTATCACAGGTGATTGGTGAGACGATAATATCTTATATTCTTGAAATCGAGATGTGTGAGTTGTATCTTGCGAGTCGGTTGCACATTGATAATATGTAAACACACCAGTAACTTGGTGTTATAAAACATATTGTTGTGTGTGATTCGGTAAGTTAGTGCAAGCGAGCATTGAGTCAAAGTTTATCCGTTCCTTTTATCCAAAGTAGGATAAAAGTGATATCTTTGAGCCCCTCGATGATTTAGTGATGGCACCTAAGTGCTTGGCCAAGCCGGGACTAAATTGATGTTTCAATTGTAGTCTGTTGTCAGTCATCATAAATTGGAAGTCGGGAAATAGTATAGAGAGAATGATTAAGTTCATGTCTCATATCTATACGATATCAAGAATGGAGGAATATATGATCCCTTATCTAAAGGACACACGTATCTGATAAGATCAGAGTTGACAGCGGCTTTAGAAATCTACGATTGCATATCAAGATCTGAAGTCATACGCATAATAGTTATTAGACTTATCCAAGTGGGAGACTGTTGGATTAGTGTCTAAGTCCATAACTATTTTGGTATGTACTTGACCCGATGGTGCATGGTCTTTTTGGGTTGCCTTCACCAAAGCAACTTGATATGATGGATGAATTATGGAGAGAAAGGATTAAATATGATTTATTAATATATTATGAGAATAATATATTAAAGGGGAAATCATATTGTTTAATTAATATTAGTCAAGACTTATAAGAATTAAGTTTGTGACTAAAAGAGATTAGTTAAACTTAAGAGACTGGAATTGTAATTGTAAGATAATTGCAATTAGGCCATGAATTACCTTATAATATAAGGGTGGACGAATTCTATGGGGAAACCCATTAGAAATTGTCCAAGGCCTTTAAGGAAAGGAGTTCATGGGTTGCTTAGGGCTTAAGCATACAAATTAGGGTTTCCTTGTTAGTTAACCTTAATAGCCTCTCTATTTAAAGTGCCCTTAAACCCCAAAAACGTGGTGAACTAATTGTCTAGGGTTTCCACACATTTTGGGCAGCCTCCTTCTCTTCTCTTCTTCATCCTCTTGCTCTTGATGTTTGTGAACCATTAGATAAGTGACATTTGTGACTCTAAGCTTTCTAAAGTCAATACAAGAAGGATTTGTGATTGTTATTGCTACATAACAATCAAGGTAATATCTAAAACCTATTCTTATGTTTATATTGATTATCATATACTAGATCTAGGGTTTATAGTCTTGGACGAATTGCATGTACAATAGAGAAACCTAGATCCAAGCATTAGGGTTTGTATGAGCACATAGGATGTTCTTATGGCTAAAACCCATCACTAGGGACTTACAACTTCGGACATGGAACACCTAAACATCATCATTTGAAGGACAAACAAGAGTTTACGGCCCAAGCATATGCTTAGACCGTAAACTCCCTTAAAACATGCCAAATGAAGCTTTAACCCCTAAAAAGCCTTATACCCTCACTAGAACTTTTTAGGAATGAGCCAAGGACCTCAAAATCGAAGATTGGAGGGTGAACAAGAGTTCACGGCCTAAGCCATGGGGCTTACGACCGTAAACTCCCAAGGAGTGGTCCTAGGACCGTAAACTCCAAGGGAGTACTCTTTTGGAACCTTAAACACCCCTATAGCCTTGTATATTGCCTTAGAATCACTTCTAGAACCACAAGAGGATTGAAATCACTCACTTACACTCCTCCCATGAGTTTACGGCCGTAAACTGATGGGGGATGTGGTCTTTTAGCCGTAAACTCACCAAGAGTGGGTTTGTGAGGAGTAAACTCCATAGTGAGACCTAAAGACTCCTTCCTGGCAACCCATTAGCCTTCTAGCACTCAATCATAAGGCTTTTAATCACATTAGGATGTCTATATGTGTATAACTAGAGTTTAAATCACTAATTACTTGTAAACATATGACTTCATATGTTACTAGGGTCATAAAGGGTGTACAAGTCTTTACTTGACACCAAACGCTCATCCGACACATCCACCCGATCTACTCATTGCAGGTGAGTTCATACCCCTTAATGAACCTTTTTAAATGTTTTTACATGTTTTAGGGGGGGGGGGATACAAGTATAAAGCTACAAGTTTTATTATCAAATCATATGTGATTCACAATTTATCATCAAAAGGGATTTTTCTACACTTTTAGCAACTCACCAATAAAACCGTTTTAATTAATTATCAAATGCAATTTTAAGATTTAATTGTTGATAAACCATTTTCAAAACTGTGTTTAAACTACTTTTCTTTTAAAATATATCTACACTAATGTATTTATATAAGTAAGACTTGAAGGACTTAGGATCGAAAGCTAGCCTTATTTCCTGTTCTTGTTTGATATGGTCTTAGGGTATCTGTTATCCATCCGACTGTCGTTGATTTCTTAGTTATATATCATATATATTTGTGTTAGATATGAAAGTCTTCGTCTTATACAATACCTTTGTTATTCAAAGGCATGAAATCATACACTCTACTTAACTATAATAGGTATAGTTAAGACTACTGCTCGTTACCTCTAGTACTATTATACTCACTATAACTGCTATTATTACAAGTTAATACACGTATAAGGGAACACTCTATGAACTATACTAAAAGTCTAGTATACTATAACACAAGAGAATACACTAATCCAGAGTATAACACACTATCCCGCTATAAGACACTCTACCGCGCTTACACCATGTGACCAGGGCTTCCCGGAAGGGAAGCAACACTACGTGTATAGATCTATACAGGACGGACGCTATTACATCCCGACTGTTAACTACAGTCCGAGCCGACCAGGCCCTGGGTTGGCACTACATCACTACACTACGTATGACCGGGAAGGTCATCGGGCTCTCTATTATCACACAGTTGGTTACATGAAGGGTTACACCTATATCCAAATTAATACACTAAGACTTAAAGTCTAAGCTAATATCCCGAAGTAATTAAATATCTATTACTAACTAAAGTTGCACCACTACTACTGTTAGCAAGCATAACATTTCTTCAGCTATGTTACTCAAATGAGATTTATTACTGTACTTTTATAACTGAAGGTTTCAATGATAATACTTTTACACAGTCAAAGGATTTAACTTACAAATGTACATTTCTGGAAAATATAGGATTTTCTAGGGATTTCTACTACTCACAAACATGAGTTTCAGTTTTCATATTACATGTTTGTAAAACTATTTTACACAAATAACGAAACTAAGTTCTTATGAACTCACCAGCTTTATGCTGATACTCGTTTTCAAAATAACTTGTATCCTCAGGTCAAAGATAGACATGTACTGGTGCAGCTTTTGGAGAAGATGGAGCACATACAAGACCCATCTTTTATTTTGTTATACTTTTGGTGTCTATTAAACTTTACAGAACACATTTGTAAATAAACTTACTATATAAATGAAATGGTTGTTGTCGCTTGTTTTTACTATTATGCAATTGTTATGATACTGTACATGACGTCCTCCACCCCAGAACGTATTCCGCCGTTCTCAGTTTTGGGGTGTGACAGATTGGTATCAGAGCATTGTTTATAGTGAATCAAGTATATCAACCTATAAAAGATATACAAACTATAACACTTCGGGACTAAAACACTCTGACCAAGAATATATACTTATAAATACTAAAATATTTAATTAAGTATATATATATATATATATATATATATATATATATATATATATATATACATTCACCACTACAAAAGGATCAGTATCATACTAGAACAGAACAAAAGTATTAAGATTGTTGAACAACACAATTAAACTTAGAGACATATAGTCACATCTGGGTGGATGTAGCCTGATCAACTGCATTTTTCTAGGAGTGACTAGCATGTGCCTAAGAGTGATTGTGGTGTTGCAACAAGTCTAAAAACTTACCAACGCTACCATAAGAATGTTAGAACAATAATACTATAGGAGTATTCTGCATTCTACTAACTACGTATGTGATAACTAAAAGGGGTCGTTACTGGTAGGACGATAGTTGCTAAGTGGATACACCACGGTTACATGTGACTAGGGCGCTATAGACTCAGAATATGTGGCCTTTGCTTCATTTCATGTTCTTGTTTGATTGGGGATCTGAAGTTAGGGTTGCTTATTCGAAGGACTATCTTGCTTCGGTTACATGTAATTGGTATGCACTACGCAAGTATTGGGTCGACTAATAACGATCCATCTTATAAGTATCCTAGATGAGTACGTCTACTAACCTTTCTTTCCCCATTCTCACGTAGATAGCATGGCTGGCTTCCACCATCCTGGCGATCCGTATTATCCAAACCAGAGCAATGGAGGATGGCTCGATGAGGAGCCAGAAGATGACCACCTGATCCCTTTGGATGATCATCATGTAGAAGGCTTTTCGTATAGCTCCAGCTCCGAGCCAGAAGTTAACAACCTACCCCCTGCAGCTCCAAACCCCAACCCCCATCCGGCATTTCAAGGTCCCACTCCCATGTGGGCAATAACCTTGAACCAATGGAGCGAGGAGCAGGGTCAGCCTTTACCTTACAATGGAGACCGAAGCTTCTACAACATAAGCGAGGGAGGATCAGCGGACCGAGTTCTGCCCATCATGGTCCGAAGGATTGCCAGGAACATCGAGCAAGGTCAAGCAGCCATTGGCCGAGTTGTAGAAGTGGATGCCAACTCAAATCTCAACACTGTTCGCATCCGCTAACTTGAAGAAGCGATGGATAGGACGAGGAGGACCAACGAGGCTCTATAGCAACAACTAACTGCATCCCGAGCCGAAGTTAGGGAACTCCGAGCACGTCAGAGGGCTCATGAATGACATCTTCAAGAAGTTTTGCGCCAAGTAGCTGATCTGAGGGTTCGCCCAATGGGGACCCGTCGCCAGTAGTAGATGTTGAAACATCTCACTCTTTTGTTTAAGGACTAGCCTTTTCTTTTCTATGCTCGGTAGAGCACTTGTCTGTAAACATTCCTAACTTTGAAAGTACTCTAATTAGGCCTCTAGACTGCCAACATTTTCCTTATGGTATGATGTAAGACCTACTGTTAGATCACCTTTCCCGAACTTGTATTACATCATTAATACCAGTAAATTGGCAGTTAACTACTCTATTGCTATGACTCTCTCTCTCTCTCTCTCTCTCTCTCTCTCTCTCTCTGTTTTTCGGACTATGTTGATTTAGGCCATGAAACACTCTTATCATATATGCAATAGACTCTTACTATTTTCATCATCCCTATTAACATTCAGTGAAAGATGCCTCCTCGCAAGCGCCCAAACAGAGGCAGACCAGCGACTCAAACTCCACCTCCTCCTCCGCAGTTCGATCCAGTGCTGTTTCAAACAGCTGTGACCGCAACTATGGCCCAAATGAATTCTGACGATGCTAGTGGATCCGGAATGGGCATCAACTCCAGACATGGTGAAATTCCCTCACGTACACAGGGGTGTACTTATAAAGATTTCATGAACTGTAAACCCACATTTTTCAATGGGACCAGAGGAATCCTTGCTCTGTCCCAATGGATCGAAAGAGCCGAAGCTGTTTTCGAAATGTGCTCGTGTCCCGAAGAAAGCAAAATCAAGTTCGTTGCTGCCACCTTCACTGAAAGGGCCCTGACATGATGGAATGGCCACGTCAGTTCACTCTCTCTAGTAACATCCAATGCCATGGGCTGGGATACACTGAAGGACCTACTGAGAAAGGAGTACTGCCCTAGAGGGGAGGTTCAGAAGCTTGAAGAGGAACTTTAGAACCTCAAGATGAAGGGAACAGACATAGTAGCTTATACGGCCAGGTTCTGCGACCTGGTAGCTATGTGCCCTAACATGATTCCTTCTGCGAGCAAGAAAATGGAACGATACATCTGGGGTTTAGTGCCCCCGAATCAAGTAAATGTTTTATCTTCCCATCCTGCAACCTTTGATAGCGCCAAGGAGTTGGCTCACAGGTTGATCGATCATGAAACTCCTTCCACTCCAGCTACAGCAACCACAACTGCCACTGCACCACCCAATTCAACCGACAAAAAGATGAAGTTTTGGGTTCAGAAAAAGGGAAAGAAAACTCAAACCTCCTCCAAAGACCAACAAATCGTGGTTGTCCATGCTGCCACCACTCCTGCTACCCTGGTACTAGCAAAAACTTATGTTGGGAACCTGCCCAAGTGCCCCAAGTGCCCTTTCCATCATAACGGCCCCTGCCGTGAATTACACTGCACCAACTGCGGCCGGAAGGGCCATACCGTCCGGTTTTGTAGATCCCAACCCAAACCTATCTCTCAAGTCCCCAGTTCGGGAGTGAGTCAGGCCTGCTATGGCTGCAGTGAAGTGGGCCATTTCAAGAAAAACTGCCCGAAGGCTGGGAATGCGGGAGGAACAAGAAAACTACTTGATATTGGCCACAATGAAGCAGTAGCGGATCCCGCAGTAGTCACGGGTACGTTCCTTCTCAACAACTCTTATGCATGTGTCTTATTCAATAGTGGTGCAGAAAGAAGCTTCATAAACCAAAACTTTAAACACTTACTTAAGCAATCCCCGCAACCACTAAAAGAAACATTCATCGTAGAAATGGCTAACAGAAAGACAGAAAGCTCTAACGAAATTAACATAGGTTGTACCCTCACATTAGACGATCATTCATTCCCAATCGATCTCATACCAGTCTCGATCAAGAGTTTCGATGTCATTGTTGGCATGGACTGGTTGAGTCTTCATCGTGCCGATATCCTGTGCTTCGACAAAGCCATCCGCCTAAATCCACCGAATCACGAAACTCTGTTAATCCACGGAGAAAAACCCGGTACGAGCCTTCGTATCATCTCAAGTATTCAAGCCCAGAAATACTTTGTGTAAGGAATATCGTGCCTTTCTTGCACACGTCGCCGACACAAGCCAGAAAGCAAGAGATCCAAAAGACATCCCTGTTGTATGCGATTTCCCTGATGTCTTTCCAGAAGAGCTTCCAGGTTTACCTCCCAAACGTCAGGCTGAGTTTAGAATCGACCTAGTCCCAGGAGCTACCCCCGTAGCTAAGTCGCCCTATCGTTTAGCGCCTGCAGAGATGCAAGAACTATCCGACCAACTTAACGAACTGCTCAGCAAGGGATTTATAAGACCGAGCTTCTCACCCTGGGGAGCTCCGGTCTTGTTCGTGAAGAAGAAAGACGGATCGTTCCGTATGTGCATCGATTATAGGGAGCTCAACAAACTCACAGTCAAAAATCGCTACCCCCTTCCCCGTATAGACGACATATTCGACCAACTACAAGGGGCGAGTTACTTTTCCAAGATTGATCATAGGTCCGGGTATCACCAGTTACAAGTGCTTGAGGAGGATGTTCCGAAGACAGCCTTCCGAACTCGTTACGGGCATTACGAGTTCGTAGTGATGTCCTTTGGACTGACTAACGCACCCGCAGTTTTCATGGACTTGATGAATAGGGTGTGTTGTCCATACTTAGATCAGTTCGTCATCGTCTTTATTGATGATATACTTGTCTACTCTCAGAGCGAGGAAGAACACAGGAATCATCTCTGACGAGTCCTAGAAACCCTACGATCGGAGAAGTTATACGCGAAGTTCTCTAAGTGCGAATTTTGGATCCGAAGAGTTGAATTCTTAGGACACGTGGTTAGTGAGGAAGGAATCCACGTGGACCCATCCAAGATTAAAGCTATCAAGAACTGGTCAGCACCGAAGACACCTACAGAAATTCGTCAATTTCTAGGCCTCGCTGGCTACTACCGCAGATTCATTCAGAACTTCTCTTGGGTTGCAAAACCTCTTAGCGCATTGACACAGAAAGGCATATCATTTGACTGGGAAGAGAAACAGGCAAAGGCATTCCACACCCTGAAGTGAGCTCAATGCACCGCACCAGTATTATCCCTTCTCGAAGGGACATAAGATTTTGTGGTATACTACGATGCATCGAACCAAGGGCTCGGTTGTGTCTTGATGCAACGAGGTAAGGTCATCGCCTATACCTCAAGACAGATGAAGACACATGAGATTAACTACACCACTCACGACCTCGATTTAGGGGCGGTCGTATTCGCTCTAAAGATCTGGAGACATTACCTGTATGGAACAAAGAGCATAATATCCACTGACCATAAAAGCCTCCAACACATACTGAACTAGAAGGAACTCAATATGAGGCAACGACTAAGCTACCCAAGATAACGGGTGGGCTGGATACCATATGGGTCATCGTCGACAGACTGACCAAGTCCGCACACTTCCTACCCATCAAAGAAATAGACAAGATGGAGAAACTCACAAGAACATACATTAAGGAAATAGTACGACTGCATGGTGTCCCTGTATCTATTATCTCTGATAGAGATAGTAGGTTTACTTCGAGATTTTGGCAATCACTGCAAAAAGCATTAGGGACGAGGCTGGACATGAGTACAGCCTACCATCCGCAGACTGACGGACAAAGTGAGAGGACGATCCTAACCTTAGAGGATATGCTGCGAGCCTGTGTGATTAACTTTGGTAAATCGTGGGATACACACTTACCCCTGGTGGAGTTTTCCTACAACAATAGTTATCATACGAGCATCAAAGCAGCTCCATTTGAAGCCCTCTACGGTCGGAAGTGCAGATCCCCTCTGTGCTGGGCTGAGGTGGGTGACACTCAGTTAGCTAAAGGACGAGTTCCTGACAGCACCCTCACGGGTCCGGAGATCATTCGAGAAACGACCGAAAAGATTGTACAGATTCACGAACGATTAAAAGTCACTAGGGATCGACAGAAAAGCTACGCAGACAAACGAAGAAAACCTTTGGAATTCCAGGTGGGAGACCGAGTCCTTTTGAAAGTCTCACCCTGGAAGGGCATGATACGCTTTGGAAAGCGTGGAAAGCAGAAACCAAGGTACATAGGACCTTTCGAGATTCTCGCTAGAATCGGCCAAGTAGCTTACAAACTCAACCTACCCCACGAGCTAAGTAACATACATCCTACCTTCCATATCTCAAACTTGAAGAAACGCCTGTCCGACGAGACTCTCGTAATCCCGCTCGACGAGATCGAAGTCAACGAGAGCCTCAACTTCGTGGAAGAGCCTGTGGATATTATGGACCGGGAAGTAAAACGAACGAAACAAAGCCGCATCCTAATTGTGAAGGTTCGATGGAACGCCAAACGAGGACCGAAGTTCACTTGGGAGCATGAGGATCAAATGAAACTCAAATATCCCCATCTCTTTGCTTAGTAGTACTGTAATAACTTAGCAGCTTAAATTCTAAATTTCGGGAAGAAATTTCCTTAACGGGGGGATGATGTGACAACCCAAAATTTATTCCGTCATTATAATTCGTTTCCGTTAATAGAATATTCTATTTTATAAAAGTTCCATTAATTTGGGGTCGACAAATAAATAAATGTTTTATTTTATTTTCATTTTATGTTATTATTGTCGTAATAAAATAAATAAAAACACGTAAAATTACATTTCCATTTAGTTGGAAACAGTTTATTTTTAATTACGACTGTTTAACCGGGTAAAACTTTAAACCTCGTTAAACATAAGTATCGGGTAGTCGTATACTGGGTACAACACCCAAGCCCTATATAAAGGTGGGTGGACACTCTTTAGAACTTTTTTACACACTAGACACACTTTCTCTCTCTACTCTCTCTCCTCAAGTCCGATTTCATCTCAAAACTGCAAGTTTCCGCCTCCAAAACGTAAGTTCCCTTACCCTAACTTGTTCTAAACATCATTTCTTGTTGTTATAGCTCAAAAATCATGCAAGAAGGCTGAAAATAAGGAGTTTACGGCCTAAGAACCTCCTTAGGCCGTGAACCCCTAAAATGGTGCCAAAATGCCCAAAACTCTCCCCTTTAGGCTTAGAAACTAGTTTCGGATCTAACCTAGAAGTGTTTGAGCTTTCAATCCTCAAGTTTGAGGGCTTGAAAGAGGGTTTACGGTCCAAGCATATGCTTAGACTGTAAACACCCTCAAAGCATGCAAATCAAGCCCAAAACACTTCCAAACCACATTTTAGGCTTAGATATGACCTAGGGACTTACAACTTCAGACTTGGAACACCTAAACATCATCATTTGAAGGAAAAACAAGAGTTTACGGCCCAATCATATGCTTAGACCGTAAACTCCCTTAAAACATGCCAAATGAAGCTTTAACCCCTAAAAAGCCTTATACCCTCACTAGAACTTGTTAGGAATGAGCCAAGGACCTCAAAATCGAAGATTGGAGGGTGCACAAGAGTTCACGGCCTAAGCCATGGGGCTTACGACTGTAAACTCCCAAGGAGTGGTCCTAGGACCGTAAACTCCAAGGGAGTACTCTTTTGGAACCTTAAACAACCCTATAACCTTGTATATTGCCTTAGAATCACTTCTAGAACCACAAGAGGCTTGAAATCACTCACTTACACTCCTCCCATGAGTTTACGGCCGTAAACGCATGGGGAATGTGGTCTTCCAGCCGTAAACTCACCAAGGGTGGGTTTGTGAGGAGTAAACTCCATAGTGAGACCTAAAGACTCCTTCCTGGAAACCCATTAGCCTTCTAGCACTCAACCATAAGGCTTTTAATCACATTAGGATGTCTATATGTGTATAACTAGAGTTTAAATCACTAATTACTTATAAACATATGTCTTCATATGTTACTAGGGTCATAAAGGTTGTACAAGTCTTTACTTGACACCAAACGCTCATCCGACACATCCACCCGATCTACTCATTGTAGGTGAATTCATACCCCTTAATGAACCTTTTTAAATGTTTTTACATGTTTTAGGGGGGGGGGGATACAAGTATAATGCTACAAGTTTTATTATCAAATCATATGTGATTCACAATTTATCATCAAAAGGGATTTTTCTACACTTTTAGCTACTAACCAATAAAACTGTTTTAATTAATTATTAAATGCATTTTTAAGATTTAATTGTTGATAAAACATTTTCAAAACTGTGTTTAAACTACTTTTCTTTTAAAATATATCTACACTAATGTATTTATATAAGTAAGACTTGAAGGACTTAGGACCGATAGCTAGGCTTATTTCCTGTTCTTGTTTGATGTGGTCTTAGGGTATCTGTTGTCCATTCGACTGTCGTTGATTTCTTAGTTATATATCATATATATTTGTGTTAGATATGAAAGTCTTCATCTTATACAATACCTTTGTTATTCAAAGGCATGAAATCATACACTCTACTTAACTATAATAGGTATAGTTAAGACTACTGCTCGTTACCTCTACTACTATTATACTCACTATAACTGCTATTATTACAAGTTAATACACGTATAAGCGAACACTCTATGAACTATACTAAAAGTCTAGTATACTATAACACAAGAGAATACACTAATCCAGAGTATAACACACTATCCCGCTATAAGGCACTCTACCACGCTTACACCATGTGACCAGGGATTCCCGAAAGGGAAGCAACACTACGTGTATAGATCTATACAGGACGGACGCTATTACATCCCGACTGTTAACTACAGTCCGAGCCGACCAGGCCCAGGGGTGGCACTACATCACTACACTACGTATGACCGGGAAGGTCACCGGGCTCTCTATTATCACACAGTTGGTTACATGAAGGGTTACACCTATATCCAAATTAATACACTAAGACTTAAAGTCTAAGCTAATATCCCGAAGTAATTAAATATCTATTACTAACTGAAGTTGCACCATTAGTACTGTTAGCAGGCATAACATTTCTTCAGCTATGTTACTCAAATGAGATTTATTACTGTACTTTTATAACTGACGGTTTCAATGATAATACTTTTACACACTCAAAGGATTTAACTTACAAATGTACATTTCTGGAAAATATAGGATTTTCTAGGGATCTCTACTACTCACAAACATGAGTTTTAGTTTTCATATTACATGTTCGTAAAACTCTTTTACACAAATAATGACGCTAAATTCTTATGAACTCACCAGCTTTATGCTGATACTCGTTTTCAAAATAACTTGTATCCTCAGGTCAAAGATAGACAAGTACTGGTGCAGCTTTTGGAGAAGATGGAGCACATACAAGACCCATCTTTTATTTTGTTATACTTTTGGTGTCTATTAAACTTTACAGAACACGTTTGTAATTAAACTTACTATATAAATGAAATGGTTATTGTCGCTTGTTTTTACTATTATGCAATTGTTATGATACTATACATGACGTCCTCCACCCCAGAACGTATTCCGTCATTATCGGTTTTGGGGTGTGACATGTGCGTAGCAGTTGGTACGTGTTAGGACCCCAAGTGGGGGAGAGTTGGTGATTCAGGGCGAGAGGTTGCATCGTGGACCAACTTTGTGCTCAGCAGCGAGGGCTAGGCGCTACTTTAAGCAGGGTTGCACAGGGTATGTCGCCTACGTTATGGATACCTGGGAGGCGGGTAAGGCGTCCATGAGAGATGTAACAGTGGCGTGAGAGTACCCAAACATATTCCTAGAGGACTTGCTTGGGATACCTCCAAAGAGACAGGTGGAGTTCAGGATCGACCTAGTCCTTGGTGCGGCTCTGATAGCCAAGGCACCATATCGGTTGGCTCCTCCCGAGATGTAGGAGTTGTCTACACACCTGCAGTATCTTTTAGACAAAGGATTCATTAGGTCGAGCATTTCACCTTGGGGAGCCCCGATCCTGTTTGTGAAAAATAAGGACGGTTCGCATCGGTTGTCTATAGATTACTGGGAGCTAAACAAGGTAACGGTGAAGAACCATTACCCACACCCAAGGGTTGATGATCTCTTTGACCAGCTACAGGGGGCATCTTGGTTTTCCAAGATAGATTTGCGTTCAGGCTACCACCATATGCGAGTCAGAGAAGAGGATGTACAAAAGACTGCTTTCCGGATTCGCTATAGCCACTATGAGTTCGTGGTGATGCCCTTTGGGCTCACCAATCCCCTACCACGTTCATGGACCTCATGAACCGCATATGCAGACCGATGTTGGATCGGTCTGTGATAGTCTTTATTGATGACATCTTGGTTTACTCCAAAACGCAAGAGCAACACAAGGAGCACTTACGGGAGGCGTTGGATACCATGAGGAGGGAGAGCTTGTATGCCAAGTTCTCCAAGTGCGATTTCTAGTTGCGCGAGGTGCAGTTTCTGGGGAACCTTTTCAACCATAACAGTATTTTGGTCGACCTGACCAAAGTGGAGGCCGTGATGAGATGGGACGTCCCGAAGTCTCCATCTGAGATTCGGAGTTTCCTCGGGTTAGCAAGCTATTATCGGAGATTCATTCAGGAATTCTCCAAGATAGCAATACCCTTGACCCGGCTGATAAAGAAGGTCGTTGTATTTCGTTAGGGGCTTGAGCAGCAAGCGGCCTTCGAGACTTTAAGGCAAAGGTTGTGCGACGCGCCAATCTTAGCCGTGCCGGAGGCCATTAAGGATATTATAGTATACTGCAATGCATCCATCTCAGGTTTGGGCGCAGTGTTGATGTAGAGGGGTCACGTCATTGACTATGCCCGAGGCAGCTAAAGCCTCAAGAGGCAAACTACCCGACGCACGACCTGGAGTTAGGGTGGTTGTTTTCGCCCTCAAGATTTGGTGACACTACCTCTATGGGGTCCGTTGTACCATTTACACGAACCACAAAAGCTTGAGGTACCTCACGGATAAGCCGAATCTGAACATGAAGCAGCACCGGTGGTTAGATGTGGTGAAGGATTACAATTGTGAGATCGTCTATCACCCGGGGAAGGCCAATGTTGTGGTCGATGTACTTAGCCACAAGGAATTCGTAGCCCCGATTAGAGATATCTGTCTGAGGATGACAATAGTGACTCCGCTTCTGGAGAAGATCCGGGAGGCCTAGCAGGAGGTAATGAAGGAGGAACACAGGAAGAGTAAGCATATTGTGGGCCATATTTCTTCCTTCGACTATTATAGTCGCGGGCTGTTGACACTTCACCGCAGAGTGTGGGTTCCGTACGCAGGTGGTGTGCGCCAGATCCTGATGGAGGAGGCGCACAAGTCCAAATTTTCCATCCATCCCAGGGCGATGAAGATGTACAGAGATCTTCGACCTGATTACTGGTGGCCCTACATGAAGTGGGATGTAGCCTAGTATGTCGAGAGATGCCTAACCTGCAAGAAGGTCAAGGCCGAGCAGCAGAGACCTCACGACAAGACGCAACCATTGGATATCCCTATGTGAAAATGGGAGGATATTACTATGGATTTCATCACGAAGCTTCCCAGGACCGCATGAGGAGTGGATTCGATTTGGTTATTGTGGATCGGTTGACCAAGAGTGCTCGTTTCATCCCGATCCAAGAGAGCATTTCGGCTGAGAAGCTGGCTGAAATCTACATCAGAGAGGTAGTAGCTCGACAAGGAGTGTCAGTCTCCGTGATTTTTGAGCAAGACGTACGGTTTACTTCCAGATTCTGGAAGAAATTTCATGACGAGTTGGGTACTCGTATGTACTTTAGCACTGCTTTTCACCAGCAGATGGATGGTTAGAGCGAATGGACCATCCAGACTTTAGAGGATATGTTGCGAGTGTGTGTGTCTTAGACTTTGGTGGTAGCTAGGATACCTATCTTCCTTTGAAAGAGTTTTCCTATAATAATAGCTACTATGCTAACATCGTCCGTCCTCCCTTCGAGATGTTATATGGGAGGAAGTGCAGAACCTCGATATGCTAGGGTGAGGTTGGGCAGAGAGTGATGGGGAGTACCGAAGTGGTACTTAAGACGACAAAGAGGATCAGCAGGTCCAGATTAGACTCCAGATGGCCTAGAGTCGGCAGAAGAGCTATTCCAACAGACATCGATCAGACTTGGAGTTCCAATTTAGGGATATGGTCCTTTTGAAGGTGTCACCTTGGAAAGGTGTCACCTGCTTCAGAAAATGGGGCAAGCTGGGCACCAAGTATATCAGACCTTTCAGGGTTATAGCCTGGGTGTGCAAGGTGACATATAGGCTGGATCTGCTAACCGACCTTAGTCAGATCCACAACACATTTCTAATCTCCCAGCTGCGGAAGTGCTTGGTAGATGACTACGTAGTGGTGCCTCTAGAGGATATTCAGGTGGATGACAGCCTAAACTACATCGAGCGACCAATAGCCATCCCCGACAGAAAGACAAAGGATCTTAGAAACAAGAGGGTGGAGTGGGTGAAGGTGTAATGGCAGCACCGCAAGGGCTCGGAATGGATGTGGGAGCCAGAGGACGAGATGAGGGAGCACTACCCCGAGCAATTTCCAGACGTAGCAGAGTTCGAGGATGAAGTCAAAAATAAGTGGGGGAAATTTGTAACGCCTGGTTCCTGGTATATATTTTAAATAAAATTTATTCAAATTTATATGAGAACTCGAAGATTTGGAGGCCCCAAACTCGTCGAGTAGGAATTATTATGGGACGCGGGTCAGGAAACCTACTCGACGAGTTGAGAGCCCCAACTCAACGAGTAGAGCTGGTAGAGTGAAACCCTAATTTCAGGGTTTTGTACCCTATTTAAACACATTAATCCCTAAAGGTTGGCCTCATTTATAGCCTCCAAGTCCCCAAACCCTAGCCACTAAACCCTAGAGCCTTGTATGAGCTTGTGAGGCCTCTTTAAGAGAAAACTTGTGTTTTCGAAGCTTGTGGAAGAAGAGGAAGCTAGAGGACTCAAGGAGAAGAGAGTATGTAACAACGTAAAATTTCCAATTAAATTTTTAATTTTTAAAAACCACAAAAATGTATATCACATCATAATTTCAAATCCGAAACAACAGTGTTTTCAAAACAAATTCCCAAGATCTCTCAAAAGTGAACTCCATCGGTGTGAGTGTGTACGAGTCAAGTCGTTGCCTTCCCACGGTCCTCGCTGGTACCTAAGACATCAAACACAACAACTGTAAGCAAAATGCTTAGTGAGTTCCCCAATATACCACATACCATAAGTACGCCTCTCGAGGCTAACCCGACCCTCCGGTCAAGATGTCTCAGCGGGACCCTCTAGCCCCGCAGCTCGTTGGACCCTCCGGTCCGGTCATAGCTCATTGGGCCCTCTGGCCCGGTCTGAATCGTTGGACCCTCCGGTCCGGTCTATATAGTCATACAGCATACAAATAACACATAGCATAAAATCTCAAATATAACACATAATCTCATACATAGAACATAAGACCCTCTGGTTAACTCAGAATACCACTCAAGGTACGTATAGTGAGAAGACTCACCTCGTGTAAAGTCTAAGATCTCGCGTACTCGCTATCTCCCAAAATCCAACGACGACTCTACCTCGCCTAATCATAAAAATATCATATTAATACTCAAAGACTTTCATAACAAAACTTTTACCCCTTAACACCAATCCTCAGAGGGTAAAAGACCATTTTACCCCTCCTTGACCCAAAGTCCTCATGTTGACCAAAACCCTAAAAAGTCAACGAAAGTCAACCCTACGAGTACGCGGGGTGTACATCGCCAACCCATGGATCAGGGTCTCCACCCAGTACGCTGCGCGTACTAGAAGTTACGCCCAGCGTAACCATCAGACTTTAGCATTTCTCATTTCTGGTCTTAATCGGTTAAGCCATTACTCCAACTTCTAGATCCGGCTCTGTTTATGCGTCTATACCCATAAAGTCGAGACCTTTAAGCCTTGGCATGGCCGTAAAGGCTCCAACACTTCATAACATCACTCTATTCCAACTCAAGGGCCTAGATCGCATGCATGGTGCAATGTTCATGACCAAGATTGCATTTTTATGAGTCTACAACTCAAAATAGACCAGAAATACGAAGGATCTAAGCTTATGGAGACCATTTGCTCAAAAGTCTCCACCTTTGGGACTAAAACCCTAGAAAATGGTACATGAAGCATATTACAAGAACTATAGGACAAGATCCGAGCTTTTTACCTTGAAATGACGCCTCAACCTTTGCTAAGCTCAGATCTGCACTTGAATACCACTTCTATCCTTCCTCAATGAGCTCCTCTTCTCCTTTGCTACCTTGAAATGGCACCACCAAGCTTAGAATACTCACAAATGGCCTAAGAACGGTTGCACACTCTCTTTAGGGTTTCTCTCTGAGGGATGGTGGCTGAGAAGTCGAGCCACACATTCCTTTTATAGCCCTCCAAAAGAATTAGGGTTTTTAGGTCTGGACCGGTTACACCCCGCGTAACCTTGGGTATGCCTAGCGTACCTGAGGGTGAACGCGTCCAAATGAAGCGCACGAGTACGCGCAGCGTACACCTTGTATGCCCAGCGTACTCGCTAATCATACAACCCTAAAAGAGAACATAATTAGGATGAAGGGATAAATAGAAGGGTACCTGGTTTTCGGGCTGTTACAATTCTCCCCCACTAGAACCAGACTTCGTCCCCGAAGTCTCATACCGAAAACAACTCTGGATACTGATCCCGCATCTCAGCCTCGGGCTCCCATGTCAGCTCGGACCCCTTCCGATGTTGCCACTGCACTTGTACCAAGGGTACTTCCTTGTTCCTCAGAACCTTAACCCTTCGATCCTTGATTGCCACTGGCCTCTCCACATAATTTAGGCCTGCATCCACCTGAATATCATCCAAAGGCACCACGGCCGACTCGTCGGCGATGCATTTCCTTAACTGAGAAACATGAAAGGTGTCGTGGATCTGTCCCAATTCAGCGGGTAGATCCAACCGGTAGGCTACCCTGCCTACCCTAGCAATTACCCTGAAGGGTCCAATGTATCGGGGTCCCAACTTGCCCCTCTTCCTGAATCGTATCACTCCTTTCCAAGGAGAGACCTTTAGGAGCACTAGGTCACCAACCTGAAACTCGAGTTCGGACCGACGCCTGTCCGCATAACTTTTCTGGCGACTTTGAGCAGTCAACAACCTCTGCATGACCTGTTGGATCTGCTCAGTCGTCTGAAGCACTATCTCCGTACTACCCATCACGCGTTGCCCTACCTCACCCCAGCAAATAGGGTACGATATCTCCTCCCATACAACAGCTCAAAAGGTGGCATACCGATGCTCGAATGATGGCTGTTGTTGTACGAAAACTCGGCCAAGGGTAGATAGGTGTCCCAACTCCCTCCAAAATCCAAAACACATGCTCGGAGCATATCCTCAAGCGTCTGAATCGTCCGCTCGCTCAGTCCGTCCGTTTGCGGGTGGTATGCGGTACTGAAATGTAGCCTCGTACCTAACTCCTCGTGGAACTTCTTCCAAAATCTGGAAGTAAATCGCACATCTTGATCTGAAACAATCGACAATGGAACCCCATGCCGCGATACCACCTCCCTCACATACAACTCTGCCAACCTCTCAGCAGAAGAGCTCTCACTGATAGCAAGAAAATGAGCGCTCTTCGTCAACCTGTCCACAATCACCCAAATTGCATCGACTCCTCTCGCAGTCCTTGGCAATTTGGTGATAAAATCCATGGTAACCTGTTCACACTTCCACTCGGGAATCTCTAACGGTTGCAGCTTACCATGTGGACGCTGGTGCTCGGCCTTAACTTGGCGACAAGTTAGGCACCTCTCGACGAACCAAGCAACATCCCTCTTCATACAGGGCCACCAATACTCCTTCTTTAGGTCCAAATACATCTTGGTAGCCCCGGGATGGATCAAGAACTTCGATCGATGAGCCTCCTCCATCAAAATGGTATGCGTCCCGCCCACAAACGGTACCCAAATCCGACCCTGAAATGTCATAAGCCCCCGACTATCGATAACGAACTCCGACACCTGCCCAACAACCCGCTCCCGCTTTCAGTTCTCTGGTCTCGCAGCCTCAGCCTGGGCCCCTCGGATGGTGTCCAATACCGGATTCATCACCGTCAACCTCATACAAATGCCTCGGATCGGGGCGCTCTCCGACCTACGGCTCAAAGCGTCGGCTACAACATTAGCCTTGCCCGGGTGGTACAGGATCTCACAATCATAATCCTTCACCACATCCAACCATCTCCTCTGGCGCATATTCAGGTTTGGCTGATCCATCAAGTACTTTAAGCTCTTGTGGTCAGTGTATATTGTACACCGAACCCCATACAAATAGTGACGCCAGATCTTGAGGGCAAATACTACAGCCCCCAACTCCAAATCGTGGGTGGGATATCTCGTCTCATGAGGCTTCAACTGCCTCGATGCATACGCGATCACATGCCCTCTCTGCATCAACACCGCTCCCAACCCCGATATCGATGCATCACAGTACACCACGAAATCCTCCATCCCTTCCGGTAGTGCGAGCACAGGGGCTTCGCACAACCTCTGACGAAGGGTCTCAAACGAGGTCTGCTGCTCTGGACCCCATGAGAAAGTAACATCCTTCCGGGTCAACTTGGTAAGTGGCACGGCGATCTTGGAGAAATCTCTGATAAATCTCCGATATTAGCCTGCCAACCCTAAGAATCTCCTGATCTCCGTAGGTGACCTCGGCACCTCCCAACTCATCACAGCCTCGATCTTGGCTGGGTCAACCAAAATCCTATCCTGGTTAACGAGATGCCCTAAGAACTGGACCTCCCGTAACCAAAAATCGCACTTGGAGAATTTGGCGAAAAGCTTCTCCGCTCTCAGAACTCCGAGGATCTCCCTCAAATGCTCCTCATGTTGCTCTCTGGTCCTGGAATACACCAGAATGTCATCAATGAATACAATGACTAATCGATCCAACATCGGCCTACACACCCTGTTCATGTGATCCATGAATGCCGCTGGTGCATTGGTGAGCCCGAATGGCATCACCACGAACTCGTAATGCCCGTAACGAGTCCTAAACGCCGTCTTCGAGATATCCTCATCCCGAACTCTCATCTGGTGATATCCTGATCTCAAGTCAATCTTGGAGAACCAAGATGCCTCCTGCAGCTGATCGAATAGATCGTTGATCCTTGGTAACGGATAACGGTTCTTGACCGTCAACTTGTTCAACTCCCGGTAATCAATGCACATCCGGTGTGAACCATCCTTTTTCTTGACAAAAAGGATCGGCGCTCCCCAGGGAGAGCTATTGGGACGGATGAACCCTTTCCCCAACAGCTCTTGTAGCTGTGAGGATAACTCCTGCATCTCTGGTGGTGCTAGCCGATATGGCGCCTTAGCGATAGGCGCAGCCCCGGGAACCAAATCGATACGAAACTCCACCTGCCTCTCGGGAGGCACACCCGGCAACTCCTCGGGAAACACGTGCAGGAACTCACGCACTATCGGCACCTCATCCACTGAACTTGGCCTCCCAGCGGCCTCTCGCACATCTGTCACGTAGGCTACGAACCCCTTGCAGCCCTGATGCAAACTCCGCCTCGCTCTAGCGGCCGAATAGAAAACCGAACCACCACTAGTCCCTTCGCCGTAAACCGTCAGCGCTCCCCCACTAGGATCTCGGATCGTCACCAACTGACGCTCGCAATCTATGACAGCCCCAAAACGGCTCAACCAATCCATTCCCACTATGACACAAACATCCCCCATAGCAATTGAAATCAAATCAATCGGGAACTCCACCCCGAATATCTCCAGCATGCATCCACGTATCACCTCGGTAGCACATACCTCACGCTCATCTACTATGGAAACCCGCAGAGGTCGACTCAACGCCTCCCTCGGAATGCTAATGTGCCGACTAAAAGCCAAAGATATAAAAGACCGACTCGCACCCGAGTCGAATAAAACCAATGCAGGTAAAGAACTCACAAGAAAAGTACCCGCCATGACGTCAGGTGCTGCGCGGACCTCCTCCGCAGTCAGCTGGAAGGCTCTCCCCCTAACCTTTGGTGCTTCGGCCTTCACTGGCCGGGTCTCGGTAGCTCGAACCATAGGTGCAGATCCCTGCGCTGATCTCTGAAGCTGGGGGCACTCGGCCTTCCGATGGCCGGTCTGGTTGCAATGGAAGCAAACCGAGAACCCCTTCGGACAGTCCCTCGCAAAATATCCTTCCTTCCCGCACTTGTAGCATACCCCAGTCTTGCACGGCCCGTCCTGGCTCTTGCCGCCCTTCCCACAAGTGCGGCCCCTCGAACTTCCTGTCCTTGAATCAGCGGGCTTTGCCCGCTTGGCGGCCGGCTGCGACTGTGCCGGTCGCCGATCACCCCTCTGCAACTCAGTCTCCTCCCTCGCCTGTGTCTCAAGCTCGATCTCCCTCTTCCTGGCATTTGCCTGGAGCTCGGCAAATATCTGGTAAGTCGAGTTCGCCACGAACTCACGGATGTCCCTCCTTAAAATACTCAGATAATGGCTCATGCGAGCCTACTCAGTGGATACCAACTCCGGGCAAAACAGCGCCCGCTCATGAAACATCCTCGTAATCACTGTCACCGACTCTGTCCCCTGCTTGAGGGTCAGAAACTCCTGAGCTAAACGTTCCCTCTCCACCTAGGGAATATACTCGTCACTAAACATCGCGGTAAACCTCTCCCAGGTCACTGCAGTCAGCTCAGCTGTAGAATAGCTCGCGGTCACGAATTTCCACCAGTCCTTCGCCCCCAAGCGAAGCTGGTTGAGTGCGAATCGCACCCTCAAGTGCTCCGGACACGAGCACGTATAAAAACACCCCTCCATGTCTGAGATCCACCTCATAGCGGCGATTGGATCCCGTGTACCATCGAACTCCGGTGGTTTCGTGTTGCTGAACTCTCGGTACAGCAACGAATTACCACCCTAGGGTCTCGCAGCAGCAACAGATGAGGTGGCTGCAGCAACAGCAGCATCAGTCAAAGCAGCATAACGCTCGTCAAATGTCTCGATCAGTGTGGTCTTAATAGACCCAAACATCTCCGGAATCTCGACTCTGATGGCAGCAGCCACCTCCTCATGGATGATCCGACGGATCTCCTCATCGCTCGCCCCACTGCTCTCGGGGTTATGGCGTGTCCCGACCATGATCAACCTCTGAAATACAACATAAGAAATATCAGGGATACTCTCGAGTTTACTCACACTCGATAACTCAAACATCCTCACTCCTAGTATCCCCAAGGATTCTTACTTGGACTGCGCACCAATCCGGTGTTTTCAATAGTACGAGCCCAATACTATTGTCCACATCGAATCAATATACAATCCAAGTCCTCCTCCTAGGATCCCAAGTCGTAAATACTCTACTCTCGCTATGCATTGGCTACCCTCAGTAGACCTATCATGAGCTTCTCACTGCTACCTACTCACTCTCAAAGTATCTCATAGCAGCAGTAATCTCCTAGGCCAAGGTATCACAAATCAGGCCACTCTAGTCCTTATAGGAATACCTAGCCTCTCTATCATGCATCAAATAGTATCTCATAACTCATAACATATAATGTAAGGGTATTTTGGGGATTCACCGTTCGGGCGCTGGCTGACCGTACACACCATCCACTTTGCTCGTTTCCAAAACTTCTTTTTCTTTTTAGAAAATTTGCAGTTTTGGTTGTAAAATTTCTCAAATCCTCGGTTTGAGTTCAAATACGCCCGAAGGTGCATCCAAATCCCTCAAACCAAGGCTCTGATACCAACTTGTAACAACGTAAAATTTCCAATTAAATATTTAATTTTTAAAAACCACAAAAATGTATATCACATCATAATTTCAAATCCGAAACAACAGTGTTTTCAAAACAAATTCCCAAGATCTCTCAAAAGTGAACTCCATCAGTGTGAGTGTGTACGAGTCAAGCCGTCGCCTTCCCATGGTTCTCGCTGGTACCTGAGACATCAAACACAACAACTGTAAGCATAATGCTTAGTGAGTTCCTCAATATACCACATACCACAAGTACGCCTCTCGAGGCTAACCCGACCCTCCGGTCAAGATGTCTCAGCGGGACCCTCTAGCCCCGCAGCTCGTTGGACCCTCCGGTCTGGTCATAGCTCATTGGGCCCTCTAGCCCGGTCTGAATCGTTGGACCCTCCGGTCCGGTCTATATAGTCATACAGCATACAAATAACACATAGGATAAAATCTCAAATATAACACATAATCTCATACATAACACATAAGACCCTCTGGTCAACTCAGAATACCACTCAAGGTACGTATAGTGAGAAGACTCACCTCGTGGAAAGTATAAGATCTCGCGTACTCGCTATCTCCCAAAATCCAACGACGACTCTACCTCGCCTAATCATAAAAATATCATATTAATACTCAAAGACTTTCTAACAAAACTTTTACCCCTTAACACCAATCCTCAGAGGGTGAAAGACCATTTTACCCCTCCTTGACCCAAAGTCCTCATGTTGACCAAAACCCTAAAAAGTCAACGAAAGTCAACCCTACGAGTACGCGGGGCGTACTGCTTGATGTACGCGGGGCATACATCGCCAACCCATGGATCAGTGTCTCCACCCAGTACGCTGCGCATACTGGAAGTTACGCCCAGCGTAACCATCAGACTTTAGCATTCCTCATTTCTGGTCTTAAGCGGTTAAGCCATTACTCCAACTTCTAGATCCAGCTCTGTTTATGCGTCTATACCCATAAAGTCGAGACCTTTAAGCCTTGGCATGGCTGTAAAGGCTCCAACACTTCATAACATCACTCTATTCCAACTCAAGGGCCTAGATCGCATGCATGGTGCAATGTTCATGACCAAGATTGCATTTTTATGAGTCTACAACTCAAAATAGACCAGAAATACGAAGGATCTAAGCTTATGGAGACCATTTGCTCAAAAGTCTCCACCTTTAGGACTAAAACCCTAGAAAATGGTACATGAAGCATATTACAAGAACTATAGGACAAGATCTGAGCTTTTTACCTTGAAATGAAGCCTCAACCTTTGCTAAGCTCAGATCTGCACTTGAATACCACTTCTAGCCTTCCCCAATGAGCTCCTCTTCTTCTTTGCTACCTTGAAATGGCACCACCAAGCTTAGAATACTCACAAATGGCCTAAGAACGGTTGCACACTCTCTTTAGGGTTTCTCTCTGAGGGATGGTGGCTGAGAAGTCGAGCCACACATTCCTTTTATAGCCCTCCAAAAGAATTAGGGTTTTTAGGTCTAGACCGGTTACGCCCCGCGTAACCTTGGGTACGCCCAACGTACCTGAGGGTGAACGCGTCCAAATGAAGCGCACGAGTACGCGCAGCGTACACCTTGTACGCCCAGCGTACTCGCTAATCATACAACCCTAAAAGAGAACATAATAAGGATGAAGGGATAAATAGAAGGGTACCTAGTTTTCGGGCTGTTACAGAGTAGATCTAAAAACTTCACTCCATTGGCATCATTTTAGGGTAAGCAAGTATCAAACTTGCTTAATGATTTCTTAGATCTCTTCATTTAACTTTTATGGGGTTTTTGGTCCAAGAATGTTAGCTTTTGGGAAATGGACGACCCAAGTGGGTATTCTCCCAAATCTAGGACCTTGAAGGGTTGATATGGCATAAATGTGCAAACTTTATGGCCATTGGAGCCCCATGCAAGCTCTAAGATGTCATTTTGGCCTTTTAAGCCCCAAAAGACCATGCATGGAGTTAAAGGCAGAAACTTTACGTGTTCAAATGATGTCTAGGGTCTAGATCTCAGTTTGTATGCCTTAGTTCGAAGTATATGTTTGGAATAAATACGAGATGACGAATGCGGAATATCAAGAACAATAAAGAATCAATCACCAACATATGCAAGTAATCTGATAAAAGTTTTTATTGTATTGATTATGAGATGAACATACAGAGAAAACCCTAATCTGGTCAAAAGCTTGTACCAAAAGTTAACCTAATGATTATTTATAGGGAACAATAAATATATACCAGAAATATAAAATCTATGCCTTAAAATAAAACCAATGCCTTAGAAGAGCTCGATTAAGAACTTCTACTATAAAGGCACCATAGGGAATCATAAAATGATTAACCCTAAAAAGGCTTCCCAAAATAACCCAATATGTCATATCAGTTTCAATATCTCAAATACTCAACAATCTCCCCCCCCCCCCCCCCCCCCAAACGTTGAAACTGATGAAGATCACGATTTCCGAGGATCATGGAATTTCTCCCCCTAAATTGTGAGACTCATTAGCACATGGGGTCTTCAAAGCCAGAGAAATAAGAATAATATTCCAAATACGAACTCCCCCTTAAATAATCATCACTCCCCCTTGAATCTTCAACAAATACGATGGGGAGAATCCGGAAAGTTAAGAAGAATCACCAACAATCTTTAAACCCCGTCAGATATGATGAAACAAATTCTTTTGGAATATCCCCAATTCACAAAAATTAAAACCAGAAAAATAACAAAAAATAATTTTGTATTTTTCGATTTTTAAATTTAGACAAAAGAATAGAAAAAGAAGCAATAATTTAGAAGGGTTTGAAAAGAATAACACCAAAGAAAAGAATAAGAATTGAAAATATTGTGGAGAGAAGGGGTAAAAGTGGTAAAATCCCAAAAGATTGAAAATAATTTTGGATATTGGGTTAAATGCGTGAAGTTCAGAAAGTCAGGGGGCAAAAGTTGAAAATATAACCCATTTTCTTCACTTTAACGCTGAAACTGTCAAAGGGGGTTAGAAACTGTCGATCTATGCAAACTGTGAGGACCGGAACTGAAAGTTGTATCATTTTCTTCGTTCAATCAGATGAAGACGCTTCTTTGACTTCTAAAAGTCAAAATTGTGTGAACAAACCTCAAACGTATTAGATACGCAGTGAATCAGACGAGCAACGAATTCGAACTCAAATAAATTCCGATCGAGACCTATTCCCAGTTTTTATTCCGATACCATATCCAATTCCGATCAACAAGTAAATTTCGATTGCTTAAATTTAGAACTCGATTTTGAAGCATTGAAAGTCCGATTGCAAGTTTTAACAAGTCTGAATCACGATGGACTCCAATTTGGCAATTTCGATTCTGAATGATTGCTATGGAATTCGGATTTTGTTTGTTAATCCCATTTTCCATTTCGATTTTGTTTTTGAAATCCAATTCCAAATCTTTAATCCCAGAACTCCAATCGATTTCAACATAGAGGCTTGAAATCCGATTGCAATCTCATGAACAGCTCCAATCGATTGTGAGATTGTGACATTCAATTCCAATCGATTTCGACTTTGAAGCGTGATATTCCGATTTTGATTTCATTCCAACACAAAAATTCCGATTGAGACGACCAGGAGAGTCCATAACCATGATTTTGAAGGTCCGATTGTGGTTAGTAAAAACGATTCCAGTGCGAGCATAACTCCCGATTGCAGTCTTAGAAAGCCAATTTCGAATCCAGTTCTAAAAATTCCAGTCTCAGTTTCGTTTTTGGGTCTTGAGGCGAGAGACGAACTCTCTCATCTGTGACTTTCGCGTTTGTGATCTTTTCGTTTTGATTTGCAACTGTAAACCATCAAGTCATGAACACGAACCTGTAGATGTAGATGAGGAGGCGAACTTAATCCTCTCGCTCCGAATCAATTGTGCATGAACCGAAAGCTCTCAGGTTCGCTTCAATTTCATACCCAAAGCGAAATAAACCGAACGTTCGGTTCCAATTTTTGCAAGTGCGCTTCTTCACTTTCGCTTCTCTACGTTCGCTTCATTACCTTCCTTCCTAAGAAACGAACTTTCGCTTTTGATCTTGAGTTTGGCTTGTTTGCTTGTGAGTTCGTTTCTTAAAGTAAGGTTCGGTTCTTAATCTTGAGTTTCGTTTGTGGTTGAGACTTTAGCTTGTTTGTTAATTGTTGATTGAGAATCAAAACTTCAAATGCGAACAAAGAGCGACAACAATGGTACTGACGTTCACTTGTAAAATTGAAATTTTATAACAAAGTTATGAATTTGGCCCCTAGAGAAACAGCGAAGTAACACATTCAGCCCTTCACATCTTCTTCATTGCTAAGAACCGAAACCTCTATTGACAATAAATCCGAAAGCAACCCCTTTTGTTTTTGTTACAGTAAACTGACATTTCCATATCACTTTATGCTGTAATGTCATATTGCAGCCTTCTTTTTGTAGGGATATTACTTTTTCACCCACTTTTTCAACCTTTTAAGCCTTTTGTCATTTCCAACAATTAAAAAGTCAATACAATTGATTTCTTCAACACATTTTCACATCTTTGACTAAATCTTCACCAGATTTCACCAAAATTTGCCCCCCCCCCCCTTTTTATAAAGGACAAAACCTTTATGGAACTTTTGGTACCCATTTAAGGTTCAACATTGAAGTTCGTTTCTTGCAAACCCATTTATTTGAAGAATATCTATCATCCTCTGAAAATAATACTCGCTTCTTAGTTGGAAAACAAAAATTTCCAAAAAATTCATTGAACTAATCAAATTCTCTTTTCTTTTCCTTCCAACTTCTAACATTTTTAACTGAAGAAAAATGAGAATCAAAGATTCTTTGAACATGTTTGACTTCAACTTTCTCAACTTGTTCACAAGCATTGGGTACTTGTACCTTGGGCATCCAAACTTTCTTCATTTTACTCTTGTTCTTTCTCTTCTTCTTCCTTTTCTTATTTATAGGTTTCAGAAACAAATTTCTAATCTGAACAACCTTTTCATCTTTCTGAATTTGATCATTAGAAGACTTTGACACACAAAATTTTGGAGTTTGATAAATCTGAATTTCTTGAAGCATTGGCTTTCTGCAAGGAATTATTCCTTCAAAAACATCTTCAGAACATAAAGAATCACCTGTTTGAGTTCCAATAGAACAAAATGTCTTTACTTTCATGGCTTCCAAAGATTTTCTTTGAGATTCATCTTCAGAACAACTAGAGTCGGAATGTAACTCTTCTGAAAAACATGAGCCACTTGACTCCCCCTCAACAAGAACATCTGGAGTTACTTTTTCTTCAGAAACTTGGAGAACAACATGAACTTCTTCTTTTTCTTTTTCAGCCCTCTTCATCTTCAACATCTGTTTATTTTCTCGATCTAAATGTTCATATATAATACGAAATTGTTCTACTATCCTCTCATTCTCTCTTAACTCACGGTAATTAATAGATGAGTATTTAGATATATTCTTATCAACAAGAAGATAATACAACTCATGAATATCATTCAACATAGATCGACCACTGATTTGAAACATGGTCACTTTGTTAACACCATAGATTGGTTTAGTAACCTTTAATCCAAGTTCTAAAATGGAGTTAAACAATAAATTCGTTTTATCCATTAGATCTTCAACAAATGATAGAACTTGAAGAGAGAGAAACCCCAATTATTAGGAATAAATCCAAGATGACGAATACGGAATATCAAGAACAATCAAGAATCAATCAGCAACATATGCAAGTAATCTGATAAAGGTTTTTCTTGTATTGATTATGAGATGAACGTACAGAGAAAACCCTAATATGGTCAAAAGCTTGCACCAAAAGTTAACCTAATGATTATTTATAGGGAACAATAAATATATACAATAAATATAAAATCTATGCCTTAAAATAAAACCAATGACTTAGAAGACCTCGATTAAGAACTTCTACTATAAAGGCACCATAGGGAATCATAAAATGATTAACCCTAAAAAGGCTTCCCTAAAAACCCAATATGCCATATCAGTTTCAATATCTCAAATACTCAACAATATATATGGCTTTTGGATCAAGATCTAGATCTTGATGAATTTGGGTTTGAGCTAAATCCATTAAAGGAAGCTAGTAATGGGTAAAGTTGGAAACTTTACCCTTAAAAGGACATTTTCAGTGTGTAGAAGAAGTGTGGAGTCCAAATTTAGAGGATAGGAGCTTAATCTATTAAGATCTCTCAACTGACTGAAGAACTCGTCAAGTCCGTAGAGGAACTCGACGAGTTGGGTTGAAATGTCCCGATTCTATAAAGGCAAAACTCAACAAGTTCAAGGATAGCTCGACGATTAGGATGGGAAAGTCCTGATACCATGGATAGGAGGAACTCGACAAGTTGTGAAAGAACTCGACGATTTGGATAGGAGGACCAAAGGGGAGGCCAACACTCAAATATGCTAGGCAGTTACCGGTTAAAAGAGACCAAAGGGGAGGCGAGCACCCAGATATGCTAGGCTGTTACTATTTGAAAGAGACCGAAGGGTAGGACAACTGTTGGGTTTTGAGCAATCTAACACTTCCTAAGTGTGCATGCAACCCTAATAAACCTTGGATCTATGTTTTCTTCTAAAATACATGCAAATAATAATTTCCAAGGGTTCTTCCTAACTAGCATAGCATAAGGATTATGAATCATAAAAGTACTAGTAGAAATACATACCTTTTGATGATGGTTGATTGTTTGGAGTTTGAGAGCCAAGCACCAATAGTGTGAATGCCTCAAATGGAATCACAAATCACCACAAACACTTGGAAAACTTTGAGAGAGTGTATACACACATAGAAAATCGGCCACACACACAAAACCACACTAGTGGCTATTTCATGCAACATAAGCATGCTTATATAGTGTGCATGGTTAGGGTGAAACCCTAATAACCCATGACCTTTCCTTTTCCAAGGATCCATGGGTTAAAAGCTCCATGGATCATCCATGGACTTCCATACAAGCCTAGCCCATTAACAAATGAGTGTTAGCCCACACTATATAAAACCAATAGCCCACAATCTAATTAGTCTTCCTTTTAATCTCTAAATTAATTCATAATTAATTTAAGACTGAGACTAATTAAATAACATGAATTCATATTAATATATTATAACTTATAATATATTAATAAACATATGTGTATAACTCTCATAAAATTATCCATAAATAGTTCGAGTGAAGTGCAACCCAAATGGACCATGCCGGGTCGGGTCAAGTATATACCAAATAAGTTATGGACTTAGACACCTTATCCAACAGACTCCCACTTGGATAAGTCTAATAACTATATTTGCGTATGTTACTTCAAGAACCAACCAGCAATCGTAGCTCTCGAAAACTCTGTTGAACTATGAAGCGCCATTTTAGATAAGTGATCATATAATCCTCTGTTCTCATGATATCAGCCGGACAAATACAAGGAACAACATCGTACTTATTGTCCAGCAGTTTGTTTCCCGATTTTCGATTTGTTTGACAAAGAACTTAATCGAACACATCAATTTAGTTCTGACCGGCCGGTACATAGGTCACAACAAAATCATCGAGGGGCCCAGATATCGCTTCTATTTCTAGAAGGAACAGATAAACTTTGACTCATATGCTTGTTCTACTACTTGTTGAATTGTACACAAAGGCACGTTTTATAACATCAAGTTACTGATGCGTTTACGTGCAATCAATGCACAACCAACTCATAGGTAACAACTCATATCTCTAGGTTTGAAGATTTATATGATATTACCGTCTCACGATCACTCGAGATAAATTCCATGAAGTGATACAAGTGAGCGTGGGTTTAATCCAATACTCATAACTTATGAGCACTCATGAATGTTGTAGCAACCATTGCTATGACTAAACCCATTTAGCCATCTACAAACTCGATTCATGACAGTCTTGATTCATACCTACTTCCAACATATGAACGACTGTGGAGTGTTTAAATAACTTAGTCATTCGGAAAGAATAACCTAGCTATTTAGGAAGTCAAAACATGCAAAGTGAAACACAATAATAATCGAATCCAATATGGTCTCAGAACCCTTTTGAATATAAATAGAACCACCTTTTATTTATCACCATATTGATTACACATTATTCATTGTATAATGTTTCAAACAATCAACTTAAGACTTGAATAAAAACAACAGTCGTCCCATGCTCCTAGCATGTACACTTTGTTTTTCTAAACAATAGTTATGCCATACTCCAAGTATGCACACTATGTTTGTCTATGATCCTTACATTGTGATGTAGATCAATTGAACATGATTCCATTGATACTCATTTCACAATCCCAAATCCTTATTGTAAATGTGAGAATCCCCGATTCCTATCATTTACCAAAAAATCTGTTAGATTTTAAACTTTTATGCAATGTTCCTCTTGTAATGATTATGCACAAAGTCACCAAAACCTTGTCACTAGTCATTACATAGTATTCCAAAGAAGGTCAACTTCTATGGAACGGAAGTCTCGTATTCAAAGTACATTGCTTTGAGCATCCTTCTTGCATTAAGGTTTTTCTAATCTTACATAGATTGAATAACTTCCACCTATGGAGACATTTCCATAGTCCCATTTTGACTTTCACTTCCGAACAAGAGTTACTTCTTTTCAGAATATGTCAATATGGTCCTTTCCGACATCATACTTCCAACTTTCCCTGAGCAACCAATCTTTGGCGAACCTCAGATTGTCCTCGACAATTGCTTAATCACTTTAGTCATATCCAGTTCTAGACTTTTCCCTTCTCAATGCCTTAAGCATTTGGAAAATTTAGAAAAGATGAATATTATAGCACATGCAATCGATCCTATATCCGAAGCATATGGGACACGATTCATGATGTTTAACATAAAGACATGATACTAGACCAGTCTTTTGCTACAATATTTTTTATTTGCCATGTTTTCAAAATTTAACTATGAAGAGGGATGCCGTAATCATAATCGAATTTTGAAAACGCAATATATAGAATTTCTTCAAGTTGAACCATTCCAACATAAAATTCATATATATATATTCTTGACTAAAGATGATTAAAATCTCAATCTAAGCTTTAAAATTGAAATGAAGTATAATTTCCTCTCCCTTAATTATAGCAAAACAACTTTTCAACCCCTGCAACTTCACGAATTGAAACTTTGTTTTCTATAATTAACATTGATAACTTGCAACACTAAACGTAATAATCATGCTCCCACTAACATGATGATTATCAGCATAACACTTATGCTCCCACTAGCTCTGACATATTTCCAGAAATTTGCTGGACTTCTGAAATTTCGATTCATACACCCTTTCTTAGATGGCTCACATGTGTGTCTAAACAATATTCAGGACTATGAAAAGGGATGCCGTAATCATAGTCTCAATTGCTTAGGCATTTGCCATTTCTACAAGTCCATGTTAGTGTGCCGGTTAACCACACGCGCTCCACTAACGACTTTTGAAAATGCAAATAACACAATTGATATCTACGTAAAATCTACTTAGTGAAAGCGTTTCCTCACCATCATTTTCATGAATCGGAGAGAAACTTATGACACTTAGATTTTATAGTGTATGAGTTCCTATCCATGTGAATTTGTCAAAACCATAATCACAAGATAAGGTTAGTGACAAATTCAGCCTTACATGGATTAAACTTGTTCAATCTTAGTTTCTTGTCACCTTGGTAGCACAAGGCCCACCAATGCTTCCAAGTTGAACTCTGATAACTCACATGCAAATTCAACTTATTTGAAGTAGGTACAGAAACAAGAATTATGTCAACACGATAGGTTGCAAACCTTAAGTTGTGTGCTAGTGATAAATTACAGGTTTTACTCTTGATTAAATCTTGAAACTCTTTCGGGATCTTTAAGGCTCCCACTGTCCCCTTGATATATAAGTTTCCCCAGTCAAGAACCATTCCTTGACAAAACAAATATTCAAGGGACAATGCGGATTCTTATTAACACTTCACACAATTGGTCTTAGTTGGTCTTTGTCTCATCCAAGACATCACAACTTACCAATCTCAAATATATAAGAGTAGAAAACATTTTACTCTTACATTTGACTAGTGTTAATAAATCTTCCTTTATGTCACTCAAGGTTACAATCTTGGAGTATGACTCTAAGAATTGTTTTGGAACGAAGTATGACTCATCTTCTTGATTTTAACCAATCCAACAATTCATGACCTCTTTTCTTAGCCATAACAATGCACTAAGACGTCCTTAGAGTATGAATTTGTGATATGGTTTCATAATCATTAAGATTATCATGAAATACGATACTAAAGTACTCTCCCATCCTTTCAGATTTGAGAAACTTTTATCTTTCTGCCTAATTTGATTCTTCTCATTTGTTTTGTCATACATTGTAACCTTTCCAATGTTACAGAATTATACTTAACCTTATAATTATAATCATATTTACTAATCTTCAGTAAATCATGACAAATCAATCTTTGTGGTGGACCTTGACCAGCGCACACCCAGTGTACCTAATTCCTTAGTCCTTCAATTGACTCACATATACATGTGATCAAAGAATTAGTCTTTATTTTCAAAGATGAAAATTCTCATTCATCATACAATACAACTTGTATGATTCCAAGTTTCTGTCCAATTGAAACTTGGGTGATGAAAAACTTTCTTCATTTGGTAAATTCAGACACTACCACAAATGAAAGAATCAAATCCACTTTCCAATATTGCTATTACTAGAAACATATAAGCAACAATTTTCCACAGATGCCATTGTAAGGATATTTTTAAAATAAATAAAATTAAAAACCTTTTTTTTCTTTTATTTTAAAACTTTGCGGAAAAACTTATCCTTACAATCCACATGAAAACCTTGTTGTTATCTATTCATAAGCAATATATTATAACTCTTAAGCAACGGCTCAAAATTCTGATTGCCAAACCATGCGATCGAAACCCACCTTTGCAATCAGAATCAACATATACTTACTATAAGCTTCCTATCTTTTCTTTGATTCTTAAAAACATCAACATGTGACCCATTCACATTATGTAATAAGAATCTCCAAATAGGAACTTAATAGAGTTAGACAGTGGACTTTACCCGAAGTAGAGTCAAACCTCTTGACTTGATCAACCTTATGACCTTTCAGGTGAATAGGGCAGCTTCGCAACCAATGCCCCTTCCTTTGGCAACAAGACACATGGACCCTTTGGTAATGGCACATGAGACTATCTCAGACTTAGCCTTTCTCTTTACCATTTGGTCAACCGAGTTGACTATGGCCGATCCCTTTCTTTTGGGAAGAGAAATGATTTTCTAGATATCCAATGCTACCATTGTCAATGTCCATTTAAGACTTGGGAAGTTGTTCTTTTAATCAAATTTTCTTTACTGGTGTTCCAAGTCATTGCTGATTCCACAACACCAAGCAAATAGATAACATCATGGAGCGTCATGTCATAGTCTGTCTCATAGTAGTCCCAAAGAGACTCACTATGTTACTAAGAAAGTGATTGAACATCCAACTTTCACGAGACTTTGACACCCAACTCTCCCGGCTTGTCAATATGTGAGTTTATCTCCAAGATGTGAACACACATAGACTATGCTTGCCAATAGGGATTGAGTGACTTTAAACTTTTCAAGAACTTGTGGGTGAGGGAGAATAATTGGAGGAGGTGGAGGAAGTGAAGCATGATGTTGAGGGACACCATCTTCAAGAGATTTGGGAAGATCATAGTTGTCTGAACCAGACATCTATAATGGGAGAAAATCAAGTTAGTTGATTCAAAGTCCTTAATATAACACCCAATATGAAATATTAAGGCTAGGACCCAACACAATATTTTATAATTTGGAAGAGGGATGCCGTAATCCAAGCTATAAAATATTTGAAGGTAGGCGAATGACGATTCACCAATTTCCACCATGAAAAACGAAATAATTTATTAGGTTTTAATTGGATTTGAAATTCCTAGATCTTTTGAGATTCATTGAACTTTTCAATGGCATGTTTCAATCTCGAGTATGCCCTCTCAAATTTTGTGACTGGGATGCCGAGGATCACAAAGCAAGGTGTGAATAACCATACCAATTCACTTGGTACCCTTAATATTATCACCTAATCAATGTGCCGGTTAACCACACATGCTCCATTGATCTATGACAAACATTAAGTCACCCTTCGTGATCCTTACTAGTCCAAGTTAGTGTGCCGGTTAACCACACACGCTCCACTAACGACTTGGTAAGGTACAAAGTGTGAATTCCATGGGCTAGCACCAAATTCACATTTTTCCTAAAGTAACTAAGATTGGGAATTAAATAAAACATTTAGTTACTTTATAATATTCATCATACTTAATGATAATTTATAAGTCCTTGTCATACCCGTTCGGCTAACGACCCTCCACCAGTGAAGCAAGCGGTGGGTGAGAGTGGACACCCATTAAGTTGCCATTTTATAGGCAACAACCTTATACCCACCTTATAGACCGGCTTCGTGAATGATGCCTACTAACGGTAAAACGACTTGTTCTTATACATATATATAATAATTAACCATTAATCTTATAATAGTATAAGGGTAGAATTTTAACTTTTAAAACTTCTAGGGTATGGAATTAAAGTTTGTATGAGACTTTACAAATTCCAAAACTTGAGGGCAAGTTTTGAACAATTCATAAACTTTTGGATATTCATAACTTATGAGTTTTAATTAAGTGTTTAAAACTTTTAATGAAGAGTCTCTTGGAAATCCATAACTTGAGGACAAGTTATGAAGTCCATAAAAGCATTTATTAGAAAAACTCTTCTAAAGTGTAACTTATGACTTCTTAAAAAACATTTAAAAGAAAAAACTTTTGGAATTCCATAACTTGAGGACAAATTATGAATTCCATTAAAACACATTAAGATCAAGAATTAACTAACAAACAATTTGCAAATAATTCCTATGATCTAATAAAACTCATATGAACATGAACATCCACATCAATAATTTCAAGAATCATATGAACACATATAAACTTGAAATTTTGATTATAACTTTGAAATTGGTCCATCATCATCATCATTACCACATCAAAAACAGGTTTTATGAGTCCAAAACAGTTTAAGGTAATGATTCTAGACCAATTCCAGCACCAAAACTCGAAGATATGCTGTCTGGGGGTCCAACTCGTCGAGTGCATGAACCAACTCGCCGAGTTGGATGAATTTTGTCTTGGACTCGTCGAGTCCCTTCATGGACTCGGCGAGTCTGCTGTGCAGATAGCACATAAACTTCGATTTTCAGCAATTTGCATCAAGTATTCAAGAAAACAAGCCTAGGCTCTGATACCACTGTTGGGTTTTGAGCAATCTAACACTTCCTAAGTGTGCATGCAACCCTAATAAACCTTGGATCTATGTTTTCTTCTAAAATACATGCAAATAATAATTTCCAAGGTTTCTTCCTAACTAGCATAGCATAAGGATTATGAATCATAAAAGTACTAGTAGAAATACATACCTTTTGATGATGGTTGATTGTTTGGAGTTTGAGAGCCAAGCACCAATAGTGTGAATGCCTCAAATGGAATCCCAAATCACCAAAAACACTTGGAAAACTTTGAGAGAGTGTATACACACATAGAAAATCGGCCACACACACAAAACCACACTAGTGGCTATTTCATGCAACATAAGCATGCTTATATAGTGTGTATGGTTAGGGTGAAACCCTAATAACCCATGACCTTTCCTTTTCCAAGGATCCATGGGTTAAAAGCTCCATGGATCATCCACGGACTTCCATACAAGCCTAGCCCATTAACTAATGAGTGTTAGCCCACACTATATAAAACCAATAGCCCACAATCTAATTAGTCTTCCTTTTAATCTCTAAATTAATTCATAATTAATTTAAGACTAAGACTAAGTAAATAACATGACTTTATATTAATATATTATAACTTATAATATATTAATAAACATATGTGTATAACTCTCATAAAATTATCCATAAATAGTTCGGGTGAAGTGCAACCCAAATGGACCACGCCGGGTCGGGTCAAGTATATACCAAATAAGTTATGGACTTAGACACCTTATCCAACAACAACACCCAAATACGCTAGGCTTTATGTGATTATATGGTATACGGTATGATGGGTGGGGGGGGGGGGGGAACGCACTAAGCTTTGTGCTTACGGTTTTTCAGTTTTGGTTTCAGGTACTTCTTTTTCAAAGGGAAATAAAGTCGGCATGACTGCAACGCATCACACCACTATTTTCTGCACTATGATGTTCTTGGGATTTGTACTATTACATTATTATGATTTGATTTGAGACATATGACTTATGAGTTTTTTAATGCGTTTTGAGCAAAACATACAATCCTATGTGTGCATGCAACCCTAATTGAATTAGATCTAGGTTTTCTCTAATTGAACATGCAACTTGAACACAAAATAAGAAACCCTAGGTTCTATGTATTATAATCAAATCCACACAATAGGGATTAAAATACATACCTTCATTGTTATATTGTAATAACAATCTAAAAACCTTGCTTGAAAAACCTTAGGTAGCAAGCACCACAAGTGTCGCACCTCTAATGGCTCACAAACAAAACTAGCAACCAAGGATTACTATGGAAAGGGAGAAGGGAAGTGGAAAATTCGGCTCTAAGCCTTTCTTGGAGTGCATAGGACGAAATCCAATCTTATAGGGGTTTATAAAGGTGATAAGGAAGGTTTAGGATAATGAAAGTGTAATTTAGATAACCCTAATCCCTTAACTTCCTCCCTAAGGCTTCCAAGGCACCCTTAGAACCCAAGGAAACCATAAGAACATCTAGATTTCTTTCCCCACTCTAAAGGAGATTCTAGAATTCTCAATGCACAACTATTGAACATTGTCACCTTTAGTCCCTACAGTTTCTATTAATTCCTTTAATCCGAAAATTAACTCCAAGTTAATTTATGATTAATATTAATTAAACTATATGATTACTAACTAATATATTATTCACATAATACATTAATTAAATCATTTATTTTGATTTCAAATTAATTTATCAACCAAGTAATAAATTAATAAATCATTCTTCTCTCTGTAACAGTCATCATATTCCATTGCCAGGTTTGAAGGCAACCCAAAAGGACATTGCTACTATCAGTTCAAGTTTATACAAATTATAGTTATTGGCTTAAATACCTAATCCAACATTTTTATGATATGGGATAACTCAATAATGTTTTTAATAATCTATTTTATGAATTATTAAATTAAAAATGAAATTTTTGGTCTTGGATTTTGGAATGTTTCAAACCGGTTGCTAATTACTAACAAATTTCTGACAGAATAGTTCTAACTTTCAAGTTTTCGAGCACTTTACGTTGTTTTTCCGCTTTATTTTTCTCAATTTTTTAATTATTGTTATTAGTTGTTATTACTTATTACTTATTAATAATTATTATTATGGTTATTATTATTATTATTATTATTACTATTATTATTATTATTATTATTATTATTATTATTATTATTATTTATGTTATTTCTTATTATTATTATTAATTATATTATTATTATTTTATTTATTGTTATTATTGTACTATTATTTATTATTATGATCATTATTATAAATAGTAAGTAATAATAATTATTATATTATTTTAAATAAATAAGTAAATAGTTATTTAATTACTGATGTGCACAAAAGTACCCACTAATTTTAATATTTATAACCTAACAAACTTAGACTATCTATGCACTTATAGGCAGTGTACCTAGTCAGATTACAGTATAGCTTAGGTAAGTCGGGTGTCGATCACAGGGAACGGTGGATTAATTTAATATATTTGATTATAGGTTACAGGTTACACGAAAAGAATAAAGAAATAAATATCAAACTAACAATTAATTAATTACTCTCGATAAACTAACAGGAAAGCAAATCTCTTCAGGTACTTTGGTTTAGACAAATTACACCTTAAAAACATAGACAATTGCATACACGAATTCATTTATTCATGTTCACCGATTCCTAAAATGATTAGATTCACGTTCACTATAACTAATCCTTTAGCAAACAAGTCAATTTAAACAGTGATCAATTGATTAAACTAACATGCTTCCTAGTGTTTAGTTCGTATCGAGCAAGACTTGTAAATATAGTTAATCAATTTAGACATTTAATTAACCTCTTGTTGATGGTCATCAAACAAGGCTCACACGTTAACTTTCTTATTCTCAAGTTAATCCTAGTTTCACATTCGTTATTTCTAGACTTATAATCTCGATGGTCATCAAGAATCATAAGAGACAAACAAATCAAGCAGATGTTCATGCAAGTTAATTCACTTAACAATTAATAGAAAATAATCATCATTAACACATAAGGGTCTTTTAACAAGCTTGGCAAGATAAATTAAACATAAATAAACAATTCAATATAGCAATTAGTCTAATAATCAAAGCTTCATTCAATCATAAACACAAAGTAAAAGGTTTTTACACCCAAATCAGAAACTAAATACAGGAAAATACCACAATGGAATGCTAAACATGGTCACGTTAACAATCCATATGATTACCGACAGGTATCCGCTCTCCGATCCTTCCGATCTCCGCTCCCGTTAGCTTAACGGCCTTCCGGACGCCTTCTACACCCTCAAAACGGCTTAACAGAAGTTAAATATCGACTAAACTAAGTTGTAAGTCGAATCCCCCCTCCTGGTTAGCTGAAAATCGACTGTTATAGCCTTTGTAGCCGACTTACGTATGCTGGGCGTACGTAGGATTACGCGGGGCGTACTAAGGATAATTACGCGATCAAGTTTATCCGATGCCACTATGGAGCTTCTTTTGGAATTCTTCACTTCCTTGATAATTTGATCTTTGATTTCTTTGAATTCACCACCTTATTTGAATTGATTTCTGGTATCTTCAACTTTTTGGATTTCTTCAGAATTTTGATCTTTTGATCTTCACTTTATTTGCTCTAAAATTCTTCAAACTTTTTTTCTTTCGTAATTCTTTTTCTTTTTTTTTTTCTCACATGTAACTCACTTTTTCTCACTCAAAACCTGCATGCTTAAGCAGAGGCGCTCAACCTCAACCTTTATTGGTTAATGATAATAATTTTCCTGTATACATTTCAGGTTTAGGCTGCTAAACATATTGCATCCCTCAAACCAAGCGGGGTTGTGTTTTTGTTCCATGATTTCACTAAAATAAGGGAAGCCACAAATGCACTATAACGTATATTGGCTCAACTAAACATTTGAGTTCTCATCGGATTATTTCATACAATATTAGCAAAAATTTAAATTATCACTAGATTTTTCTAAATTAAACTATTATTTCAAGTTTTCAAATTTTTAAATTTTTAAATTTAATTTACTTTTACCGACCCCCTACCCCACACTTATTTCATACAATGCCCTCATTGTATGCTAAAACAAATTAAGAACATAAAAAGGGAGAAAAAGGAACAGACTCCCCTGGGTAGTTGTGGCGAGATCGAATGGGGCTGCTACAAGTTGCTCCAAATATTACTGAAAGACTGAAAACCGGAACTGCTGCTTCTGAATTTGCCGAAAAATAAAATCAATACCGCCATCTTCAAAAATGTGATGCAAAAGATTGCAAACAAACGCAATGTGTAATAGCCATGACATGGGAAAGTGTCGACCACGTCGTCTCGTCAAGAATGACATCCTCTTCTCGCAATGAAAATCTCCCCCACAACATAGGAAAGTGTCAACCATGTCATGGCAGCCGGGATGATACGTCTTCCTCGCGTCAAAATAAAACTCTATGGTGTGGGAACTGCTCATCGATATCATAAGAGTCAGAACATCGTAAAAATGCCAATCTTCAAACGATCGCTTACGAAATAAATATGCAGCCCACACTTATGACAAATTGTGGGTCTTGACTATAATCTTCAACTCACACACGACTCTCTCTAGCAACAGTCGGACCTAGCTGATGAACTTACTGCCAGCTTTCTAAGGGCGAAAATTCTGCAGAAATCTAAACAACCAAAGAGCATCAACATGGAAAACAAAAATAAAACAAACTAAATTAACGTTCAATTACATACCAAATACTAAAAAAAACTAAACTAAACTAAAAATAACAAAATAAATAAAATAAAAAGGATCACTCATCATCTCCATCATCATGTGGCTGTGTCCCAGAAGTACCGGCCCCATCAAATCGTGACTGGAATGGTGGTGGGTATGGAACCGAATACTGAAACCCCTGGTGGGCAAAGAATGCATTCAACGCATCCCCATACCACCGTTGTGATGGGTTTTGGTCATAAGACATCCTATGTGCTCATACAAACCCTAATGCTTGGATCTAGGTTTCTCTATTGTACATGCTTTGAATCCAAGACTATAAACCCTAATTCTAGCATATGGAAATCAATATTAACATATAATTAGGTTTAAGATATTACCTTGATTGTTATGTAGCAATAACAATCCCAATTCCTCCTTGAATTGACTTTGGAAGGCTTAGAGTCACAAGTGTCACTCCTCTAATGGCTCACAAACACCATAAGCAAGAGGATGAAGAGGAGAGAGGATGGAGGCTGCCAAAACCATGTGAAAACCCTAGAAGGTTGCTTGTCCACGTTTTTGAGCCTTAAGGGTTCTATATATAGTGAGGCTATTAGGGTTATCTAACAAGGAAACCCCAATTTGGTTGCTTAAGCCCTAAGCAACCCATAGACTCCTTTAATCAAGCCCATGGACGATTTCCTTATGGGTTTCCCCATAGAATTCGTCCACCTCTTGATTCAAGGCAATCCATGGCCCAAATTGCAATTATCTTATAATTACAATTCCAGTCCCTTAAGTTTAATTAATCTCTTTTAGTCACAAAACTAATTACCAATTAATTATTGACTAATATTAATTAAACAATATGATTTCTCCTTTAATATATTATTCCCATAATATATTAATAAATCATATTTAATCCTTTCTCTCCATAATTCATCCTATCAAGTTGCTTTGGTGAAGGCAACCCAAAAGGACCATGCACCATCGGGTCAAGTACATACCAAAATAGTTATGGACTTAGACACTAATCCAACACGTTGTTGCCTGTCCACATGTGCAACGTACTCGCTAAGGTTCTGGACCCTCATGTCAAGACGGTCAATACCCTGAGCCAGGTAGCGCATATCAATCTCCTGCTCAGGTCCCTGCTGCGCTCCCCGAGGAGCAGGTCTACGCTGTTGGACCCGTCTCGGCTGTGGCTCGGCGGCACCCTCCTCATCTGCCACATCATCTGCTCGAACCTTCAAGACACCATCTCCACCCCGCTCTAATATGCGCATCGACTCTAACAGCTGAAGACTCATCGGCCTCATGTCGTGAAACACCATCGATCTCGTGATCTCACGCGTTAGCAACTGATATGATCGAGCTAACCGCGTGACAAAATGCCCTCCGCATATCAGGCTATCCCCCCGAAGTCCCCTGGCCCTCCGTCCCAAATATGCAGCTAACGCAACTGGAAGGTTCAGGTGCCTCCCTGGAGTAACTAGTGCCCATAGGAAATATAAGTCCGTCGAAGGCACTCTCTCACTATTCTTGTGATGCGTGAGAGGCATAGAAATCAACCGGTGCAACATTCGGTATGTAGTAGACCGAATCATCCCCCCTCGTGCGGTAGATGGTGTATAAACTCCTCCCGTAATCTCGGCCCAAAAAGTGTTCTCGTTATAGTCCTCCGGCCGGTCCATGAGACAATCAGCAAGGAATGTCGAGAAGTGGACACTCCTCGTCTCATCAACTGTGTAAATACCAACCCGAGTCGCAAGCTCTATCACGCTGCATTCCCAGCTCACTCCCCCCAATCTGAAGGCAAAAGCTGTCCTGTCATCGAGTGCCTTCCTAGGATCATAGGAAACTGTAGCGTAGAACTCCAGCAAAAACTCCCGATATATAGGCTCCTGGATCCTGAACAAACGCGCCCATCCCTGACACACAAACAATTCCACACCACTCGCGTCCGAGTGTGTGAATTGCAATAATTCCTGGATCAATGCAGCAAGTCCAGTCCTGGTAGCCAATTCCCAATCGAATGATGGTGCAATATCAATCTCTTTGGTGAGAAGCAAGCTCAAGTTGGTAACATAACGTGCCTGGGTTGCATCGTTCAGCGTTTGCAGAAATTGCAAAAAACGATGATCGGTCACATCCTCGGGTGGGTTGGTTCTTTGTGTCCTTCGGGCCATAATTTGTGTGTTGGATTTAACAAGAAACGAAAAAAATCGAGGATCTTTAGGAAGCTTCTTCCGTCACAGCGTATGCGAGAAAGGAGAGGATTGAAAGAATAACACAAAACAGTCAAAGGGTCAAAAGATATACCTGGTCGTCGCCTTACGCGGGGCGTAACGTAAGGTTACGCGGGGCGTAACCTCCACCCCCTGAAATGTTCATTCGCGATCCGGGGCACATTACGCATGGCGTAATCAAACTTACGCGAGGCGTAATTTGAAATGAAATTTTTTTTTTTTTTAATTTAACTTCCTTTTCTTTTTAATTATTTAATTAAGGGACTTAAAATTTAATTTTCTTTTTCTTTTTAATTTCTTAATCAATTCAGCAACTAATGACTTCACGATGAGTGATCAAAAAATAAAAAACAAACGTCACAATCACTTATCTTTGTCAAGATCAAACGACAATGGTTGATTAAAAACCTTTGCATACAAGAATTGGTTTGCGAAAATACCCACTTTCGGGACCCGTTCGAATATTTCCTTTGTTTTCCTTGCACCTTTAACTAAAAGCGGAACAAGAAGTGACCTAACTAGTCAAGAACAGCAAGAGCTCGGTCTTCCACTTAACCACCACAATACGCCTTGCTATACTACGCCTTATGGATTGAGTTGGACAATTCAATAAAGTAGTAGGCTAAGCAGGTCAAGAATTCCCTAATCGCTTTCATTCTCGAAACCCATGCAAAAAGTTAAGTCAAGCAATGTATACAATCCCAAATTCCTGCAAATAAAAACAAGAACCTTCCCGACAAGTGAAATGATATCAACGAAAATCAAACTAAAAATAAAAACTAACTAAAAACAAATAACGAATAATCAAATAAACTAAATTAATGACATGCCGTTCCCCGGCAACGGCGCCAAAAACTTGATGTGCACAAAAGTACGCACTAATTTTAATATTTATAATCTAACAAACTTAGACTATCTATGCACTTATAGGTAGTGTACCTAGTCAGATTACAGTATAGCTTAGGTAAGTCGGGTGTCGATCACAGGGAACGGTGGATTAATTTAATATATTTGATTATAGGTTACAGGTTACACGAAAAGAATAAAGAAATAAATATCAAACTAACAATTAATTAATTACTCTCGATAAACTAACAGGAAAACAAATCTCTTCAGGTACTTTGGTTTAGACAAATTACACCTTAAAAACATAGACAATTGCATACACAAATTCATTTATTCATGTTCACCGATTCCTAAAATGATTAGATTCACGTTCACTATAACTAATCTTTTAGCAAACAAGTCAATTTAAACAGTGATCAATTGATTAAAATAACATGCTTCCTAGTGTTCAGTTCGTATCGAGCAAGACTTGTAAATATAGTTAATCAATTTAGACATTTAATTAACCTCTTGTTGATGGTCATCAAACAAGGCTCACACGTTAACTTTCTTATTCTCAAGTTAATCCTAGTTTCACATTCGTTATTTCTAGACTTATAATCTCGATGGTCATCAAGAATCATAAGAGACAAGCAAATCAAGCAGATGTTCATGCAACTTAATTCACTTAACAATTAACAGAAAATAACCATCATTAACACATAAGGGTCTTTTAACAAGCTTGGCAAGATAAATTAAACATAAATAAACAATTCAATATAGCAATTAGTCTAATAATCAAAGCTTCATTCAATCATAAACACAAAGTAAAAGGCTTTTACACCCAAATCAGAAACTAAATACAGGAAAATACCACAATGGAATGCTAAACATGGTCACGTTAACAATCCATATGATTACCGACAGGTATCCGCTCTCCGATCCTTCCGATCTCCGCTCCCGTTAGCTTAACGGCCTTCCGGCCGCCTTCTACACCCTCAAAACGGCTTAACAGAAGTTAAATATCGACTAAACTAAGTTGTAAGTCGAATCCCCTCTCCTGGTTAGCTGAAAATCGACTTTTATAGCCTTTGCAGCCGACTTACGTACGCTGGGCGTACGTAGGATTACGCGGGGCGTACTAAGGATAATTACGCGATCAAGTTTATCCGGTGCAAGTCTGTACGCGGGGCGTAACCTTAAGGTACGCGGGGCGTACTTCACTTTGGTCGCTACGCGGCGCGTAATAGCTATGAACGCGGGGCGTACTCACTCCTTCAACATTTTTAATTTGTTTTAGCTTCTACGTCCGGTTTCCGCTTCAGTCTTTTCTTTTGTGCTTTATCGACAACAAATAGCTGCAAAACATAATTCAAAGCATTATGAGTACTTTTTAATTCTAAAAGAGAATAAATAAGGCCAAAATATTAAGATAAAGTGCATATATATATATATATATATATATATATATATATATATATATATATATATATATATATATATATATATTTATATATATAAATACACATATCAATTACTAATACCAATATTAATAATTGAAATATTTTTATAATATCACTAATAGAAAATTTGATTTATTTTATAAAAAAAATATTTTTTGTTGATTTTTTTTATTAATTTTTAATAATAATAATAATAATAATAATAACAATATTATAAATGGATGAATTGATTTATTTGGTTAATAATTATAATATTTTAATTATAAAAGTTAATAATTATTTAATCACTAATAATAATAATAACAATAATAATAATAATAATAATAATAATAATAAACGAGTTGTTTTTTCATAATACTAATAAAAAAATTTGTTTATTTTCTAAAAAAACCGATAGTGTATTATTTTATTATTAATTATAAGTAATAATAAAAATAACTATACCATAATAATTAGAAAATTAAACTATTTGATATATATATATATATATATATATATATATATATATATATATATATATATATATATATATATATATATATATATATATATATATATATATAATTTTTATTATAAAAATAAATAATTGTTTAATTACAAATACTAGTAATAATAATTGAATTATTTTTATAATATTATTAATAAAAAAATTGATTTATTTTCTAAAAAAACATTTCCGCCAGAAACCCGTCGGTGGTTACCGATGGATAACACAAGTCTAAAATTCCGTTTACAGTTCGTCAGTATCCCGTCGGTATTCACTGACGAATTTCCGATGAAAATTATTTTTGTCGCTATTGTGTCAATATTCCGTCATTAAAATTAGGGTCAATATTCCGTTTTTTATCTTTGTCACAATTTCATCTGAAATTCGTCACTAATTTCCGAGAGAAAAATTCCGTTACTAATTTCCGTAGGAATTCATCCAGTTTTCTAGTAGTGATCCTGGATACCGTAGGTAATTTGTAGTTAATTACCTACAAATTACCAACGAAAGTTTTGGTATTTTTCATTTTCCAAGGATCAAATGTCATTTTTTTCGTTTGTTTTTTTTTCATAATATTTTTATACAATGATTATATGTACGTTTATATATTATGTATGACTTAATGAAAACATAGTAATCAATGTTTAATAATGTTGCTAACATATGTTTATATATTATTTTGAAAACATTGTACTCAATGTTTTATTAATGTTGCGAAAAAAAAATATTGAAAAAAGACATTTAACCTTTGAGAAATGCAAAATATAAGATTGGATATAATAAAAAAAATATTTTATATATATATATATATATATATATATATATATATATATATATATATATATATATATATATATATATATATATATAAAAGCTTAAGTTATTATATTCAAAGTAATTATTGTGTTATTGTATGTATAAATGTGAGCCAATCATTTTACTTATTATAAGAAAATGATTAATACATATTATTGAATTAAATATAATTGATAAATACCATCAAATTTAACTAGAAGGGTATTTTAGTCAATTAATATAGTTTTAATAAAGGAAATTTGCATATTTTAAGGGATCATATATTCTATTAATTTTAAAAATCCGATTTTACAAATTATAATGTTTTTAATTCGAACATTGTGACAGAATATGTTTGAGTATGTTCAAAAATAAAAATATTATAAAACCATAAAATAATAAAAATATTCTTGAACATATTCGTTGATCATGACTTTAAAAATTTCTTGTAGAATAACAAATTCTCGAACCAGCAATTGAAGAATGAAAACAAAAATTACATTGTTTCTTATAAAATACATGTAACAATTGTTAAAGAATAAAACTAAAAACTTTCAAATTAGGAAAAAAAAAACATCAAAATCTAACAAAGACACTAATACATTCTAAACGAATAATGTTGCTAAGAGGCGTCGTTCAAATTCCATGGTCCGTTCTTAAAGCATCAGTTTCTTTGGAAACAAATCCAATGAATAAATTAGTGAGAAAAATATCCATATTCCATTCCAACATAATTGGAATTCGTGATTCCATTATGATAGAATTGGAATTCATTTACCAATAATTATATTAATTCGGGGCATTCTAACAGAATATGTTCATGATTATCATAAAAAACATTCTTTTCTGATAGAATACTATAAACGAAGAAAGATCATTCAGCTGAAGCATTTTAGCGAGCGCTTGGTGTGCATCAAAACAACTTTCAATTTCCTGTAAAAATTAAACAATCAGAACAAATTCTCAATTCACCAAAAATATTACACCTTGAAAGAATTAGACAATAAACCTAAAAAATTTCACCTTGAAAGAATTAGACCACTTTGTCTCTCGTTCTCACCTCACCAGAAAAAAGGAAGAAGTGGCAGAGCCGCCTATTGTCGCCGCTGATTTTGCTTGTCGCTGCCTAATCGATTTTGTTGTAATGGAATACACAGTGGTGTAGAGCACCGATAGATAAGAGAGTCAGCGGAGAAGGACGTCTGCCCCTTTCTTCCTCGTCTTTTCTTCTTCCTGTCAAACACAACAATCGAACCCCCCCCGGATCGGTACTGTCCCGATGCTTCTTCCCTCCGTACCTCCTCGTGATTTCCCAACTATCACAGAAGCTCCGTCAACATGCCCTGTTCCTTCGTTTCCCTTACCGTCAGCGTCTTCAACTGATTAGAGGGGTAGGGCACCGATCGATAACTGCTTTCTTCGAACCAACTGCCGCCTCTTCATCCCGTCAATTGAACCACCCACCTCTCTTCCCTTCACACACTATGTCGGAACAGGGAGAGAAGCAACCAAGAGCTACTTGATTGTTAAAGGTTTCTGTCTAGGGTTTTAAAGCGGTAATTGTAAACGATTTTGCCTAAATTAAAGGGTTTATGATTTGAATAATTAATTACCAAAATTAATTAAAAGCTAAGATTATAATTTTACCCCGATCTAGGTTTTTAAAATAATTGGTCCATATTTATGGATACAATAACACAATAATTACTTAAAACACCTGAACCTATATATATATATATATATATATATATATATATATATATATATATATATATATATATATATATATGAAAATTAATATTAATAATATATATAATAAAAATACTATTATTATATGAATTAATGCTAAATAATTATAAAAATGAAGGAAATGAAAACTGTTTACTACGAATTATCTATGAAAATAAAAAAGTTCCCATATTTTTTTCACTTCTGTAGGTGTAGGTAACCTGTAGTTCATTTCCTACAAAATTCCTACAACATTGTAATCTCGATTAAGGAATTGAGGGTTTTCAACTTTCCGTCGCTATTCCGTAGGTAAATTCCTACAGAATAGCTACAAAATACTAATTTGGAATAAAATATTGATGTCCGTAGGTAATGTGTTAATTCCAATAGATTATTGAAATTATTTTTGCCACTAATCTTTTGGGAGTTTGTAGGTAATTTAAGGCAAATCTTTTAGTAGCTATTTCATTGGTGTTCCATAGGTAATTACCAACGAGTTTTCATTGGTAGCTGATTTTTGTAGGTAAATGTGAATTTTTTAGTAGTGATCCACTCACACAGAGGCAAACCAAACAATTAGAGGTATATCTAGAATGGGTAATTACGAAAAAGAACACTATGATTTTTTTTAAATTCCGGTTTAACAACACATTTTTAATAAGTTTCGAAAAAACCACCAATTTTATGATTAAACGTTGCAGCGCGGCCACTGTTACTTAGTAGAGCCAGTTTTAATTACAAAAAGATAAAACATGTTATTTTTTCAAAAGTTCCGTTTAACTAACAATTTATGAGTGATCTTTTTAGTAGAAAATTAAAATCGGTGGGTTCTTAGCACAAATACAAGTCTCAGAGCATTTTCAATCCATTCTCATTTTCTATTATTTCCTCCATCCTTCTCTAACCCTATCCTATTTATTCCATAATTTTGGGAGAAATAAATAGTATAAAACCAAATATGATTTTATACTATTCATTTCTCTCAAAATGTGGATGAACTTTAATTTGTCAGTTTTTGTCGCTCTTTTTATATATTTATACATTTCTAGTTCACTTTTATCTATTAATTATAATATAAATGTAATATTTAGTATTTATAATATTTTGTTGTATATTAAGTTATATTAATTATAAATATAAAGTTTGTTTTTTGTTTATCCAATTCATATAAAAATTTAAAAGAATAATAAAATTTATAACACGATAACATATTTTATAAAAACTTATAATTAAGTGTTATAAATATAATCTCATTTATTTAATATTATTGTAATGAAAAAATCTTGATTATTTATTTGATAAAACCAAATTAGTAGAAAGAGTGTGTTTGACAATCTATAGAAGTTGGAAGAATAAAATATATTATGAATATATTTTTGAAGGTAAAAATGAGATAAATAAATGAAAAAATGATTGGACATGGAACACTATTTACCTAATTTTTTACTCTATTTATGAAGGAAAAATAAAAGTGGATTAGAATGGTCTTAATTAGGGATGTGTGTTTAGATCGAATACCTGAACCGAAACCGAAACCTAGACCGGACCGACTTGAACTAGGACCGAATAAATTATTTGGGCCGGTTCTAGGGTATCTATTTTTGCCCAATTCGGGTTTCGAGTTATTCGGTCTGAGTTGCCCGAATAAAGGTTTAATCGGACAAAAAGATCAACCCAGAAAGTGAATAGTCATTTGAACCTAATGACCCAAATAAGGAAATTCTATATCTAGTTCAAGAAAAAAAATATTAAATTAAGATTTTTTTTCTTGAACTAGATATAGAATTTCCTTATTTGGGTTACTCATACCATTTTGGTTTATTCGGGTCATTTCGGTTTATTTGGATTATTCGGTTCAAAAGCACAATATAATGTTTATTTGGGTTATTTTGGTCCTTTTAGGTTAATAACCGAACCGAAACTCGTATTATCCAAACCGAACCAGTTCCGTGTTAGTTTAATCGGTTTTGGTTTTGGTTCCTACTTTTCATCCAATTCGGGTTTCGGATTATTCAGGTTCGGTTCGGTTCCGGCCCGAAACACATCCCTAGTCTTAATGGTTGTGATAAAAGTTTTATTGAAAAATTAATATGTTTTTTTTAGTACAAATGAAAATTGGTTTGTTAAAATGAAAAAAATGATAAAATATAATGATTTTTTGGTGATGGAATAAACGTTTTATAACTTGTACGTAATATATTCATTGAGTTGACCAGTTCACTATCAACGATTGGCCCAATTTTACAAGCTGAGGCTGACTGGCTTGCGACCACTTAAACGTTTTACTTTCATGTTCAACCAGCATAAGAGATAACACTTTAATTAACCTACAGTAGGAATAAGTGGAGGATCCTATGTTACAAGAACTGCAAAAGCAAAAGACAACACTACTCCTACTTTACCAGAATGATTAAAGTACAGTTAGTGGGTCTATGTGTTCTTCGAGGTTGCTGAAAGAGCACCTACATGTCCTCCTTTTTCTTTCATTCAATCAACACCACCATTTATAGACCTTAATCGCCAATTTAATCACACCATTTTACAACAAATACATCTCTCAGACCTGAGACCTGGACTCTGGCCCATCCGTTTCTTCCATCCCTTTTAAAGGGGAAAAGAATAGAAATAATTTAAAGTGGCGTGGCTTACTCTCTCACAGTATATGCAGCTTTGTACGTTTATCGAGATGACATACTCTCTCAGATAGTCCCCAACAACATTCTGACACCAACTCTTGATTTACATGGTGGAATCTTAACGTACCCTTCGATCTCTTTAACTTTGATCTATATATAGCTATACCAGTTGCTGCTTCTCCTTTCTTCATAGCTGATCATATATATGCAGTTAGCTAGAGGATATGGGAAGGAACGGAGGAAATTCATGGTTAGATGTTGTCAAAAAGGCTCTTAGGTCTCCTACCAAACACATATACACCACCAAAACCCTCAAAGCTAGGATGAGAGAAGAAGACGAACCAGAAGTCGACCAAGATAAGGCAAACATGCATCTCAACCTTTAAATAATTTATTGGTCACAATGCATCATGCATATAAATTAATTGATCTTATGTTACTGTGCAGAAGAGAAGCAAGCGAAGATGGATTTTTAAGAAAACAGCTCTTCATGAAACAACCACCATACTTCATGACGAATCAATTAGCACTTTATCTACCTATGAAAGGTCAGCTACAAAACCCATAATGTCGACGCAGGCTGCGTATTCCGATGAAACACATGCAATGGCAGTAGCAATGGCCACCACTGCTGCAGCTGAGGCAGCAGTTGCTACGGTTCAGGCAGCGGTTGAAGTGATCCGGCTCACAAGTCCTTCATTTTCGTTTCAAAAGCACAATGCTGCTCTTGTTATACAGACTTTCTTTAGACGATACCTGGTAACTTATAATATGTCTTTAATTAAGTTTAATTTCACTAATTAGCTATAACTAGCAATGATGGAGCTTCATTCACTAGATACTAACAATATTAACATCTGGTTAGTTTAGGCAAGGAGAGCTCTTGAGGCTCTTAAAGGAGTTGTGAAGCTACAAGCCCTGGTGAGAGGACACAATGTAAGGAGGAGGACAAAGATGACACTCAAGTGCATGCAAGCACTGGTTCGTGTCCAAGCTCGAGTCTGTGACCAGCGCAGAAAGCTTTCAAATGAAGGAAGCTTCGACTCCAACATCTTTTGGGGGTCTCATCTTGCAGACAACAACTCCATTGTCAGAAATTCATTTGAATATATATATATATATATATATATATATATATATATATATATATATATATATATATATATATATATATATATATATTCTTTTTTAACATAATTAATTACTTTCGTTCCTCCAAGTTAATTTTTCAATGTTTGTGATTCTATGATTGTAGACAAGAGAAGGAAGTAGCATCAACGCTGATGACTGGGACAGACGACATGCATCTAGAATTGAGGAGATCCAAGCCATTTTACAGAAAACTGAATTAGCTGGCCAAAAGAACGGAAAGGACCTTACTGATCACAGCTTCATGCATCAGGTTAATTTCATCGATTGTTATATATATATATATATATATATATATATATATATATATATATATATATATATATATATATATATATATATATATATATATATATATATATATATATATTAGCAATTTTCTAGTTCTTTCTCAGTTGTTAAATTTCATATATAGATCTGGAGATCCGGTCAAAGTGAATATCGCGGCCACAAGGGTTTGGAAGAAGATCGGAAATTTTATCCTAATCAAAGAGACCCTGTGAAAACACTTCAAATCGACACTTCTCAATTATGTTCTTTATCTCCAAGCTGGGAAATTAGATCACATGAGAATCAAACGTACTACCATCAACAACAAAGACTCAACTCACATACATATTCATCTCCCCTTTATCACCACAATTTCCACTCACAGTCACCTATCACGCCATCATCATCCCTTTCAAGAATAAAACCATCACTCAAAGTGCACTCAGCCAGTCCTCGGTGCCAAAGAGAGGAAAGAAGCTTCCCATCGTCAGGGACTGGAACACCAACCGGGCATGGAGTTGGAAACCCAAGTTACATGTCTGCCACGGTGTCAGCCATGGCGCGAATTCGGCCACAGAGTACTCCAAGGCAGAGGATGTCAACTACAGAGGGAGAGAAGAAAACGTCTGCCAGGAAACGTCTGTCGTTCAATGTATCTGAAAAATACAACGGTGGTGGAATCAGTGACAGTGAACTGGACTGTAACTTGAGGAGCCCAATTCATACCTTGGAGAGAAGATTAAGCATGTCTTCTTGTTGCAAACAGAGAACTGAAGGTGAGATTCCTCGTCCTTCAATTAGCGAAGACAGAAGGTGGATTAGATGACAGGTTAAGATGTAGTCTTCAGTAGAATTTAGAATAGCTCTGACCTATAGTTTAATTATTTGTATGTTGTAATTTATCCATTTGAATCCATGTGTCTAGAGAACCTAACTATGAAATCGTATTAGTTTTCTTTTGGGCTCAAGGCTTAGTAGGAAAAATTGTCTCAATGTTGTCTAACCTTGATCATATCTATTCGTTTCCTTATGAATATGTCTAGTTATATCATGTTCAATTAAATAAATTGATTCATTGAATTTTATAGAGTTTAATAGATTATCAATTCATTATTTTATTTTGCTAGCATTTTTCTCTTATCATGCATTCAACTTGACAAAATTTCAATGGAAGATTTAAATTAAACTTAAAAAAGTTCTTTTATTTATTATTTATTTATTAATTTTTTTGAGGAGTCAAATATATGGTTACCGGTTAAATGTGAATTGAAAGTTGAAGGCCATCAGATGGTTGACGAACCATCAACTGATAGACCATAATTACCTGGCTACCAATTAGCTGGCGGAATGGAGGCCTGACCCGGTTCTTGCTAGGGTTTAACATATTTACTTTGCCAATATATAATAGTTGATAGTTAGTGTTTCAACTGTATTTTAGTGTAACGTAATATTGTTTTCAAGCTGGTGAATAATAATTCATCCTCATACCTGTGGACTTAATACATATTGATGAACCACATAAATAAGTATCAGGAAAACTCTCTCGTGAATCAACTTTATCAAAAGAAGTGTTTTTATACGCTTTAGATGACAAAAACTATCCAAGTACAAGATCATCTAGGTAACTGTTGGATTATACTTGATCTACAACGTGTTGACGTTATAATTAAAGATGTGAATCAAACTCTTTTTTTTGTGCTCTCTACTGAATTCTTATGAGAATTTCGTTGATCACATATTGTATGGTAAAACAAAAATTACTATCAATGACGTAAAGAATTCCTTGTTGTCAAAGGAACTGAAGTGTAAAGTTTCTAGTAAAGAAGAAGGATGTGGTTCAAGTTTAATTGTTGGCATGGGATGAACACAAGAAATAGATGATTAAAACAAGGGGAAGTCATGTTCCAGGTCCAAAACTTCCTTTAAGATTACATGTTATAATTTCAAGAAAAGGGGGAACTATATAAAAGGTTTTCCACAATGAAAAAAGAGAATTTCAAGGCCGAATCAAGCAACCGTAACAATATTGTTGTAGTTCAAGAGAGTTCGGAGAAATGAGTCATAGTTGATGTTTTGAATGTGCGTATGGATAATTCTACATATAATTGGATCTTTAGTTCATATCATTATACGACCTATACACATGATTAGTTTGAATATTCTAATGAATGGAATGGCACATAGAAGATAGATAATAATGGAATGCATTGTATCTAGGACAGTGACATGGTGCAAATCAAAATGCATGATGATATGCTCATAAAACTCAATTGCTTGTATGTTCCTAATCTTCGTAAGAACTTGATTTCTTTTGGCACATTAGCCAAGTATGCATTGAAGTATTATACTAAAGATGATTGGGTAAAGGTCTTCCATGTTGCTCTTGTAGATATGAGGGAAATGTAACAACGTAAATTTTCAAAACAGTTTTTCATTTTTCAAACATAACATGTCTCATATAAAACATCTCAAAACTTAAGTGTGTCAAATGTTATCATGGTAAAACATATCCCAGAATCTCAAATACAATATCCTCTATCGGTGTGTACGAATAATGTCGGCGCCTTCTCGCGATCCTCGCTAGTACCTGAAACACATATCACATAACACGGTAAACATAAATGCTTACTGAGTTCCCCAAAATACACATACAGCACATAAGCCACTCGAGGCTATAACTCGGTATGACCCTCCGGTCAATGTGTCTCAGCGGGACCCTCTAGTCCCATAACTCGTTGGACCTTCCGGTCCGGTTTAGCTCGTTGGACCCTTCGGTCCGGTCTGATCGAGGACCCTCAGGCCTCATGATTCGTTGGACCCTCTGGTCCGGTCTATATAACACATAGCATACATATAACACAATGCACATAAATCTCAAACATACACATACACATAAGACCCTCCGACTGCATATAGATACCATTCAAGGTAATGTATAATGAGAAGACTCGCCTCGTAAGATGTCTAGAAAACTCTTGTGCTCGAATCCCCGATCTAGCCTCCGCCTATCAAAATCAAAACATCTCTAATCAATACAATCCTTACATCCTCCTCTCTAAGAATGGGTAAAAGACTATTCTACCCCTCCCTGACCTCTCTTAAATTAGTTTGACCAACCCTAAGGTCAACTGAAGTCAAATCAGTCAACGGTCCAACTTTGACCAGACTCGCCGAGTGCACTTGGGTGACTCGGCGAGTCCATACGTGTCCTCTGACTCCTCCTAAGGCCTCACTCGATTCGTCGAGTTAACCTCTCAACTCAACGGGTTACCACTACTCACGTATCACGGGGCAACCTGGTCCGACTCGTTGAGTTCTCTCATGGACTCGACGAGTTTCCTCCATGGCATTACTCATTTGACCTTCTGAGGTCAAATATGTTTCTCTAACTTATAGATTTGGCCTTCTAACACCCAAAAATCATGTAAAGGCCTGAACTTGGTGTTCATGCATGGTGTATCTTGCATTATATACCATAGAAACCCCATTATTGCTTCCTAGCTTCAAACCCTGAGGTTTACTCTACTAAGGCTTCATACTTTCGGGCTCTCTGGACCTAGAAGGGTCCAGATCTATAACACAAACTTGCAAGAGGGGTTTGAAGCATTCCAAACCCCAAAAATGAAGTGATTCAAGCCCTAATCCCAAAAATGGAATCCGCACAATAGGGAAGAAAAGGGATTCGATTTGATACCTCGGAATGAAGCTCCTTGTTTGAATAACTCTAAACAGCAACCTCCTCTGGCCCCTCTTGCTGGAACTCTTCTCCCTTCTTACAAAATCACACCAAAAAGCTCAAGATAGCTCTTTCTCTCACTCTAGCAGCACTATTTCCGTCTCATCAGCTATCTACTTCCTCAACTGGGATATGTGGAAGGTATCATGAATCTGAATCAACTCCGCATGTAGCTCTAAACGGTAAGCTACCTTACCCACTCTCGCGGTCACCCTGAATGGACCAATGTATCGGGGCCCCATCTTGCCCCTCTTCCTTAATCGAGTCACCCCTTTCCAAGGAGATACCTTCAGGAGAACGAAATCTCCAACCTGGAACTCGAGATCGGATCGCCTCCTATCTACATAACTCTTCTGGCGGCTCTCGGGGTGTCAGCAACCTCTGCTTGACCTGCTGTATCTGCTCAGTAGTCTTTAGAACTATCTCAGTGCTACCCATCACTTGCTGCCCTACCTCTCCCCCAACAGATGGGAGTTCGATACCTTCTCCCATATAAAAGCTCAAAGGGAGGCATACCTATACTCGAATGATAGCTGTTGTTGTAAGAAAACTCAGCCAAAGGTAGGTATCTGTCCCAACTTCCACCGAAGTCCATAACACATGCTCGAAGCATGTCCTCGAGCGTCTGAATCGTCCGATCACTTTGTCCATCCGTCTGTGGGTGGTACGCAGTACTGAAGTGCAATCTCGTACCCAAATCCTCATGGAACTTCTTCCAGAACCTGGAAGTGAAACATACATCTCAGTATGACACAATCAAGATCGGCACTCCATGCCGCGACACCACCTCTCTCACATATATCTCTGCCAGCCTCTCTGCAGAAGAGCTCTCAGTGATAGCAAAGAAGTGAGCGCTCTTCGTCAGCCGAACCAAAATCATCCAAATTGCATCAACACCCCTCGCGGTCCTCGGCAATTTCGTGATGAAATCCATGGAAATATGTTCCCACTTATACTGGGAAACCTCTAGTGGATGCAACTTGCCATGTAGACGCTAGTGCTCGGTGTTAACCTGACGACAGGTCAAGCACCTCTCTACTACCCACGCAACATTCCTCTTCATATAGGGCCACCAATAGTCTCTCTTCAGGTCCAAATACATCTTAGTAGCTCCAGGATGGATCGATAATCTCAATCTGTATGCCTCCTCCATCAGTATGCTACGTGCTCCGCCCGTATAAGGCACCCAAACCCGACCTCGAAAGGTCATAAGCCCTCGACTATGGGTAACAAACTCGGAAACCTGCCCAATCACCCGTTCTCTCTTGCGTTTCTCCGGTCTCATAGCCTCTGCTTGGGCCTTTCGAATGGTATCCAACACCAGGGTCATCACCGTCATCCTCATACAGATATCTCGAATCGGGTCACTCTCCGCCCTGCAGCTTAGAGCATCGGCTACCACGTTAGCCTGCCCGGGTGGTACAGGATCTCACAGTCATAATCCTTTACCACATCCAACCATCTCCTCTGGCGCATGTTCAGGTTGGGCTGATCCATAAGATACTTCAAACTCTTGTGTTCCGTGAATATGGTACACCGAACCCCATACAAATAATGGCACCATATTTTGAGGGCGAACACTACTGCCCCTACTCCAAATCGTGGGTGGGATACCTCGTCTCATGAGGCTTCAGCTGCCTCGATGCATATGTTATCACGTGCCCTCTATGCATAAGCACCGCACCCAACCCCGATATAGACGCGTCACAGTACACCACAAAATCCTCCATTCCCTCCGGAAGGTCTAACATTGGGGCTTTGCATAACCTCTGGTGAAGCGTCTCAAACGAGGTCTGTTGCTCTGGACCCCAAGCCAAAGCCACGCCCTTCCAGGTCAATCTGGTGAGGAGAACGACAATCTTGGAGAAATCTCTGATAAATCTCCGATAGTAGCCAGCCAACCCTAGAAAGCTCTTGATCTCGGTAGGGGATCTAGGCACCTCCCAACTCGTAACAGCCTCGATCTTGTCCGGATCGACCGATATCCCATTTTGATTGACGAGATATCCCAAGAACTGGACCTCTCGTAACGAGAAATTACACTTGGAGAATTTGGCATAAAGCCTCTCCGATCTCAATACTCCAAGAATCTCCCTCAGATGCTCCTCATGTTGCTCCCTGGATCTCGAATACACCAGAATATCATCGATGAACACAATCACCGATCGATCCAACATCGGCCTGCATACTCGGTTCATGAGATCCATGAACATTGCGGGTGCATTGGTGAGCCCAAAAGGAATCACCACAAACTCGTAATGCCCATAACGAGTCATAAACGCCATCTTCTGGATATCCTCATCCTGCACCCTCATCTGGTGATATCCAGACCAGAAGTCTATCTTGGAGAACCAAGAAGCTCCCTGCAACTGAACGAACAGATCATCGATCCTCGGTAGTGGATAACGGTTCTTGACCGTCAACTTGTTCAACTCCCGGTAATCAATGCACATCTGGTGCGTACCATCCTTTTTCTTGACAAAAAGGATCAGCGCTCCCCACGGCGAGCTACTCGGTCAGATGAATCTCTTCCCCAACAGTTCCTTGAGCTGCGAGGATAACTCCTGCATCTCCAGTGGGGCAAGACGATAAGGTGCCTTGGTAATAGGCGCCGCCCCCGAAACCAAATCGATGCGAAACTCTACCTGCCTCTCGGGAGGCACACCCAGCAACTCCTCGGGGAAAACATCCGGAAACTCTCGCACTATCGGAACCTCACCAACAGAACTCGACCTCTTCACGGAAACTCGTGTATCCATCACATAGGCTACAAACCCTCTACAGCCCTGTTGTAGACTCTTTCTCGCTCTGGCAGCCGAGCAAAATGTTGACCCAGATCGGGTACCTCCGCCATATACCGTAAGTGTTGGATTAGTGTCTAAGTCCGTAACTATTTTGGTATGTACTTGACCCGATGGTGCATGGTCCTTTTGGGTTCCCTTTACCAAAGCAACTTGATAAGATGAATTATGGAGAGAGAGGATTAACTATGATTTATTAATATATTATGAGAATAATATATTAAAGGAGAATTCATATTGTTTAATTAATATTAGTCAATAATTAATTTTGTGGCTAAACGATATTAACTAAATAAAGGGGACTGGAACTGTTAATTGTGTGATAGTTGAATATTGGGCTAATGAACTTCATATTAGAGGAGTGGATGAATTCTATGGGGAAACCCATTAGAAATCGTCCAAGGCCTCTAAGGAGGGATTCTATGGGCTGCTTAGGGCCTAAGCAGTCAAATTAGGGTTTCCTTGTTAGATAACCCTAATAGCCTCACTATTTAAGGAACCCTAGGGCACCAAAAACGTGGCTAACTGATTTCCTTAGGGTTTCTAGACATTTGGGTGCCTCTCCTCTTCTCCCTCTTCATCCTTATTGCTTATGGTGTTTGTGACTCCATTAGAGGTGCAACACTTGAGGCACTAAACTTTCAGAAGCCAATTATAGGAAGGGATAGATTGTTATTGCTACATAACAATCAAAGGTAATATCTAAACCCTAATTTCGTTCATAGTATGCTAGATCTAGGGTTTAAGAGCTTTGGATGATTATTGCATGTACAATTAGATAAACCTAGATCCAAAGTTTAGGGTTTTGCATGTGCACCATAGGATTGATGTAGTGCTCATAACCCATCATTGGTATGAGAGTCTCGGCTATTCTTTTATTGTGTTTGATGCAAAATTATGTTTTCAAACCTGAAAATTTGTGAATTTCGAATTTGACCTGATTCACGTCGTGAACATAGTGTTTTCACCTCGTGAATTCAGTCTGTCAGCAGATTTTCGAATTAAACCAGACTCATGTCGTGAACACAATGTGTTCACCTCGTGAATTCAATCTGACAGCACAATTTCGAGATTTTTGCCTTAATTTTCTTTGGATAATTACATTAAATTGTTTTTCAAATTAAAATCAGATTTTTATATTATGGTAATTGATATCATAATCAAATTAATGAATTGTCAATTTAAGATAATTACTTGTTTTATAAGATAAAGATTGATTATTTGTAATTTTGATTTGAATTATCTTGTGAAAAATTAAATTAGGTCAAATTTAGACAATTCAAATTATTTGATTAATTTAATTATTTATAATTTGATCTAGATAGTTTTGAAAAGTTTCAAAACTTGCCCTCAAGTTTTGGAATTTAAATTTTGATTAAAAGTTTAATTTTGAAATATTTGAATTCTAAACGCTAATGTTTTGAAAAAGTTCAAAACTTGCCCTTAAGTTTTGGAATTTAAATTTTGATTAAAAGGTTTAATTTTAAAATGTTAAATTCTAAAACGCTAATTTTGAAAAGTTCAAATTGCACCCTTATGTTTTTATTAAATTAATTAAGTGTATGATTAAAAGAGAGTTAATAAATCCATAATGATATGGTTTACATTAAATTAAATTAAAAGTGTAATTTGTTAAATTAGACCACATAGTATTTTAAAAGTGTAAAATACACCCTTATACTATATATAACATTAAAAGTCTAATATTGTATATGTATAACTTAAGCTGCTAGTCTTACAGTAGGCCTCATTCACGAAGCCGATCTATAAGGGGGTATAAGGCTATGGCCTATAAAATGGCCGTTTAATGGGTGTCCACTCTCACCCACCGCTTCCTTGATTGGTGGAGGGTCGTTAGCCAAATGGTAGGATAGTGCTAACCCTTTCCATTAAAAGTATAATAAAGTATAAAGTAACTAAATGTTTTTACAAAAAATTCCCAATCTTAGTTACTTTAGGAAAAAAGTGAATTTGATGCAATTCCATGAAATTACACTTTGTACCCTTCGAAGATGTTAGTGGAGCGTGTGTGGTTAACCGACACACTAAATGGTTTTAAGTAAAGGTAGCAAAGGGTGACTCAATATTTGTCATAGTTCCATGGGGCGTGTGTGGTTAACCGACACATCGAATAGGTAACTGTAACATTGGGGGCACCATGTAAGTTTGCATGATTATTCACACCCTATTTTGTGATCCTCGGCATCCCAGTCACAAATTGAGGGGCATATCGAGATTTAAACATGCTATTGAAACGTTCAATGAATCTCAAAGGATCTAGGAGTTTTTCAATACATTTAAAACCTAATATTTTTTCGTTTTTCATGGTGGAAAATTAGTGAATCGTCATTCACTTACCTTCAAATGTTCTGCAATTTGGGTTACGACATCCCTCTCCCAAGTTGTAGAGTATTGTGTTGGGTCATAGCCTTAATATCTCATTTGGGTGATTTATTAAGGACTACATCAATCAACTAACTTGATTTTTCTCCTATTTTGTAGATGTCTGAATCTAACCATGGTCTTCCCGAATCCTATGGAAAAGGTTTTCCTGCTCGAAGTGAAAGTCTGTTACACAATGAAGGTGAAAGATCGATCCCTGTATTATGGACTAACTTGGTTTCACTTCCTCCACCTCCTCCTGTTGTTCTCCCAAACCCACAAGATCGAAGAATTGAAAAGTTCAAAATCACCTAAGCCCTATTGGCAATGAAACATGAAGATGGAAAATATATGTGTGCTCACGTCCTAGGGATGAAATCACACATCCATAGGTTGGCGACGTTGGGTGCATCTTTTCCAAAGAAGTTGGTTGTAGACTGGGTTCTTCGGTTACTCCCTAAATCATATGATAAGTTTATAAGAGAGTATTATATGACGGATCTTGACGCGACCCTTATTGACCTAACTTACATGATTATTGCTGCTGAATCAGAAATGTTTTTGCAAAGTAATGGAGCATATTTGTCTGGTAATTCAACCAACCATGCTTCCATGGTCACTCCAGAAGAAGCCACCTATTTCTGCTGCCAAGATAAGGGGCGTTGGATACGAAGCTGCCCAGAGGAACTGAAGAATCTAAGAGATGGGAGAGTCAAGAAGTATGGCTCTACTTCAGGTAAAATCCACTATCTAACTCCATTAAGTTCCTATTCGTTGATTCTTAATACATAATGTGATAAGATTACATTTGAATGTTTTGTAGGATCAGAGAAAAGAGAGGAAGCTTGATGGAAGAGCAAGATGAGTCTGATCACGATCACATGGATTCAAAGATCAGATTTTGAGCTAGGAAGTTATGATAGATTTATTAGGAATATTTGATTACATAGTTTTTTAGTTGATTTTGCATTGTAAGGACGTGTTTTTCGCTGCTTTTATGAATAAAATAAAATTTTGATTTGTCTTATATATATATATATATATATATATATATATATATATATATATATATATATATATATATATATTCTTTCAATGAAATCATTGTGAAAAATTGATGTTTGTGTATTTCTATAAATGGATGTGATTCTTACTTATGTTATTCATGGTAATATCAAAATTTTCTAAGTTAGGAAAGATTCGCATCACCTAAGTTTCAATTGGACAGAAACTTGGAATCATATGATGTGAATCATGTGATGTATGGAAATCTTGGTACTTAGGAAATTAAGACTAATTCCTTGATCACACAAGTATGTGAGTCAAGTGAAGGACTAAAGGACTATAACACAATATTGTGCACTAGTCAAGTCCACCACAAATAATAATAAGACTATTCGTCATAATTTACCAAAAGTCTAGTAAATGTGGTTATACTTACAAGATTAAGTGTAATTCTGAATCATTGAAAAGTTTCAATGAATGGCAGAAATAATAAGAAGAATCAATGAAGGCAGAAAGATAAAAGGTTTCTCAAATCTAAGAAGAAGGGAGAGTACTTTTGTATCAGTTTTTATAATCGTCTTAATGATTAAGAACCATATCACAATTGATCCTCTAAGGACATCTTAGTGCACTAGTATGGCTAAGAAGAGGAATCGGAAATTGTTGAAATGGTTAAATCAAAAGGATGAGTCATACTTCGTTCCAAAATCAAGTCTTAGAATCGTACTCCAAGATTGCGAATTGAGTGACACACACTCATCAAATGTGAAGTAGAAAATTGTTTTTCTTACTTTTGCACGTTTGAAATCGGTAAGTTGTGATTTCTTGGAGAAGACAAGGACCAACTAAGACCAAATGTGTGTAATGTTTTGTCTTGATATAGACACACACTAACTCTTGGATATTTTTTTTATCAAGAAATGTTTCTTGATAAGAGAATCTAATATGTCAAGAGGTCAGTAGGAGTCTAAATGATCTTGAAAAGTTTCGAGAACTAATCAAGAGTAAACCGATTATTAAACACTAGCACACGACTTGAGGTTTGTAACCTATCGTGTTGACAAAATTCTTTTACTGTGTCAATCATGTTGAGTGATTATGCATATGAGTTCTACAAGTTATCAATAGAATGCATAAGGAAGCATCTTATTCAATGAAAGTACATTGACTGGAATAGGTGAGCTGCTAGATAACTTGGAAGAATGGTGGGACCCTTGATGGCAAGAAATTAAGAATGAACAAGTTATGTCCATAAGAGTTTGAATTTGTCACAACATTATCTTTCGATTATACTTATGGCAAATTCACATGGATAGGATCACATACACCATAAAATATAAGTGTCATAAGGTTTCTCTTCTTCATGAAAATGATTGTGAGGAAATGCTTTCACTAAGAGAGATTTTAAGAAGATAGCGATTATGTAAATTGCATTCTCAAATTCGATTATGATTACGACATCCCTTTTCATAGTTTGAATTGTGAGATTTGGCAATTAGTATGAACATTTAGGACTTAGTAATATAAGTTCTGAATTAGTTTAGACACACATGTGAGCTGTCTAAGGAAAGGTGTGTGATTTTAAGAAGCTTATATAAAGGCTTATTGAAGCACATCGTATTGGAAATATGAACTTTGGAAGTCAATAAGTATTGTCTTCTAGAAGTCCAACTGTTTTCTGAATACGTGTCAAAGTTAGTGGGAGCATAAATGTTATGCTGGAATGGATATAATCATCATGTTAGTGGGAGCATGATTATTATTTTAAATTATTGCAAGTTGGCAATATTAATTATAGAAAAACAAAAGTTTCACTTTGCAAAGTTGCAGGGGTTGAAAAATTGTTTTTTCTATAATTAAGGGAGAGAATGTTATACTTCGTTTCCAATCTAAAAGCTTAGATCAAGAAATTTTAATTGAATTAGTCAAAGTAATATTTATTAATTGCACTCTCAAAGTTCGATTATGATTTCGGTATCCCTCTTCATAGTTCGAATTTTGAGAACACGACAAATAGAAATATTATGGCAAGAAACTGGTAAAGTATCACGTTTTCACTACAAATCGTATCCCATATGCTTCGGGTATAGGATCAATTGCATATGCTGTAATATTCGACCGTTCTAAAATTTTCCAGATGCCTAGGGCATTTAGAGGGAAAAAGGGAATAGAACCGGATTTGACTAAAATAATTAAACAACTATTAAAGACAATCTAAGGTTCACCAAGGATTGGTTGCTTGTGGATAGTTGGAAGTATAGTCATAGATGGACCATATTGACATTATTAATAGATAAGATTCTATTTAATGAGTTGTCATATGGAAAATATGGAAGCGTTTACTTATTGAGATTTTGACGTTGAGAATCTATGTCTAGATTAGAAACTTTTATGCAAGAAGAATGTTCAAAGGAATGTACTTTGAATGTGAGACTTTACATCTATGGAATTTTCTTGTAACAATCTCCAATAGAGCACTTTGTAATTTCATTGGCAAAGTCTTGGTGACTTTGGCGTTGTGATATTACGAAAGGACCATTGCATAAATTTTAGAATCTAACATATTCTAGTAGTGGCGGGAATTTTGTATTCTTACACTAATGGATTAGGAATTGTGAAATAAGTATCATTGGAAATGTGTTCATTTGATCTATTTCACAAAGTAAGGACCATAGGTAAACATAATGTGCATGCTAAGAGCATGGGACAATTGTTGTTATAATTCAAGTAAGAAGTTGATTACCCGAAACAACAAATAATGAGTAATCAATATGGTGATTAAATAAAAGGTGTTTTATTTATACTCAAACGTTTGGGGCCATATAGGATTAGTATTATTTTTGTGTTTCATTTTGCATGTTTTGACTTCCCGAATAATAAGATTATTCAAATTCTCCATAGTTGCTCATACTTTGGAAGTAGGTATGAAAGAAGACCGTCATGAATCCGTCTGTAGATTGACTAAAGCATTTAGTTATAGCACAAGTTTGCTACAGAGTTCATGAGTACTGCTATAAGATTAGAGTATTAGATTAAAATCACGCTCACTTGGATTACTTCATGGATTTTTATCACGAGTGATTAGTAAGACGATAATATCTTATATTCTTGAAATTGAGATGTGTGAGTTTTATCTTACGAGTCGGTTACACATTGATAATATGTAAACGCACCAGTAACTTGGTGTTATAAAATGTATTGTTGTGTGTGATTCAGTGAGTGAGCACAAGCGAGCATTGAGTCGAAGTTTATCCGTTCCTTTTACCCAAAGTGGGATAAAAGCTATATTTGTGGGCCCCTCGATGATTTAGTGATGACACCTAGCGCTTGGGCAAGCCGGGACTAAGTTGATGTGTTCAATTGTAGTATATTGTCAGTCTTCATAAATCGGAAGTCGTGAAAAAATATATGGACAGAGAGAATGATTTAAATCCATGTCTCGGTTTATACGATATCCAAAATGGAGGAATATATGATCCCTTTTCTAAAGGACACACTTCTAATAAGATCAGAGTTGACAGCGGATTTTGGAAGCTACAGTGGCGGATCAGGATCTGAAGTCATACGCAGAATAGTTATTAGACTTATCCAAGTGGGAGACTATTGGATTAGTGTCTAAGTCCATAACTATTTTGGTATGTACTTGACCCGATGGTGCATGGTCCTTTTGGGTTGCCTTCACCAAAGCAACTTGATAGGATGAATTATGGAGAGAAAGGATTAATTATGATTTATTAATATATTGTGAGAATAATATATTAAAGGAGAATTCATATTGTTTAATTAATATTAGTCAATAATTAATTAAGAATTAATTTTATGGCTAAAAGATATTAATTAAATAAAGGGGACTGGAACTGTCAATTGTGTGATAGTTGAATATTGGGCTAATGAACTCCATATTAGAGGAGTGATGAATTCTATGGGGAAACCCATTAGAAATCGTCCAAGGCCTCTAAGGAGGGAGTCCACGGGCTGCTTAGGGCCTAAGCAGTCAAATTACGGTTTCCTTGTTAGATAAACCTAATGGCCTCACTATTTAAGGACCCATAGGGCACCAAAAACGTGGCTAACTGATTTCTGTAGGGTTTCTAGACGTTTTGGGTGCCCCTCCTCTTCTCCCCCTTCATCCTTATTGCTTATGGTGTTTGTGACTCCATTAGAGGTGCAACACTTGAGGCACTAGGCTTTCAGAAGCCAATTACAAGAAGGAATAGATTGTTATTGCTACATAACAATCAAAGGTAATATCTAAACCCTAATTTCGTTCATAGTATGCTAGATCTAGGGTTTGAGAGCTTTGGATGATTATTGCATGTACAACTAGATAAACCTAGATCCAAAGTTTAGGGTTTTGCATGTGCACCATAGGATTGATGTAGTGCTCATAGCCCATCAGTAAGTACTCCCCCACTAGGGTCTCGTATGGTCACCAACTAACGCTCGCAGTCGATAACAGCTCCGAATCGGCTCAACCAGTGCATGCCTACGATGACACAAACATCCCCCATCGCAATCGGTACCAAATCTATCGGAAACTCAACACCGAAAATCTCGAGTACACATCCTTGAATATCATCAGTAGCAAGAACCGCTCGCTCATCAGCTATAGAAACTCGCAGAGGTCGACTCAACGCCTCTTAACGGATACTGATGTGCTAACTAAATGCTAAAGACACGAAATATCGACTCGCACCCAAGTCAAATAACACCAATGCAGGTATAGAATTCACAAGGAAAGTACCTAAGCATACCACAATATAAGCACAATATCTAAAACTCAGCATAAGTAAATAAAAGAATACATACCAGCCACGACATTGGTCGTTGCACGGACCTCCTCGTCTATCAACTAAAAGGCTCTCCAACAAGCCTTCGGTACCTCTGCCTTCACTGGCCGGGCCTCGGCGGCTCTAGCAGCAGCAGGTGCAGATCCCTGAGCTGATCCCTGAAGTAGCTGTGGGCACTCGGCCTTCCGATGGCCAGTCTGGTTGCAGTGAAAGCAAACTGCAAACCCCTTGGGGAAATCCCTCGTGAAATGCCTCTCCATGCCACATTTGTAGCACACCCATGTCCTGCACACTCCCTCATGGCTCTTGCCACACTTCCCACAAGTGCATCCCTTCAGTCCTCCAGATCTCGAATCAGCGGGCTTTGACCGCTTGGCTGCCGGCTGAGACTGTGTCGGCCGCCTATCCCTCCTCTGAGACTCGGCGTCCTCCCTGGCCTGAGTCTCTAGCTTAATCTCCCTCTTCCGGGCATTTGCCTGGAGCTTGGAAAATGTCTGGTATGTCGAGTTCGCCACAAACTCACGAATGTCTCTCTTCAGTATGCTCAAATATCGACTCATGTGTGCCTGCTCAAAAGACACATGCTCAAGGCAAAACAACTCCCTCTCGTGAAACATCCGTGTAATCACAGTCACGGACTCCATCCCCTGCTTGAGTGATAAGAACTCCTGGGCTAGACGTTCCCTCTCCATAAGGGGAACATACTCATCTCGGAACCTGGTGGTGAACCTCTTCCAGGTCACTGCTGTAATCTCTGTAGGAGTAAAGTCAGCCGTCACAAACTAACACTAATCCTTTGCTCCCAAGCGAAACTGGTTCAGCTCGAACCGTACCCTCAGATGTTCTGGACATGAACATGTGTAGAAGCATCCCTCGATGTCAGAGATCCACCTCATCGCGACTATCGGATCCCGAGTCCCGTTAAACTCTGGTGGCTTCCTATTGCTGAACTCTCGGTACAACAATGAGTCACCCACAAGCGGCCTCACGGAAGCGACAGCCGCAGTGGCTGCATCAGAAGCCGCCTCAGTCAGAGCAGCATATCGCTCGTCGAATGTCTCAACCAGCGTGGTTTTGATAGACCCAAACATCTCCGGTATCTCAGCTCGGATGGCGGCAGCCACCTCTTCATGAATCATCCTACGAATGTCCTCATCACTAGTACCACTGGTCCCACTGCCTTCTGGGTTGTGGCGTGTCCCCACCATCATGCCTCTGAAATATGACATAAAATAATCAGAGACTCTACCGAGATTACTCATACTCTATTAATCGTTCCTACTTGTTCCTTAGCACCCTAAGGTTTCTTACTTGGGATGTTTACCGATCTGATGCTTTCGGTAGTACGGGCCCAATACTACCTTCCACACCGTATATGTATCCATACCAAGTCCTCCTCCTAGGATCCCAATTTGCAAGTACTCTACACCCCCCTGAATTCTGCCTACTCTCAAGCAGACTTCTCACAACCTACTCTATGCTACCTTCATGTACTCAAAGTAACTCACAGCAACATAAACTCCTAGGCTAAGGCATCATATATCAGGCCACCCTAGTCCTAAGATATGATTTACCTAGCCTACTCTAGGATGCATAGCGCATCACATAATATCTCATAACACATAATGTAAGGGTATTTTGGGAAATCACCGTTCGGGCGCTGGCTGATCGTACACACTGCTCCTTCTCGCTTTTCTCAAAATATTTTACTCTCTTTAGAAAAATTGTTTCTTTTATGAAATTTTTTCTCAAATCCTCAGTTTGAGTTCAGATACGCCCGAAGGTGCATCCGAATCCCTCAAACCAATGCTCTGATACCAACTTGTACCAACGTAAATTTTCAAAACAATTTTTCATTTTTCAAACATAACATGTCTCATATAAAACATCTCAAAACTTAAGTGTGTCAAATGTTATCACGGTAAAATATATCCCAGAATCTCAAATACAATATCCTCTATCGGTGTGTACGAATCATGTCGGCGCCTTCTCGCGATCCTTGCTAGTACCTGCAACACATATCACATAACACGCATAAGCCACTTGACGCTATAACTCGGTATGAACCTCCGGTCAATGTGTCTCTGTGGGACCCTCGAGTTACGTAAGTCGTTGGACCTTCCGGTCCGGTCTAGCTTGTTGGACCCTTCGGTCCGGTCTGATCGAGGACCCTCTAGCCTCATGAGTCATTGGACCCTCTGGTCCAGTCTATATAACACATAGCATACATATAACACAATGCACATAAATCTCAAACATACACATACACATAAGACCCTCCGGTCTGCACATAGATACTATTCAAGGTAATGTATAGTGAGAAGACTCACCTCGTAAGATGTCTAGAAAACTCTCGTACTCGAATCCCCGATCTAGCCTCCGCCTATCAAAATGATAACATCTCTAATCAATACACTCCTTACATCCTCCTCTCTAAGAATCGGTAGAAGACTATTCTACCCCTCCCTGACCTCTCTTAAATACGTTTGACCAACCCTAAGGTCAACTGAAGTCAACTCAATCAACGGTCCAACTTTGACCGGACTCGCCGAGTGCACTTGGGTGACTCGACGAGTCCATACGTGTCCTCTGAATCCTCCTAAGGCCTCACTCGAATCGTCGAGTTAACCTCTCTGGGTTACCACTGGTCACGTATCGTGGGGCAACCTGGTCCGACTCGTCGAGTTCTCTACTGGACTCAGCGAGTTTCCTCCATGGCATTACTCATTTGACCTTCTGAGGTCCAATCTGTTTCTCTAACTTATAGATTTGTCCTTCTAACACCCAAAAATCACGTAAAGGTCTGAACTTGGTGTTCATGCATGGTGTATGTTGCATTATATACCATAGAAACCCCATTATTGCTTCCTAGCTTCAAACCCTATAATTTACTCTACTAAGGCTTCATACTTTTGGGCTCTCTGGTCCTAGAAGGGTCCAGATCTATAACACAAACTTGCAAGAGGGGTTTGAAGGATTCCACACCCCAAAAAAGAAGTGATTCAAGCCCTAATCCAAAAAAGGGAATCCACCAAATAAGGAAGAAAAGGGGTTCGATTTGGTACCTCAGAATGAAGTTCCTTGCTTGAATAACTTAGAACATCAACCTCCTCTGGACCCTCTTGCTGGACCTCTTCTCCCTTCATGCAAAATCACACCAAAAAGCTCAAGATAGCTCTTTCTCTCACTCTATACACTCAAGATCGCTAGGGTTCTCTCTTCTAGAAAGGTAGCTACAATTGAAGGCCACAAGTGCCTTTAAATTGGGCTCGGGCCCGAAGATTTAGGGTTTCTGCCAACATCGTGGACTCGTCGAGTCGACTCACCGAATCGTCGAGTCCATTCATTAATCCGAGTCATCAGTCGGGATCCTACTCGGTGAGCTTAGGCGTCAAATCGTTGAGTCCCTCTTCTTATCTGAAAACAAATATATAAATTATGGTACTTGGAAATCCGGATGTTACAAGAAAGCTGTAACATGTAAATTATTTCTGGAAGGTGGCATAGTTAAAGGAACAATGGTTATATCCCAATCCTTAGAACAACGTGATGGAAAGAGAAAGTTATGACATCGATGATTGGCCCACATATATTAGAATGACATGTGGATCATGTGTAAACAAGGGCTACTTGGTGGAGAAATAACTAGAAATGTCAAATTTTGTGAAGCTTTTGTGAAAGGAAAGAAACGAAGGGTGATGTTTAGTTGTAGTCAACACAAGCTAGAAAATTCTCGATATGTTCACTATATATATATATATATATATATATATATATATATATATATATATATATATATATATATATATATATATATATATATATATATATAACGTCTCCTTGAAATGGTTTCATTTGGGTTAAGCCTGAAAATCACAACAAAGAAAGAATCGTCGTCAGTCGTCTCCGGGAGGATGACCTAGAACGAGGCTCCAGCGGTCTAGTCAACAATTGGATGAGAGAATTAGGGTTTAGTTTAAGGTAAAGAGTAAGGAGATCCATTCTTTTGGTGAAGATACATATAGTCATCATAGCATGTCCCTGACAACACCTTTTGTCTTATCCGTGCCGATAAGACGTGGAGACGTCCTATTAGCGCATTGTACACCACCAACAGTTATCTGCCATTGGTACAAAACCACCAAATGTCATCGCTCTAAGCGTTACACTTGTCGCTCTAGGGATTTCCAACTCTGGTTTTGGCTTATTATAGACCAGATTTTCTCGTTCTGTGTTCGACCTTGGCGATAGACCGGTGTGGTCTAAACGCGAGGCCATGAGGGTGAGGTCCCGTTCCTTGCACTGGTGTTGAGTAACAACCGTTAGCTAGGTCCTCATTTAGATAATTGCTCCATTTATCTTTGACATATTCCTAAAGGGATACGTTAACAGGTCCCCAAGGCTAGTAGACTTTTGTGTTGGGATGACGTAACCGAGTTGTTCTAGCCTTGATCAGGACACGCGTTGGGTGGAGATGGCTCTGATGTCTACTGGTGTGACAGTGTCGTTCTAAACTGAAAGACCCTGTATAATGGTTTGGTCTAGGCATACTAGTTAGTGGTAGTGATTGTGTATGAAAAACCGATTTTGTCTAGTTTACGGTTGTTATGTGTTTACGGCCGTAAACTCCTTACGGCCGTAAACTCCTTGCGGTTGTAAGTCAGTTGTAAGTCAGGCCTATAAATAGGGCATTGTGTCAGACTTTAAAGGTTGTTGATACCTTTGTGTTTTCTCCAAGTTGTATCTGACGTTTTATTGCTTTAAGGCGTATGCAAGCTTGGTTCGTTTGTTATTTGCTTATTGTTTCATCTTTTTCTTTTGTTATTTGTCTTTGATCATTGGTAGATCTGTTTTCGGGCTTTACAATTGGTATCAGAGTGAGACCAGTGTCAAAGACGTCCTACAGTTGCGATTTTGCTCAAAACGATATTCACAGCGAAAGAAGGGTTTTATTCCAGTCGAATTTCGTGTGTTCAGAAGCTCACGGTCCTAGCTTACGGCCGTAAACACCCAGTTCACGGCCGCAAGCTATTCAAGGCTCAATCACCGCAAACAATTTTCTTCTCCAGTAAATCGAGTTCCTGATTTAAGGCTTAAATAATCATATTTCACTGCATTTAATTCTTAAAAATAAAATAAACTTTTAACAGAAAATCATTGGCTGTAAATCAATTATTTGATAATCGATTTTAGATAAATTGCGTCTTTAATTTTCTGTTTCAGAATTCGAAAAAAATTCACGGGCCGTAAACAAGGAGTTTACGGCCGTAAACATTTCTCGGCAGTAAACTTGTCTTGAAGCTTAATTAATTAATTTTCGGAATTCACAATAAACATTAAATTTAAAAAAAAAATTAATTAAATCCTTTTTAAATCGAAAATTAAGTTTTATTTTTAACTTTAATTTAAATAAAAAAAATGGAATCACAAAATCCTAATCAATATCAAGAACTCGATGCTGTGATGGGAAAAACCACGCGCATTCCAAGACTCATGTCCGCTGATGGTTTCCCCGAGTGGAAATATAGAATTGAGAAATATATAAAGATGAAGGACTTCAAGATTTGGAAATGTGTCATAAAGGATCCAGTCAGAATCACCACTACAGTTGGGGGCAGGTGGTTGACAAGAAAATCGAAAACTACACTGATGAAGATTTTGAGAGTGTAGAAGAACAAGAAAAGGCATTGGCTATTTTGACTATGGCCCTATCTCCAGATATTGCTCAAGGGTTCAGAGAGTATACTTCTGCTAAGGCTCTATGGGAAGCTCTTATAGAGGTGTATGAGGGAAACGAGGACATGCGAGAAAGTCGCCAAGACATGTTAAGGCAACGGTTTAACATGTTCAACTATGTACCCGGAGAGACTCTTGAAGCCCAGCTGCAGCGATTTACAAATCTCAACACAGAAATGACTGTAGCAGGGATCTTCTATACAAAGTCTGAGATTAACAAGAAGCTACTAAATGCTCTCCCAAAATCTTGGGACATGAATGTGGCTGTAATTAAAAAGACTAAAGATCTCAATCGCCTTACTCTAGCTGAAGTGATGGCTGTCATCAAAGCATGTGATATTTTTGACAAACAAAGAGAGATAAATCATGTCAACTCATACTCGACTGCAAACCTTGGCATATCGACTAACAATGCTCTTTCTTCTCTCTCTTAGTCCTCTGCAGGTTTATCTTCTTCTGCACCAGTCACGCCCTACCCACAAAGTCAATCATTTCTGTCTACTCAAACCGCTCCATCTTCAAATGTGGCCTCTTCTTCAAAAGGAAAGGAGTGTGATGAAAACCTTGTCTTTGCAGCAGGGCTAGTTAATTGTTACAATGCACTTGTAGCTGGGGAGCTTCCACCTCAATTATCTTTTGCAGATCTTGATCAAATCCATCCGGAGGACGTTGAGGAAATGGACATCACATGGCAAATTGCCATGGTAGTATTTAGGGCAAAACAGTTTGCCAAAAAGACAGGGAAAAATAATTGGGGAATGAGCGCTGATAAGAAGGTTGGATTCAACAAGGGAAAACTTCGGTGCTTCAATTGCCACGAGCCAGGGCATTTTGCTCGTGATTGCCCACATCCCGATAGAAGAGTTAATAATGAAAGAACGATGGTTGCAGTTGGGAACATCTGAAGCAATGGTCAAGCAAACAATGAAAAGGCTATGGTTGCGCAATCTTTCGACTGAGATGATCAAATACAAGCTCTCAACTTATCTAGACCTGAAAATGCTCATCTGGCACAGGTAAGGGATGATGATCCAACAGGGATTGTAGCAGCAGAAGATAATGTGATGGAGCTATAGTGTGCTTTGATGGTATCCTCTTCTCATGAACCTAATTCGTCCAAGGTAAGTCTCCCATTATGATCTAAGGCTTGTATAGATTATGTAAAAACTCTACATGACAAAATTGAGACATTAGGCAATGAAGTAGAAAATCTTAGGATTCTTCGTGAACTTAATGAAAAATTAATAAGAGACGTAGAAGACCTTAGATATGAAGGGTATCAACTTCGAAAAGGACAAAAACCACTTAAAGCTCAACTGGAATAAAAAATTAAGGACTTTAGGAGACTCCAGGAAGACTATAGTAACAAATGTGAAAAATATGATTATGTAGTCAAACAAAATGCTGAGCTAGTGGCTGAAGTTGAATCTTTGAAAGGAAAGTTTGAAACCGCCAAACTTGATGTAAGAAAATATGATTTCTCAAGTGAGGTGGTTGCAAACATGATAGACCAAAGCATGCAGTTTAAAAGGAATCAATCGAAAGGTCTAGGGTATAACCATGTACCCCCTCCTTTCAATCATTCATACGTATCCAGGCCTTTGTCCAAAGAAGAGATTGCCAATGAATCATTTGTGGTTTATGGCAAGCCCTCCGGTTTTATTTCAGGAGGATTTATTGTCACACCCCCAAACCTGAACGGCGGAAACGTTCGGGGGCGGATGACTTCATGTGGTAACGTAACAAATGAATACATAGTAAAGAAAGCAATACAACCATCACATATATAATTGAAAGTTTACATTTGTCAAAAGTTACATGTTACAACCAATTACAATATGATGTCAAAATATGAGATTAAACTGGCGCCGCAGCATCCCTTCATCAAAAGCATAATGATACCTGAAATTACTGATTTCCTGGGACATAGAAGTAATTTTGAAAGAGTAGATCAACATTTAAGCTGGTGAGTTTCAAAAGTATTTAAATGACAATGTTTGTATGAAATGAAATGTTTTGTCCTTGTTTGTTTGTGTTTAGAAAGTCCTATATTTTCTACTAGTATAAATGTAGCCTTCTCTCAAGACCAATGTTTGTTTCTAAAATGTATGTAAGTGTAAAATAACCAATGTGTTTGAAAACCTTGTAAATCAATGCATTTTTAATACCCCATGTGAGTTTTATAACCATACTATTGACTCGGAAATGCCTATACACAACGTTCTTCAGGCGTTGGAATGTTATGACGTTTGTCACCCCAAATGGTGGATTGTAGCTAACAGTCAGGGCCCGGGTTGTCAAGCCCGTATAGATCTATACACAAACACCATGCTCCCCTCCAAGGGATTCTAGTATATAATACAGGACTTGAAATGTGTACTCGAACGTACGTGAAGTTTATGTCTCACAAAACCGTGGTATAAAAACAGATTTACGTGTTAAAATGTTCGTTTGTTCTTGTATATGAAAGTGACTTCTTGAAAATCATGTTTCTAGTATGTAAAAGTTAGCAATATCCTCGTAAAACTATACCTATTATAGTGTTCTAAAAGTGTGACTTGTTTGTTTAGAAAAAGCCTAGAAAAGGAATCACATTTTATAACTGTATAGATTTTTGCAGAGCCTAAGGTAGGCAAGTATACATATAATCTAAGAAAATGTTTACTTTATACATGCATTACAACAATTTATATTATTAAAGATAGGATTCCATTGTAATATATTTTGTATACAAGAGTTCCCTATAAAGTTTATGAATCACATATGATTCTACTTAATAAAAGTGTATAAAAATCTTTATATATTACACCCGATAGTAGTCGTGTGTTTTACTTGTATATTCCCCCCCTTAGAAAGCATATAAAAGCATTTAGAATATAAAAAAAAAAAAGTTAATTAAGGGGTATGAACTCACTTGAAAGTTTGAAGATAGCGAGATGGAAAACCGGGCATAGTTTCGTCTTGGGAAACAGATTTTTCTCGGGATTCTCGGGAATCTCGGGAGTAAAATCGACCCTCGGGACTTGAGCAAAAAGACCAGAGCTTCGGGGTAGTGTGGGCACGGAAAACGAGGCAAGATCGTGAGAGAAATGGGGTGATTTTTCTAGAACCCTCGCACCTCTATTTATAGGGGCTGAGAGGCCTCGGTACGTGGGGCGTACGGGCGTACGTAGCGCGTACCCGTGCATGATGCATGAGCGAGTCCTCGACTTCCCCGGAGCTCGGATGGGATGGATCGGTTAGGTTCGAATAGGTGCGACGTGGATGGACCGAGACCAAGGCCTTCGGGTACGCGGGGCGTACGAGGCTACGCAGCGCATAACCCGGATGAGGACGCTGACTCCTCCTTCAGATATTACTAGAATTTTGATTAAATTTACATATAAATTATTTAATAAACTTAAAAAAATCATATCTTCTTCATACACACTCCGTTTTCAATGGTCTTTATATCCACGCGTAGGTGAGACTACGCTCTACAACTTTCGTTTAGACTCCGTTGGCCAATTCCGAAATTATTTTTATTATTTATTTATAAAATAACGTGATTAAGGAATTTCTTTAAAAATTCATAACTTCTTTATCTGACGTCGGTTTTTGCCAGACTTTTCACCGCTGAAATACCATTGTCGAGACCTTCGCTTCTCGTTTAGGTCATTCCGGCCAAAAGTCGCTCAATCTCCGATTCGAGTTTTTAGTTGTCTGCTGCTAAGCCGAACTTGGAAAAATCTTAACTTCAATATACGAAGCCGGATTTGGGCATTCTTTTTACGTACGATCCCGGTTTTAATGATATTAAACATAGTAGGTAGTTAAATAGGAACTTTTTGGACATTTTATTATCAAAGTTAATTTCTTTAACTCAAAAGTGGTTACAATACTTGACTTATTAGGCCATTACAAAGAGTTGAAATATCGGGTTGTCACATCATCCCCCCGTTAGAGGGAATTTCGTCCCGAAATTTAAAGTAGTAAAGATACTAGTGAACATGAAAAAGATGAGGGTACTTTTGTTTCATCTGATCTTCGCGTTCCCATGTGAATTCAGGTCCCCGCTTGGCGTTCCAGCGAACCTTCACGATGGGTATGCGACTTTGTTTTGTTTGCTTGACCTCTCGGTCCATGATTTCTACTAGTTTTTCCACAAAGTTGAGGCTCTCGTTGATCTCGATCTCATTGAGTGGAATAACAAGAGTCTCATCGGACATACACTTTTTCAAGTTTGAGACGTGGAAGGTTGGATGTATGTTACTAAGTTCACGCGGTAGGTTAAGCTTGTAAGCTACAGGGCCGATTCTGGCAATAATCTCGAAAGGCCCTATGTATCTTGGATTTAGTTTCCCACGCTTTCCAAAGCGTATTAAACCCTTCCACGGTGGGACCTTTAATAAAACGTGGTTTCCTACCTGGAATTCCAAAGGTTTCCTCCTTTGGTCAGCGTAGCTTTTCTCTTGGTCTCTAGAGGCTTTCAATCGTTCACGAATCTGAACGATCTTCTCTGTCGTTTCTCGTATGATTTCTGGACCTGTGAGAGTGCTTTCAGGAATTCTTCCTTTAGCTAACTGGGTATCGCCAACTTCAGTCCAGCACAGAGGGGATCCGCACTTTCGACCATAGAGGGCTTCAAACGGAGCAGCCTTTATGCTTGTATGATAACTATTGTTGTATGAAAATTCGACAAGGGGTAAATGGATATCCCATGCCTTTCCAAAGTCAATCACACAGGCTCTCAACATATCTTCTAAAGTTTGTATCGTTCTCTCACTTTGCCCGTCTGTTTGTGGGTGGTAGGCTGTACTCATCTCTAGCCTAGTCCCCAGGGAACTTTGTAGTGACTGCCAGAATCTTGAAGTGAATCTACTATCTCGATCGGAGATAATGGATATCGGAACACCATGCAGTCGCACTACTTCCCTTAAGTAAGTCCTTGTAAGCTTTTCCATTTTGTCAGTCTCCTTGATGGGTAGGAAATGTGCGGATTTGGTCAATTTGTCGACAATGACCCATATGGTATCGAGTCCACTCGTCGTCTTGGGTAACTTGGTTATGAAGTCCATGGTAATCCGCTCCCATTTCCATTCTGGTATCTTCGGTTGTTGTAGTAATCCTGACGGTTTCTGATACTCGACCTTAACCTTAGCGCAAGTAAGGCATTTACTTACGAAGGTAGCAATTTCTGCTTTCATGTTAGGCCACCAGTACAGTTTCTTAAGATCCAGATACATTTTATCTGAACCTGGGTGAACGGAATATCTGGAGTTGTGTGCTTCGGTCATGACTACGTTTCTGAAACCACCATGTTTCGGGGTCCAGATTCGGTCCATGAGATAGTAGGCTCCGCCACCCTTGACTTCTAGATTCTTTTCCATTCCTCGCAGGGATTCACCCGCCACATTTTTAGGTTGCAAAGCTTCCATTTGTGCCTCCTTAATTTGTGTGGATAAGTGGGAATGGATAGTCATAGTCAGAGATTTGACCCTCCGACCAGTGTATTCCTTTCGCCTGAGGGCGTCAGCTACCACGTTGGCCTTGCCAGGATGATAACGAATTTCGCATTCGTAGTCATTTAGTAACTCAACCCATCGTCGTTGTCGCATGTTGAGTTCCTTCTGATCGAAAATGTGTTGAAGGCTCTTGTGATCGGTGAAAATAGTACTCTTTGTTCCGAATAAGTAGTGTCTCCAGATCTTCAGAGCAAATACCACTGCTCCTAACTCAAGATCGTGTGTCGTATAGTTCACTTTGTGTGTCTTAAGCTGTCGGGAGGCATAAGCAATAATCTTCCTTCTCTGCATAAGAACACAACCAAGTCCTTGATTTGACGCATCGCAATACACTACGAAGTCTTCTATCCCTTTGGGGAGGGGTAGTATCGGTGCGGTGCACAAGGCCTGTTTTAGCGTCTGGAATGCCTTCTCTTGTTTCGCTTCCCAGCCAAAGGCCACGCCTTTCTGGGTTAATGTAGTAAGAGGTTTCGCAATGCTAGAGAAGTTCTTTATGAATCTGCGATAGTAGCCAGCGAGACCTAGAAATTGACGAATTTCTGTAGGTGTCTTTGGTGCCGACCAGTTCTCAATGGCCTTAATTTTGGAGGGGTACACGTGTATACCTTTCTCACTAACAACGTGGCCTAAAAATTCGACTCTTCGAATCCAAAATTCGCATTTAGAGAACTTCGCATAGAGTTTCTCCATTCGCAGTGTTTCTACGACTTTTCGTAGGTGCTGACTATGCTCTTCCTCACTTCGGGAGTAGAAAAGTATATCATCGATAAAGACGATGACGAATTGATCCAAGTAAGGACGGCATACCCTATTCATTAGGTCCATAAATACTGCTGGTGCATTGGTTAATCCGAACGGCATCACTACAAATTCGTAGTGTCCATAACGAGTTCAGAAAGCTGCCTTTGGAATATCCCCCTCTAGAACTCGTAATTGGTGATATCCGGATCGTAGATCTATCTTTGAGAAGTAGTTTGCTCCTTGAAGTTGATCGAATAGGTCGTCAATACGGGGTAGAGGATAACGGTTCTTGACAGTAAGTTTGTTCAGCTCTCTGTAGTCGATGCACATACGGAACGATCCGTCCTTCTTCTTTACAAACAGGACCGGTGCTCCCCAAGGCGAGAAACTTGGTCTTATGAATCCTTTTTGAAGGAGTTCATTAAGTTGACTGGAAAGTTCCTGCATCTCTGCTGGTGCGAGACGATAAGGTGACTTCGCTACTGGGGTAGCCCCTGGAACTAAGTCGATTCTGAATTCGACCTGGCGTTGTGGTGGTAATCCTGGTAGTTCTTCTAGAAAGATATCGGGAAAGTCGCGTACTACGGAAATGTTCTTGATGTCCTTCAGTTCTTGACTTGTATCAACGATGTGCGCTAGGAATGCTCGACAATCCTTCCGCAAGCACTTTCGAGCTTGGATGCACGAAATGATGCGAAGGTTTGTACTTGATTTGTCGCCGTAGATAACTAATGTTTCATTGTTAGGGAGACTAAGACGGACTGCTTTCTCAAAGCACATGATGTCGGCGCGAAGAAGACTCAACCAATCCATGCCGATTATGACGTCGAAACTTTTAATTTGGACCGGCATGAGATTGATTGGAAAAGAATGGCCGTCTAAAGTTAACGTACAGCCCATGTATATGCAGTTAGTGTTTTCGGTTTTTCCATTGGCCATCTCTACAGTGAATGATTTTTCTAACTTGCTAGGTTTAGGATTAAGTAAATGAATAAAGTTTTGACTCACGAAGTTTCTCTCCGCTCCACTATCGAATAATATGCATGCATACGAATTATCGAGAAGGAACGTACCAGCAACTATAGTTGGGTCAGCTACTGCTTCGTCGTGGCCTATCGCCAAAACTCATCCCACACCGCCGGTGCCTGCTGCCTTAGGGCAGTTCCTCTTGTAGTGGCCCACCTCGCCACAACCGTAGCAAGTCTGGCCTACACCCGCACTGGGAACTTGAGTGATCGGTTTTGCGGGGTCCTTGCAGAAACGGGCTGTGTGTCCCTTCCTGTTGCAGTTGGCGCACTGCATTTCCCGACAAGGTCCATGGTGGTGGTAAGTGCATTTGGTGCACTTTGGAAGGTTACCCACATAAGGCTTTGTAGGGTAGGGATTTGTAGGGACTGTAGTAGGTACAGTGGCAGCATTCACTGAAACCAGTTGTTTCTTTGCGGATTCTTGGGAGGACCCACGATTCCCTTTATTCCATACTCTCTTCCTATTGTTGTTGTTGTTGTTGTTGTTGTTGTTGTTATTGTGAGACATCCCCAAAATCTCGGCCAGAAAAGACCGATTTCATTTATGCTTTTTAAACATTTTCAGAGTAAATCCGTTTGATTTTAAAAGAGATGCGGAATTTGTTCCCAAAAACAAAACATGATAAAATAGATATTTATCAAAACATTTCGTAAAGAAATATGATTTCATTTCATAATCAAAAGTCGGGATGTCATGTTCCGATATAGATCATAAAGCATAATCGATAACATTACAAGTCGTTCAACAAATATATACATATACAGACTTGTAAACAAAAACAACTTGATGATTCGCCCATCTTAAGCTCTTGCGCCACTTCCTGTAATACAAATCAACTGAGTGGGTCAGGCTTGGGAGCCTGGTGAGCATATAGGGTTTTCAAACCCACAATAATTATATTTAATTACAACAATCAACAATAAACCCGATTACCCATTCCTGTTATCCTCACCTTACATTCCTAAAAATAACGTCTATTATAAGGAACTTATTTCAGGATTTTCATCGGGACGGACATTACTGCAGAGGGGCTTCCTCAACAATAAGTGTCCTAAAGGCAACCATGTGGGGGATAGAGTACACCGGTGAACACGTCGTTCACAACACCTACAGGTAATGAGCCTGCTAGTGTTCCACAGGACAGTCTAGAATAGTCCGTGGTCGTCATCCATACTCTACTGAATGACTAGAATAACACCAATAACACCGAGGCCTCTCATCTGTTTATTTCACACCAATTATCTACCCATGTTTTACCCAACATATTAGTAGATAAAAATATACATTTTTATACATTGCTTAAAAACATGTATAGCATGCTTTAATCAATACATATTCCACATAACAGATGAGGCATACACACATAACACGTATTTCATAGAGAATATATCAGATCTATGAGATAAAAGAGAGTGAATATACATTCACACATATAACCACAAAATATTTACACGTTGCACGTATTTTATACTAAATACTTCATAATCTTGCGTTGGAAAGAAAATAACTACACACTCACGTCCCGTATTCTTAAATACGTTTAACGATTACTTGTATAATATCGCGTATTGAAAAGGGACTATACACTCACTTGATCAAAAGATGATCCGATAGCACCACGGCTTACAGAAGTAGTGTCTCTCCGTAGATCTGGAAGATCTTCACAAAAACCGGGCTCCTCGCGGGCAGGGCTTCGGCTCGGGAATAACGCTCTTCGGGATCTTCGGGGCTTCGGATCTTGCTTCGGGGCTCGGGAATAATATCGGGGCTTCGGGGTACAAACGGCACGCAAAACGAGGCAAAGGACTAGAGAGAAGGAAGAAATTTGTGAAAGAAACCCGGCTGCCTTCAGATCCCCTTTTATAGTGTTGGACCCTCGCACGTATGCGTGGCGTACGAAGCTACGCGGGGCGTACGCCTCGGTGGTCGTCAGCACTTACATCATCGGTACCCTTACGTCATTGCATACGACTCACGACTCCGGAGTACTCGAGTTGCCCTTCGCTGTACGCGGTGCGTACTTCAGATAGACCGCCTAACCCTTCTTCGGATAATATCGGAGGTTAAATAAAAATAAATATTAAATATTTATTAAACTTCAAAAATTCATATCTCCTTCATACGAACTCCGTTTTCGACGTTCTTTATATCCACACGAAGGTGAGACTACGCTCTACAACTTTCGTTTAGACTCTGTCGGCTAATTTTGAATTTTATTTTTATTAATTATTTTTAGAAGGCCCGGACAGGAAAACTTCGTTATAAAATCATAACTTCTTCGTCCGATGTCCGTTCTCGCCTATCTTTTCATCGCTTCGCTACTAGCAACGAGATCTTTGATTCTCATTTAGATTGTTTCGGCTAAAACCCGCTCGATCTCAAATCGAGTATTTGGCCTGCATACTGCTAAGTCGAAACTTAGAAAAATCATAACTTCTTCATACGAAGTCAGATTTGGGCGTTCCTTTTATGCACGTTCTCGGTTTAACGAAATCTACGACTTTCGTTTAGATCGCTAAGGCTAAATATCACTCTATCTTAAATTCATATTTTACGTCACTCGGCGTCGTGCCGATTTTGTCGCGAAACTTCGACAGGTCATAACTTCTTCGTTATAACTCGGATTTTGGCATTCCTTATATCTCCGGAATCCTTGTTTCAACCACTACAACTTTATGCAAGGATATTGGGCTTATCTCACACTTTAATTTTGACGCTTATTTTATTCTTAATTCATTAAATTATAATAATTAAGAACACACACATAAATCACATAATTCACATAATTCACATAATTCACAAATAATACATTTTATTATTTCAAATTTGGGTTACAAAGGTTAACCTAGACTATTACATTCCTAAAAATGGCAAGCCCAGAAACACGGGCGTTACAATTCTCTCCACCTTAGAATGATTCCGTTTCCGGAATCACACACCAGCAAACAAATGCGGATAGCGACTCAGCATGTCACTCTCCGTCTCCCAGGTGAGATTCGGCCCATTCGTGTGTTTCCATCGGACAAGCACTAACTCAACCATCTTACGTCGCAATTTCTTAGTCTTTCGGTCAACGATTGCCTCCGGTTCCTCAATCAACCTTTTGTTCTCATCGATCCTCAACTCCGAAAGTGGAATTATGTCGGGAACTTCTCCCGTGAACTTCCTCAAATAACACACATGGAAAGTGTTATGAATTCCATTCAGTTCTTCTGGTAGTTCGAGCTTGTAAGCTTGGTTCCCAATCCTCTGAAGAACTTTAAATGGTCCAATAAACCTTGGACTTAACTTTCCCCTTTTACCAAATCTTATAAGTCCCTTCCACTGCGAGACTTTAAGCAAAACCGAATCTCCAACTTCAAAAGTCATCGGTCTTCGCTTTTTGTCAGCATAGCTCTTTTGACGATCCTGAGCTGCTAACATTCGTTCCCTAATTATTTTCAACTTTTCAGCCGTTTGATGGACTATCTCCGGTCCCATAAACAGCTTTTCCCCAGCCTCAAGCCAACAAGACGGCGTACGACACTTCTGTCCATACAATGCTTGATAAGGTGCCATCTTTATGCTCGAGTGAAAACTATTATTATAGGAAAATTCTACCAAAGGTAAATGTTCATCCCAATTACCTAGGAATTCCATGGTACACGCTCTCAACATATCTTCAAGTGTTTGTATCGTCCGTTCGCTCTGACCATCAGTCTGCGGATGGTAAGCTGTACTTAAACACAACTTGGTACCCAATTCCTCTTGTAGACTTTTCCAAAATCGCGAGGTGAAATGGCTATCACGATCTGACACAATCGTTAGCGGAACACCGTGAAGCCTCTTAATTTTCTTCACGTAAGAATTCACAAGCTTTTCCATAGACCATTTCTCGTTGGCTGCTATGAAATGCGCACTCTTAGTGAATCGATCAACGACCACCCAAATCATGTCGTGACCACTTTTTGTTCTGGGTAGTTTAGTGACAAAATCCATAGCAATGTCTTCCCACTTACCCATAGGCACAGGTAATGGTTCTAAACTCTCGTATGGTTTCTGATGTTGTGCCTTGACTCTTGCACAAGTCACACACTCGGCCACATACTTCGCAATGTCGAGCTTCATCGTTGGCCACCAATAATAGGGTTTCAGGTCCCTATACATTTTTGTGCTATCGGGATGAATCGAGTACATGGTTTTGTGAGCTTCTTCCATCAGAAGATCTCTGACTCCTCCTGTCTTAGGTATCCAAATCCGATCTTGGAACACCTTCAGTCCGTGACTGTTTACACCGAACACCAACGTTTTGCCCAAACGTTCCTCCTTTCGGTCATTCTTCTCAGAAGCTTCGCTTTGAGCTTTCTTGATACTTTCCAAAATAGTCGAGACAACTTCAATTCTCAACGCTCTTGGCCTTCTCCTTTCAAGATTGACTTTCGGACTGAGAGCATCAGCAACAACATTGGCCTTACCGGGGTGGTAAAGTATCTCACAGTCGTAGTCCTTAAGTAATTCCATCCAGCGTCGTTGCCTCATATTTAATTCTTTCTGACCAAAAATATATTGGAGACTCTTATGATCAGTGAAAAGTTTGCACTTCGTGCCATAGAGGTAATGCCTCCATATTTTCAGTGCGAAAACTACCGCTGCCAACTCTAAATCATGAGTCGGGTAGTTCTTTTCATGCTCTTTCAATTGTCGAGACACATATGTGATCACCTTATCTCTTTGGGTTAAAACACAACCCAATCCAACTCCAGACGCATCGCTATAAACAACGAAGTCTTCAACTCCATCGGGTAGAGAAAGTATCGGTGCCTCGCATAGTTTCTTCTTTAGCTTCTCGAATGCTTCTTTATGCTTATCATTCCAAGCATAAGTAGCTCATTTGTGGGTCAAAGCTGTTAATGGACTAGCGATCGAAGAAAAGCCTTGGATAAATCTTCGGTAATATCCGGATAATCCTAAAAAGCTTCGGATTTCCGTGGGACTTTTCGGTTGTTCCCACTTCATCACAGCTTCGATCTTCGCTGGATCAACCATTATCCCTTCTTGGTTGACCACGTGACCCAAAAATTGGACTTCACGAATCCAGAAATCACATTTGGAGAACTTCGCATACAACTTCTCCTTCTTCAAGACTTCCAACACTTCTCGCAAGTGTCTGCCATTCTCTTCTTGGCTTTTCGAATAAATTAGAATGTCATCTATGAACACTATCACAGATTTATCAAGGAACGGATTACAAACCCTGTTCATTAAATCCATGAATGCTGCTGGAGCATTGGTTAGTCCAAACGACATAACCAAAAACTCATAGTGTCCATATCGCGTTCTGAATGCAGTCTTCTCTATATCCTGCTCTCTTACTTTTAACTGATGATATCCTGACCTTAGGTCGATCTTTGAAAAATAACTTGAACCTTGTAGTTGATCGAATAGGTCATCAATCCTTGGCAACGGATATCTATTCTTTATTGTTGCCTTATTCAGCTCTCGGTAATCAATGCACATCCTCATGCTTCCATCTTTCTTCTTTACGAATAACACCGGAGCTCCCCAGGGTGATGAACTAGGTCTTATGAAACCTTTGTCCAATAACTCCTGAAGTTGCATCATTAGCTCCTTCATCTCCTTCGGTGCTAATCGATAAGGTGCTTTTGCAATTGGCGTTGTTCCGGGCAACAAGTCAATACGAAATTCTACTTGTCGATCGGGTGGTAATCCAGGAAGATCTTCGGGAAATACTTCCGGATAATCACACACAACAGGAATATTTTGCATCACCTTCTTTTCCTTCTTAGCATCGATCACGAATTCTAAGTATGATGTACACCCCTTGGTCAAACATTTTCTGGCTTTCATTAGAGAAATGATCCCAGAATTTACTCTGCGTTTATCTCCATACACCATAAACGATTCCTTCCCAGGCGGGTTCACTTTCACTATTTTCTTCTTTCATAAAATTTCGGCATCATTGGCGCTAAGCCAATCCATTCCCAAAACGATGTCGAAACTGTTAAGTTCGATAGGCAATAATTCCTCATGGAACTTATTTCCATTCAGATCAATTAAGATGTTTTTCATACGATGGCTAACAGGTACAAACTTGCCACTAGCAACTTCGACTAATAAGGCATTATCTAGTCTATCAACAGGCAAAGCTAGTTTTCTACCAAATTCATGCGATATGAAGGAGTAGTTGGCTCCAGAATCAAATAAAATTTGGGCAGGCAATTTGTTAACGAGAAAGGTACCTGAAGCGACATCAGCTTCATCTTTAGCAGCTTCCAGTGTCATCTGGAATGCTCTCACCTTTGGCTTTGGCGGAATGTTGGGTCTTGCTGCTTCCTTCTTTTTCGGACAATCCCTTGAGATGTGCCCCTCCTCACTACAACCATAACAAACATTCTTGGTAAAGGTGCAGTCGTTGGCATAATTCCCTAGCTTTCCACATTTGAAGCATGTGGTTTCCCCGCCACACTTCCCATGATGCTTCTTCTTGCACTTGTCGCACCATTTCTCCTCTTCCTTTCCTCCACTTCCTCTCGAACTAGACTTCGAGAATTTACTTTTCTTGCTGGACCCTGAAAATCCATCGATTTTCCTTTTCTCGCCAACCTCTGACCTTTCCAGACCTTTTTCCCTGATCTGGGTCTCAACATTTCTAGCAGCCCAGATGGCGGCTTTCAATGTGGTTGCTTGCTTAACCATTGGACCATAGTCCACTGGTAGTCCAAGGGAAAATTTGTTGACCTTAGAGAGTTCTGTAGGCAACAAATATGGGATAAACATCATCTTTTCTTTGAAACTTGCAGCGTATTCAGTAACGCTCAATTTCCCTTTCTCGTATTCAGTAACGCTCAATTTCCCTTTCTTCAGATTCTGAAACTCATTACTGATTTCCAGAAGGTCCTGCTCGGAGCAGTATTGCAGTTTTAGTTGTTCCACAAAGTCTTCCCTAGACATTTTGCTTGCTTCTCCCTTGGGCATAGAGTCAGCTAACAGCTTCCACCAACTCAACACCCCAGATTTTAGAAGAGGGATCGCAAGAGCGGTCTTTTGCCTGTTGCTGCACTCGCAACTTTCAAACATAGTCTCCATTTCGGAGACCCAGTCCATAACTTGTTCCGGTGTCGGGCTTCCGGATAGACATGGTGGTTTGGATGCCATGAAATCCTTATACTTGCACCCACGACCATCATTTCCTCCATACTGGTTATTGCGTCTAACCACTGGTTGTTCGTCTTGACCAATGATTCCACTAAAGTTTTCTCCTTCAGACTGCCCCCCATTCTCCTCGGGCTCTTCCGCTTGAATTGACGGTTCTTCACGATTCTGCCTAAGTAGGCGTCTTGTTTCTTCCATCTGACGATCCAACATCATTTGAATCATCATTTGTACACCAGCCATTGTTATCGGCTCAGGTGCATCAGCTACGATAGGTACTTGTTGAATTACAAGCGGTTGATTCCTGTTTTCATCAGCATTTCCAACTCCGCTTCTTGTTCTCACCATTTTTGATCTACACACCGAATAATTTCACCTTATTACTCCAAACGATTACATGCTAGTTCTAATATCATATACATACGCTTAGAATCCTAAAGACATAAACCTTCAAATCCGGTTGGCAACAAACCGTAGATCCGAACAAACAATATCATATATGGCAACATATAACATTTAGCACATAAAAACATTTTAGGCAACTTTCCTAAAATAAACTAGTGCTCGTAGCATACTAAGTTAAAGTCTAGAAATCCTACAAATTCCTAGTTCACTTAAACTAATGCTCTGATACCAACTGTGACATCCCCAAAATCTCGACCAGAAAAGACCGATTTCATTTATGCTTTTTAAACATTTTCAGAGTAAATCCGTTTGATTTTAAAAGAGATGCGGAATTTGTTCCCAAAAACAAAACATGATAAAATAGATATTTATCAAAACATTTCGTAAAGAAATATGATTTCATTTCATAATCAAAAGTCGGGATGTCATGTTCCAATATAGATCATAAAGCATAAACGATAACATTACAAGTCGTTCAACAAATATATACATATACAGACTTGTAAACAAAAACAACTTGATGATTCACCCATCTTAAGCTCTTGCGCCACTTCCTGTAATACAAATCAACTGAGTGGGTCAGGCTTGGGAGCCTGGTGAGCATATAGGGTTTTCAAACCCACAATAATTATATTTAATTACAACAATCAACAATAAACCCGATTACCCATTCCCGTTATCCTCACCTTACGTTCCTAAAAATAACGTCTATTATAAGGAACTTATTTCAGGATTTTCATCGGGACGGACATTACTGCAGAGGGGCTTCCTCAACAATAAGTGTCCTAAAGGCAACCAAGTGGGGGATAGAGTACACCGGTGAACACATCGTTCACAACACCTACAGGTAATGAGCCTGCTAGTGTTCCATAGGACAGTCTAGAATAGTCCGTGGTCGTCATCCATACTCTGCTGAATGACTAGAATAACACCAATAACACCGAGGCCTCTCATCTGTTTATTTCACACCAATTATCTACCCATGTTCTACCCAACATATTAGTAGATAAAAATATACATTTTTATACATTGTTTAAAAACCTGTATAGCATGCTTTAATCAATACATATTCCACATAAAAGATGAGGCATACACACATAACACGTATTTCATAGAGAATATATCAGATCTATGAGATAAAAGAGAGTGAATATACATTCACACATATAACCACAAAATATTTACACGTTGCACGTATTTTATATTAAATACTTCATAATATTGCGTTGGAAAGAAAATAACTACACACTCACGTCCCGTATTCTTAAATACGTTTAACGATTACTTGTATAATATCGCGTATTGAAAAGGGACTATACACTCACTTGATCAAAAGATGATTCGATAGCACCACGGCTTACAGAAGTAGTGTCTCTCCGTAGATCTGGAAGATCTTCACAAAAACCGGGCTCCTCGCGGGCAGGGCTTCGGCTCGGGAATAACGCTCTTCGGGATCTTCGGGGCTTCGGATCTTGCTTCGGGGCTCGGGAATAATATCGGGGCTTCGGGGTACAAACGGAACGCAAAACGAGGCAAAGGACTAGAGAGAAGGAAGAAATTTGTGAAAGAAACCCGGCTGCCTTCGGATCCCCTTTTATAGTGCTGGACCCTCGCACGTACGCGGGGCGTACGCCTCGGTGGTCGTCAGCGCTTACGTCATCGGTCCCCTTACGTCATTGCATACGACTCACGACTCCGGAGTACTCGAGTGGCCCTTCGCTGTACGCGGGGCGTACAGCAGTACGCGGTGCGTACTTCGGATAGACCGCCTAACCCTTCTTCGGATAATATCGAAGGTTAAATAAAAATAAATATTAAATATTTATTAAACTTCAAAAATTCATATCTCCTTCATACGAACTCCGTTTTCGACGTTCTTTATATCCACGCGAAGGTGAGACTACGCTCTACAACTTTCGTTTAGACTCCGTCGGCTAATTTTGACTTTTATTTTTATTAATTATTTTTAGAAGGCCCGGACAGGAAAACTTTGTTATAAAATCATAACTTCTTCGTCCGATGTCCGTTTTCACCTATCTTTTCATCGCTTCGCTACTAGCAACAAGATCTTCGATTCTCATTTAGATTGTTTTGGCTAAAAACCGCTCGATCTCAAATCGAGTATTTGGGCTGCATACTGCTAAGTCGAAACTTAGAAAAATCATAACTTCTTCATACGAAGTCAGATTTGGGCGTTCCTTTTACGCACGTTCTCGGTTTAACGAAATCTACGACTTTCGTTTAGATCGCTAGGGCTAAATATCGCTCTATCTTAAATTCATATTTTACGTCACTCGGCGTCGTGCCGGTTCTGTCGCGAAACTTCGACAGGTCATAACTTCTTCGTTATAACTCGGATTTTGGCATTCCTTATATCTCCGGAATCCTTGTTTCAACCACTACAACTTTATGCGAAGATATCGGGCTTATCTCACACTTTAATTTTGACGCTTATTTTATTCTTAATTCATTAAATTATAATAATTAAGAACACACACATAAATCACATAATTCACATAATTCACAAATAATACTTTTTATTATTTCAAATTGGGGTTACAAAGGTTAACCTAGACTATTACATTGCTAAAAATGGCAAGCCCAGAAACACGGGCGTTACATGTTGTTGTTGTTGTTTCCTTTCTGTGGTTCTGGTGCAAAAACGGTTGAGTTCTGATGACCTCCGTAGTCAATCCGAGATTGTGTCAGTTCCTTAGCACTTTCAAAGGTGTCAGGTTTGGAAGCTAACACGCTTGATCGTATTTGGGGCGTCAGTCCCCAGATGTATCTTTCTATTTTCTTGCTCTCGAGAGCAATCATATATGGGCAAAGGATTGCCAGATCGCAGAATCGGTTGGTATAAGTTGCGATGTCGGTACCAACCATTCCGAGAGTCCATAGTTCGTGTTCGAGCTTTTGAATCTCTCCCTGTGGGCAGTATTCTCTCATCATCATGGCTTTTAGGCTCTCCCAGCTTATGGAGTTTGCCACAATCAGGGTAAGTACTTTAACGTGGCCATTCCACCAAGTTAAAGCTCTATCAATAAGGGTGAAAGTTGCAAATTTGACTTTGCTGTGCTCGGGACAGGAGCAGATTTCAAAGACTGACTCTGTCCTTTCAATCCACTATCTCAGGGCTAACACACCATCAGATCCATAAAACATCCGGGGCTTGGCATTTGTAAAGTCCTTATAGGTGCATTCTCGAGGTGGTCCATGACTCTCGCCATGGTTGGATGGGTGTGTGCCAGATCCCGTGCCATTAGTACTCGAGTTATTGATCTGTGACATGGCAGCTGCTACCGTTGCGGTGACTGCTGCTTGGAACATAACAGCGTCAAATTGAGGTGGTGGAGGTGGTGGTGGTACAGGTGCTTCCCCACCGTTGCTTCGCCTTGGATTCCTACACGGAGGCATCCTTCAACTATAGGTTGAAAAGGTAAAGATAAGAATTCCATAGAATAGAAAATTAATGTGTCTCATGAACTAAATTGCTATAGTTCAACAACAGATGCTAGTATGAGTCTTAAAATAGAAGAATGAAAGTTACTTGTAAGACTGAAAGTATGAAACAAGTATTTGGTTTCTCAAAGACTTTTCAAGGTTCGAACGAAATACTTAACGTAGTAATAATAGTGTCACTTATATTAATATAAGAGTTGATACACGATCATGAAAATTTGACCCCTATAAGGGTCTCCGATTACAAAGTTCGAGAAATTTAAATACTTTTAGCCGAGGTCCTAAGCTATAACAAAATTTGAGTCTTTGACAAGCACTACTTGCAATGTAGGTTGCGCTTGGAGCTTGACTCTGCATCTTATTGCTTCGACTCCATTAGACGCCTATCAAAAGCGGCTTGTTGTTCCCTCAGTTCAGCGAGGGCTGCAATCATTTGCGCTTGGAATGCCTCGGTTTGGAGTTGAGCATTGTCTTGTATCTTGTCCAGCCTATGGATGTCAGAAGTGTGAACCTACACTTCCACGTTGACATCCCGGAGTCGGCTAGCTTGAACTCCGGACTGATAGGACTGATTGGCTAGCTTACCCACCATTACCGGGAGTGCCCGATCAGTCGAACCTCCGCCGCGGACATCATAGAAGTCCCGGCACATGCCGTAGGGAGGGCGTATGCCTTGTTGTTGGCTCCAATGATGGAGGTGACTTCCCCAGATGGGAGTCGGTCCTTGAAAGTTCCTTACGAAGACGGGAGGTTGAACGGGTGGTGGATCGATCACTTCCGGTTCTGAGTCGGTACCGGAGTCATCATCCACTTCTATGGGTTCCTCGTCCTCTTCGGGATCATCTTCGACCCATCCTCCGTTGCCTTGGTTAGGAAAGTAGGGGTCGCCGGGGTGGTGAAATCCAGCCATTTGACTGTACGAGAAATAGGGTTATAAGAGTTGAATAAAGTTGAAACTTGCAAAACATGTAAGTTAAACTAGTTTAGGTAGCAAATACTCCTATAGTATTTAAATTCTTGTGTTTGATTCTAGTAACGGTTTGGTAAGTTTTGACTTGTTGCTTACTACGATCATTCCTCGATATACGTTGGTCCAATCTCGGGCAAATATAGTTGATCACGCTATATTTGTCCAAAATCTGATTACATATATCGAGGCTTAATCGTAGTGTCAACTTGTCTAAATACTTGTTGTATAGTTAGATATCATGAAAATAATTTGTTGTATGCATGTAATTGTACATAAATGAACTATCAGTTTAAGTTAAACGTAACGCTGCTTAAGCGTAAAAAAAAAAACGTTTTGTCGGAGAGTTTTAGTCCCTTAAGCATTTATAGTTTGTATATCTTATGTGGTTCGATATACTTAGTTCACTATAAACATTGCTCTGATACCAATCTGTCACACCCCCAAACCTGAACGGCAGAAACGTTCGGGGGCAGATGACTTCATGTGGTAACGTAACAAATGAATACATAGTAAAGAAAGCAATACAACCATCTCATATATAATTGAAAGTTTACATTTGTCAAAAGTTACATGTTCAAACCAATTACAATATGATGTCAAAATATGAGATTAAACTGGCGCCGCAGCATCCCTTCATCAAAAGCATAATGATACCTGAAATTACTGATTCCCTGGGACATACAAGTAATTTTGAAAGAGTAGATCAGCATTTAAGCTGGTGAGTTTCATAAGTATTTAAATGACAATGTTTGTATGAAATGAAATGTTTTGTCCTTGTTTGTTTGTGTTTAGAAAGTCCTATATTTTCTACTAGTATAAATGTAGCCTTCTCTCAAGACCAATGTTTGTTTCTAAAATGTATGTAAGTGTAAAATAACCAATGTGTTTGAAAACCTTGTAAATCAATGCATTTTTAATACCCCATGTGAGTTTTATAACCATACTATTGACTCGGAAATGCCTATACACAACGTTCTTCAGGCGTTGGAATGTTATGACGTTTGTCACCCCAAATGGTGGATTGTAGCTAACAGTCAGGGCCCGGGTTGTCAAGCCCGTATAGATCTATACACAAACACCATGCTCCCCTCCAAGGGATTCTAGTATATAATACAGGACTTGAAATGTGTACTCGAACGTACGTGAAGTTTATGTCTCACAAAACCGTGGTATAAAAACAGATTTACGTGTTAAAATGTTCGTTTGTTCTTGTATATGAAAGTGACTTCTTGAAAATCATGTTTCTAGTATGTAAAAGTTAGCAATATCCTCGTAAAACTATACCTATTATAGTGTTCTAAAAGTGTGACTTGTTTGTTTAGAAAAAGCCTAGAAAAGGAATCACATTTTATAACTGTATAGATTTTTGCAGAGCCTAAGGTAGGCAAGTATACATATAATCTAAGAAAATGTTTACTTTATACATGCATTACAACAATTTATATTATTAAAGATAGGATTCCATTGTAATATATTTTGTATACAAGAGTTCCCTATAAAGTTTATGAATCACATATGATTCTACTTAATAAAAGTGTATAAAAATCTTTATATATTACACCCGATAGTAGTCGTGTGTTTTACTTGTATATTCCCCCCTTAGAAAGCATATAAAAGCATTTAGAATATAAAAAAAAAAAAAAAAAAAAAAAAGTTAATTAAGGGGTATGAACTCACTTGAAAGTTTGAAGATAGCGAGATGGAAAACCGGGCATAGTTTCGTCTTGGGAAACGGATTTTTCTCGGGATTCTCGGGAATCTCGGGAGTAAAATCGACCCTCGGGACTTGAGCAAAAAGACCAGAGCTTCGGGGTAGTGCGGGCATAGAAAACGAGGCAAGATCGTGAGGGAAATGACAGAAATGGGGTGATTTTTCCGGAACCCTCGCACCTCTATTTATAGGGGCTGAGAGGCCTCGGTATGCGGGGCGTACGCAGCGCGTACCCGTGCGTCATGCATGAGCGAGTCCTCGACTGCCCCGGAGCTCGGATGGGATGGATCGGGTAGGTTCGAATAGGGGCGACGTGGACGGACCGAGACCAAGGCCTCCGGGTATGCGGGGCGTACGAGGCTACGCAGCGCGTAACCCGGATAAGGACGCTGACTCCTCCTTCGGATATTACTAGGATTTTGATTTAATTTTATATATAAATTATTTAATAAACTTAAAAAAATCATATCTTCTTCATACGAACTCCATTTTTGATGGTCTTTATATCCACGCGTAGGTGAGACTACGCTCTACAACTTTCGTTTAGACTCCGTTGGCCAATTCCGAAATTATTTTTATTATTTATTTATAAAATGACGTGATTAAGGAATTTCTTTAAAAATTCATAACTTCTTTATCTGACGTCGGTTTTTGCCAGACTTTTCACCGCTGAAATACCATTGTCGAGACCTTCGATTCTCGTTTAGGTCATTCCGCCCAAAAGTCGCTCGATCTCCGATTCGAGTTTTTAGCTGTCTGCTACTAAGCCGAACTTGGAAAAATCTTAACTTCAATATACGAAGCCGGATTTGGGCATTCTTTTTACGTATGATCCCGGTTTTAATGATATTAAACATAGTAGGTAGTTAAATAGGAACTTTTTGGACATTTTATTATCAAAGTTAATTTCTTTAACTCAAAAGTGGTTACAATACTTGACTTATTAGGCCATTACAAAGAGTTGAAATATCGGGTTGTCACATTTATTAATGTTGAAAGTACTAACATTTCTACTTCTCCTGCAGATTAATCCTTAAATCAGTCAAAGCACAAAGTTGAAAGGATGTGTTTCTGATAATAAAATCGAGTCTAAATCTGAAGCTTTAGTTTTTAATAATGACAATACGTTTTCTAATATTTCTAAATACAAAGTTTTTTGTGATGGTGTTTTTATGACTTCTGACACTAGTTTGAATGTTTTGAAGAAGTCTGGTTTGAACTTTGTGGTTGAAAATTTTAATGTTTGTGATAAAGATGTTGGAACACCGTTAGTTTGACAACCCTCCTCATCTAACGCACCCTCACTTGCCTCTCAACCTAATAATGTTGCTTGTTCTTGTGAGAAAAGCAAGGGTGCAGATAGGGAAAACAAATCTGATCAATGCAGTACAAGTTCTAAAAATAACAAGCAGATTTGTTTTAATTGTGGCACTAGTGGTCATATTGCTACAAATTGTCTAAATCGTATGTTTGTGAGTTATAGTCTTCCAAGAGGGGAGAACGAGTTCTGAAAGGTAATCACTTCTAGATCACGAATATGTAGTTTGTTTCAATTTTCACCGTGCCATTGTGTCGGAAATCACGAAAAACGATTCGTCGGAGCTTACGACCGTAAGCTTAGGCCGTAAACTCCAAGCACTCGAAATTTGGACTTGTTACTAATCTATATTGGTGCTACTGATTTTTACATTGATATATCTTCAAGTATTGTGCATCAATTCGATGAGTAGGATCGATTTTTGGAGATTTTTCAACTGACGGTTCTTAGGCCGTAAACTCCTAGTTTACAGCCCAGGAACAATGAATTTACTGCCTTGAGTTTTGAATGAATTAAATAAGGAATTTGTGTGTGTGATAGTTTTTCAAAAGAGTCCTTAGGCCGTCAACTTCGAGTTTACGGCCCAAGAACGGATTTTTCAGTTAATTTTATTTAAAAAAAAAAAATCATTTTTCACAGTTTCCTTATATTGTTGGCAGTAAACTCAATTTTATATAATGAAATATTATTTTGGTCATATTTTTAATTAGAATATTTTTTTTGGTCAAAATAAAAATTTTATTTTGAGGTTTCTTACAGTTGTGTTTGAGTGCAGACAATGGCGAACTTAAAATTTGCAGATATGCACAACCTAGCAATTGTACTCGCGGATCCTCCGGCTATTCATTCGGATATGCGTTCGATGATTCATTGATTGCATGAATGCTGCTTAGCATCCGCAATCACTGTCAATCCGGTGGTTTATCAAAATTTAATACGCGAGTTTTGGGCGACTGCAAAGACACACATGGATAATGACGGTAATTTTACAGTGAAGGTGAAAGTACAGGATCGAGAGATTGTTATTAATGAAGGCTTTGTTCGTGAAGCATTGTTAATTGATGATCAACCCAACTTCCCGAAAGAGATTGGAATCGAGGATGTTCAAAGAGTTCTACAAAGAATGAGTTACGAGGGAACCTTTCTGCCGACGCTGAAAAAGTTGTTACATCCATACTGGAGGTTCTTGGCCCATGTTTTTGTAAGCTGCATCTCGGGAAGGAGGTCTAGGGCAGATGAGATTTCTCAACGCACAACTTGTTCTTTGGTATCTCTTGCTGCAGGGTTTCTCTTTAATTTCTCAAAGTTCATTCTTGAGGAATTTGTTATCAACACCAGAGCTTCTACTCGGGACACTTTCCTGTTGTATCCCCGTTTTGTGCAAGTGTTTATTAACATTCAGTTTCCTGGAGTAAGGAGGACGGGAGAGACGTTGGATATGAAGTCCTTGGGTCCGCACACTGTGGGACTCATCAAACAGAATAGAAAAGGCAAATTTATATTTCAAGGACTATATCCTTTGGAAAAGTTCGGCAAGTTTACTGAACTGGATGAACCACCAGAGTCATATGAGTCATCTGAGCAAACTTCCTCGGAGCAGACATCTGCTGAAAAGTCAACTCCAACCAAAATTGTTATAGATGTGGCCGAAGATGAAGAAACCGAGAAAGAAGACTCTCCAACTCCCAAAGCTCAAACTGTCTCAGAACGTGAACAAGAGTTGAGTGAAGATCAAGCTGGTGGAGATATGAATGTCGGTGAGGAGCGAAATGATTCTTTTGATGATTTTGACCTAACTAGTTTTGATCATGATGATATATCCGCTTCTTTGGCAAGCAGTGCCAATATTGTGTCTCATGAAGATCTTGACACAATTTTCAACAATGTCGATGATGTTGTTTTACAAACAAGTGAGACAAGGAAATCGAGCAAGACGTTTGAAACGCGAACTCCTACTTCCAAGCAAATGGTGTCGACTTCTATTCCTATGGAGATGGTTATGGGATGTTCCCCTCCTATGTCCGTTTCTCCTACTTCCGAACCGTTTGTGAGTGTGTTTTCTCCAGAAGCTGACCAACCACAATCTAAAAGAAGAAGACTTGATGTAAGACAATCTGAACTGATCGCAAGTTTGGTTAGCGGTCTTCCTACCCCACCTATCACTGCTACTACTACAAGACTCACCACTAAAAAGATGTTTCCTACTGGTCCTAGTTCAACATTTGATGTTGCTGATCCCTCAGCACCACCCGGTTTCTTGGTTCCTAGATTTAATCGGAATGCTACTTCCGAAAGGCTGGCGCTACACATGGCAGAAGAACAACTTTTGTCACCTGGTCCTCGAGGAAAGAAATTTCGGTTCTTAGCCAGAAAAACATTGAACTCGATATTCAGGTGGCAGAGCTTCGTGCCGAGAATGTCGACCTTCGTATCCAAGTATCCAAGCTACAATCAGATAAGTCTAGTCTTGGCGGACAACTGGCTGAACTCAAGAAGGATAAGAAGCTGAAAAGCAAGCAGATCTCCGATTTACAAGATCATTTTAATCTGCTGACTTCGAGCTATTTTGAGTTGAAGAAGAAACTGGAGGTTGATCTTGGTGATAGATATCAGACGACTGTTGAAGAACAGAGAATTAATCTTCACGTGGAGGCTTTTCCAGTAGACTTGTCGATCGGTCAGTCTTCTAGTACCACTGAACGTGTTATAATTGATCCTCCAGTGGCTCCGTATATTCAAGAGATTTTCCGACGAGGTCAAGAAGGCGATGTTTAGAGAGGACAATTATAGTTTAAATGGAATACTACTCGAAATGCATCTCGGGGTGAACCCTTAATAACTGCCACTGATCTTGAAGTTGTTAGATTCTGAGACACATTTGGAGATAGATCCGGAGTGGCTGCATGGGGATTTCATGACCCTCTCAGACTGTGGATAATCATTCGTAAGAGTGGTAATTCAGAATTGTACAAGGATTTCTATGCTTTTAGGTCTTTAACAAGAATTGATCTAACGGAGTTGTCACAAGCTCCATTTATAAATCTCTTGAATAATCCTCAGGTTACACAGTTTAAGCACTTTCTGGATGATCAAGTTAAGAAAGGTTTTCCATCGATGCCAACGGAAGAGTCAGTTATCTTTGAACATCTAGATGTCTTTGAAGAATCTACCGACAAGCCATTACAGGTGGTTATGTGGCCTCCTATGAAGCAGGTCAAGCAATTTCCAATTCCTCAAGGCTATCAAGATGGATCTCTTAGTTCTTTAGAATGTTGGGTCTGTGATGAAAATACTTCTAGAGCGGTCATAAAACTTAAAAATGGGTGTATCCATTTGTATGATCGTAGAGACTTGCTGCAATTCAAGAAGTGGGATATTCATTATCTTGGCAACTTTCAAATTAAAGTTGTTGAAGACATATACGAGGAAGGAGCCAAGGTGTACACAACAATGGTCGCGGAGATTCTAAGCAAGAGAATGTGGAATGGAGCGATGGGCCAGATGGACGTGATGATTGTCAACAAAGGAATGGGTTCGAGCTAGTCCAAACCTAGGGGAGATTGAAAGACCCTGTATAATGGTTTGGTCTGGGCATACTAGTTAGTGGTAGTGATTGTGTAGGAAAAACCGATTTTGTCTAGTTTACGGTTGTTATGTGTTTACGGCTGTAAACTCCTTACGGCCATAAATGCGGTTGTAAGTCGGTTGTAAGTCAAGCCTATAAATAGGGCATTGTGTCAGACTTTAAATGTTGTTGATACCTTCGTGTTTTCTCCAAGTTGTATCTGACGTTTTATTGCTTTAAGGCGTATGCAAGCTTGGTTTGTCTAATATTTGCTTATTGTTTCATCTTTTGATTCTGTTATTTGTCTTTGATCATTGGTAGATCCGTTTTCGGGCTTTACATAAACATACGGTTTTTATTGCGGTAACTGTTCGATTCTCCCGCTTTGTATTTAAAATTCCCCTTATTTTGGGGACAATTTTATTCTTTGTATCTCCTACGCTTCAACCGTAGCAGTTTTACTCTATTCTTATTCTTTTCTTACCATTTTCTGTTCTCAATCTATAATGGCATCCACGTGATCTGGGAAGAACCCGACACTGGAAGAGTTTGAGTCCCTTCAGTTCTAGTTTGGGTTTATGCCTGGCCACGAAGTACAGTTTCTGAAAGAAGGGCTATCATCTATCAACCGCGAGTGGGGAAGGTTGATGAGGTCATGCGCAAGTATGGTCTCTCTATGGAAGAGCTTACTCCTAATGTCGTGAATAAGATTGTTGGGTTCAAGTTGGCCTACCGAGCCTTGGGTGTACTTCCCTAATTTCAGGCCTTCCGGGATTGGTTTAACTCGTCAACCCAGTCTTGCATGTAAACTTTCTCACATCGGCATAATAATCATGCGTTTATCGTTAACCAAAAGGCTCATCTAAAGAACTGAAGGATTAGTGGTTGTGGGTTAAAAGTGACCTGATCCGTCCTGGCTATGCTTGTGTGTCCATCATCTTTGGTTGGCCACCTCAATTTTGGAGCACCAAGTTGTCCGCGGCTCAAGCGTTGAAGGGGATCTGCTTCAACAAGGAAGATTGGCAGGACTGCATCCAGGCGACGACAGGGATAAGTGCTGCATGGCAAGCCTAAGGGATGATGACTCAATTTTACGTGGAGAAGGATTGTAAGTGTCACTTCCCTATCTCCACGTCTCCCAATTTGGAGAAGCTTCCATTGGGGAGGTGAACGGTCATTTAATGCTTACTGTTTTAGTTGCAGGTTCTAAGAGGGTTTTATCCCTCGAGAGAGTGATGCGTGGGAAGTTTAAGGGTAACCTTCTATATCGCATGGTTCCTTTGGTAGAGGCTCTCTCACCACCCGCTAGCACCACTCGTGCACTTGTCCCAACCATTCTGTCTACCGCTGCACACAAAGGGTCTGACGCTCAAGCTGATTCAGGACAGATGGGTGTAAGTGTTGATGATGTTTATCGTAATTATCCTTCAACTTGATTTGGCAAGGAGTGGATAGTGAAGGAGGGTAGTCCATTGGCGGTAGTCAAGTTTCCATTAAGCGGTTCACAACTTGGGCGGACTCCCCGCTCGTTTGGTGATGTAGGGACTAGTACGATTGGCATCTGGTTACACAATAAGCATACCATTGATTTCATGCGTGGAGGCTCTCCCACTGTGATCAACATCCTCGATGATTACACTTTGCATTAGTCGGAGGGAGTAAGTTAGGGAGCAACTGCACTGCACCAGCGACCGAAAGAAGGAACGAGAGATGTTGCTGAATCTGGTGACAGTGATCTTGGCAAAAAGCCTACAAATGACCCTAATATTGTCTCCAACTCCCACTTGGTTTCACTCCCCGACAGTGTCATCTCTGGCTTCGTTCCTACATTACTGGGGAACCTTAGTGCGTGTCTCCCGGAGTGGAATCTTACTCACAAGTCCATTCTGAGACAACATTCTAACGCCCATGAGTGGTGTTGTTATGAATTTCCTCCGGGCACTTTGGAGTCACTGGAACTCCTTTCTCATTCCCATTTTTCGAATGATCTCCAATACGCTGCATCCCATGTTGCTCCATATATGGTGGTGACCTCCAGTCGCCTTCGCTACTTGGGTGCTGAATTGGCGGAGTTGGCTGCCATCAAGACTGAAGGTGACAAGCTTGAGGAGAAGGTATGGCTCCTTAAGGATGAGAAACTCAAGTTTGAGGAGATCTATGTTGTTCCAGATAGAGAGAAGTATTCCATTGAGGACCAAGTTGTGAGCTTGGATAGGGAGGTAGAGTATTTTTCACACTAAGTGCAAAACCTGGCGGTAGAGAAAGAAGCGTTGGAAGTGTGTGTGAGAGCAAAGCGAGCAGCTAGTGGTCGAAACATCAATAGGGAGAGCCTTTGAAAAGGATTCGGCTTGGATCCTTCAATAGGGAGTTGTCCGCGTGGTAGATCGAATCATCGAGCATGAAGAATTTTTACTTAGGGTCCGGCGCCTGATGGCGACATACGTGGGTGCTGGTATTGAGGGCAGTGAGCAGGTAGTACAGAAGCAGTTGATTTCTAGGAATTTTAATCCGACAGAGTCGAGTGCTGCAACGCAGTCAAAGCAGGAGATGCATGCTTCCATAAAGGTGTTCTTAGAGACATCTTTTGCCTCCTACCTTTGGCTTGGTGAGTTGGACTTGGTGGGGTCCACCAGCTCTGTTTGGATTCTCAGGCAGAAGAGCGTCCTCCGATGGGCTACTTGCGGGACGATTGACCTTCTTCTACTCCTCTTGACAACTAATTTTTTGTTTTTCCCCAAACCATATTGTCTTACTCGATTGGTTTATTTGTGGCCCTACATAGTCTTTATGTAAGTCTGGGGATGTCCGGTGGACAACTCATATTTATTTTTTGTTTTTATGGCATTGTATTCTCGTTTGGAAGTTTGTTTGCCTTAGTCTCCGATGGTTTATGTTGGCTACTTGGTTGCGTGTGTTCGTTTCTTTCCTTAGTGAAGCAATTCTTACCCAAGGTCCACATTGGCCTTGGGATTTGTTTGGATTGATAGTTGAGCCATCTGCTCAATCTGTGACTCCATAGCTCTCACTTTTTTAAGTTCCCTAGGGCCAACCCCTGGGGCCCATGCTGGGAGCTTGGAATGTGTCCCATTTTTAGTCGTGGGCCTGTGTTTTTAAGCTAAAACATTTTAATTAGCTTTTGGTTGTGAACTTTGGCTATCTCATCTTGTTAGGGCGTTGTTTTTAGCTAGAGTTTTCTGATCACCCTTTTCAGACTTTGTTCTAAGTCTTCGGCTGCAGGGGGTTGCATTTTGACCCTAGTCATCTAAGTCAAGCCGAGATCGTCACCTTGAGGCGTTTAGGACTTAGGCATTTTTTATAACAAGGGAAAGGTTACGAGCCTTTGAATCCTTTATTTATGTCATGTTCAAAAGTTGTGGCCCTTTCGACTGAATTGACATGTTCAGGGAAAGATTATGAGCCTTTGAAGCCTTTGGTTGCATTCTCAAAACAGTTTTGCTCAAATTATGTGGATAATTAGTCCTTGTTATCATTTGGTAAAGGTGTACAACCTCTTGTTTAAATGGTACCAAGCTTGGATAGTAAAAAATGTTGTAATAGTTTTTTTTATAGTGGCCAATTTGCATCACCTTACTGATAACACATATAGGATATCAGTATTGTTTGGTGAGAACACAAAATTAACTAAACTATGAAACAAACTAGGGCCTAGCTCTTGGGCCAGTCATTAGGGTGTGATTATTTGTTCGGAGTTTGATCAAGCTACCCTTCCCCTGAGTGTAACTTATCTTGCTCCTTGCTCTATGAGTAAAAGTGGTGAAGGTTATGGCCATTCTAGGTGCGGGGGATTGAGCTCCCGTCCTATGCTTTAAGGACATAGGCTGAGTTCTGGTGTGCGTCTACAATCTTATATGGTTCTTCCCAAACAATACTTAGCTTACCTTGGGGCTATGCGTGACTGGACTCATTCTTCTGCAATACCCATTCTCCTACCTTGAAGTTTTTTACTCGCACACGTCGATTCTAGTAATTTTCAGTATGGTACTTATAGGCCGCTAGGCGGAGTTAGCTGCCTTCGCGTTTTTATCGAGTACGTCCATGTCATGATGTTGTTCGGCCTCATTGGTATTTGCATCGAACCTCGTCACTCGTAATGATATACTTAAGATTTTGAGTGGTAGCATTGCTTCCGTTCCATACGTCAAGCTGAAAGGTGTTTCTCCGATACTAAACCTTGAGGTCATGTGATACGACCAGAGTACTATCGACAGTTCATCAAATGCTTCTTGAGACCATTGAAAATGATCATAATTGATACCCCATTCTGGCCATTGGCTTGAGGGTGGGCTACTGAGGTGAACTGACGGTGTATTTTCTTTTCTTCGCACCATTCCTTGACTTTCCTCCAAAAGCGATCGTCCCTCCGTGTGGGAGATGCATCTGAGCCACGGTGTTAGATACCCTCTCTTGTAAAATTGTTTCTCCCTTATAGAAAACTCTGATGCTTGGACTTTGATTTTTCTGGCTGCTTCTAGATCATCTGGGAAGACACCATGCAGGAGGTAGTCTAGATAGGGCTTGCTCTAGTCGGGGGCGCTACGATGGTATCGATTTGTTTATTTTCAATACTTTTCTCCATGATAACCTCTACCAATACTTTCTTGGTCAAGTGATCGAAAGATGTCGAGGCCTACTTGCTGAGAGCGTTAATCCCCGCGTTCTTCTGCTGTGGAATTTGCTTGATCTTAAAGCTTTAAACGAATGTGCTAACTTTCATGTTGTGTCCATGTATCTTTGGATTCTATGGTGTTTGGATTCATAAGTTCCATTGACCTGGTTGGTGATGAGCAAAGAGTCGCTAAAAGCTGAGAGGTATTTTCCTCCAACCTCTCATGCTAGGCAAAAACCCGTAAGAAGTGCTTTGTATTCGACCTTTTTGTTGGAGACCTGAAATTCAAATCTCAGGGCATATATGATTTCTTCGCTATTGGGGTTTTTGAGGACTAATCATGTACCAGACCCTTCCTTACTTACAACACCGTTGGTATGTAGCTCCCACACATCTTTACTCGCTCCGGGATCCGAGGGGTCTATCGACACGACCGTCGGTACCCCTTTGAGTGTATCAGGGATTTTTACTAGGAAGTCCACTAAAGCTTGATCTTTGATGTTGGTGTGTGGTCGATAGTCTATGTCATGCTACCCTAGCTCGATGACCCATTTTTCCAGTCGTCCTGGCTTTTTTGGACTTAAGAGGATTTCCTTCACCAGGAAGTTGGTTAGAACCTCAATATTATGAGCATGGAAGTAGCATCGAAGGAATCTGGAGGCATAAATTAGTGCGAGGACTAATTTTTCAAGGATTGGGTAATTAAGCTCTAGATCCTGCAGTGCTCTGCTCACAAGGTGTATCGACAACTGCTTCTTATCCCTCTTGATTATCAGTACTTACAATATAGCCTCGCCAGATGCTACTAGGTACATTTACAGGTCTCTCCTGGTAGGGCCTCGCCATGGCCGAGAGCTGCTTTAAGGCTTCTTTCAGATGTTGCAGGGGTTTATCAGTCTCCGCCATCCATTTGAGTTGGTTTTTGTCAACACAACCCTTTATGGTGTGGAAGAGCAGTATGGCTTTTTTAGTTGACTTGGTGATGAACCTGCCAAATGCCGTGAACCTTCCATTGATCTTCTGAACCCCCTATAGGTTGTGGGGGGTCTTGGAGTCGAGGAACTCCTGGACCTTGGTTTGGTTTGGTGGTATTCCTTCTTTGGTTATGTGACAACCCGAAACTTCTACCTGGTACATCTAGTCAGTTAATCTAAGTTAAAATCATTTCTTTTAACTCCTAACACTGATTAAGGGTTCATTTAAACATTCTAAACTTGAGTACAACCAAAGTCGAGATTAGGAACGAGTCAGCAAGTCATATAGTGACAAAATTGGGCCAAACACCCCTTTTAGAGGAGTGTATGGTCGCACACACGGGTGTACAGCCGTACACACCCCTCATGGCCACACACCCACCCCTATATAAAGGGTAGACCCCTTTCCTTTCATTCCTTTAACACCTTAACAGCACACAACACCATTTCTCTCATGCTTCTTCAACCGCAAACCCTCCCAAGGCTTCAAAAACGTGAGTAATCCATCCCTTAGCTTGTTGTGCTTGAAGAACCACTTAATCTAAGCCTTGAATCATTGAGTCCTGTCACTTCATCACTCTTTGAAGGAGTGTGGCCGCACACCCACATAAGGTGGCCTCACACTCCTAAAAGACCCTCCAAAGGGAGAGTTGGACTTCCAAATTCGAGCTGGACATGAACCTAGCTTTGTTGCACCTTAGAATTAGCATTTTCGGACATCATCATGTAGGGTGTACGACTGCACACACCTGTGTATGGCCACACACACCCTTGTGCGGTAGCACACTCCTTGTGTGTCGCAGCACACTCCCGTGTGCGACCACACACACACCCTAGGACCACAAACTCATTTCTATGAACCTAAACTTGTACTACAACTTATTAAGGACCTAGAACACTTCATGGATGCAAGTATGGACCTTAAAACCACCTCAAAAGCACCTTCCATCATGAATGTACGACCGCACACCCATTGGGCCACACACCTATGGCTGTACACACCTTTAAGGTGGCCATACACCTCCCTTATGCAATCCTTTAAGGTTCTAGCACTTAGTGTAGGTAGTCCCAAGTTCTTAGAGCGGTTCTCCATCACATTTAGCAGAGAAATACCTTAATTTGACTCCTTTATGTGTCGTTACATGTTAATTAGGATCAAATCGTGTTCAAGGCTTCACTTGAACATCCGACATTCCGTATCGATCTTTCATTCAAATCGCCCGAGGTGAGTTCATACCCCTACGCTTTTCCGAGTTTTTCATGTTTTCAGGGGGGAAGACAAGCAAAAGTACAAGGAAACTTGTGCTCAAAGTATATTATTTTGTTTAAGATAGTTATATTTTCAGAATGCTTTTAACACGGAAAACAGTTTTACCAAACGATTAACAAATCAACTCGTAGAAACAGTTTTCAAAACTAGAGCAATGAACTTATGAATCATGTAGCAAAATGTATCATTTTATAAAGGATTCATGTTAATCACATAGGATTTTCTATATTATTACGTGTAAATTTTTTAGTCTAAGTTGGAGACATGTCCTTGGTAACACTCACCACAAGAATCAGAGTGTAGGACTAGCACTTGTGACCAGAATCTCTTGTAGGGAGAGCATGATTGTTGTGTATAGATCTATACGGGACTGACAACCCCGCACCTGGATGCTAGCTACAGTCGGACCGGCAGGTCTACGGTTGACAAAGTTATAACGGATATCGGCCGTTGCGGGCCATATCCAGTCAGTTATGGTTATAAAACTTGCAACCTAGATAGCAGTGATTTACTTTTGTAATAATGAATCAAGTGAACTAACCTCATAGTAATAATCGATTTGATTAATGGAGGGTATTAATAGTACCTTCAGGATTTAATTCATCATGTTTTCTTTTATTAGTTTTATTTACGTAATAGGGCTAATATACCTCACTGGGAGTAACCAGGGCTTTTAAATGAAAACTACGTTTATCGATATAAGTATGGGAGATACTTGTACACCTCAGTTTAGAACGGATAACCAACCATCAACTTTTAGGGAAAATATAGGATTTTCTGGGGATAACTCGGCTTTCATAAACAGATTGTTTAACATGCAACTAACGGATGTTCATATTCATTCCACGACCCCTTGGATTGTACATACCTTGTATGAATCTGGAAGTCATGGAAGGAATGGGCTTTCAAACACGCTTTTCATAAGAAAATATAGGATTTTCTTGAGTAACACTTTTCAAAAAGATCAAAGAAACATTTTTCCCACCAAAACTAAATGCTTATGAACTCACCAGCTTTATGTTGATATTCTTTCAAAACTGCTTGTATTCCCAGGGAATTAGTTGACAGGTACTTTCAGGACTTTTGGAGAAGTCGACGCGTTAGAGTCACGTCTTTCTATTTTACTTTTGATAAAGGCAAAACTTTGTATTAAGACGGTGTAAACCTTTTTCAAATATGTATTCAATGTTTGGTTGTGTTTACTATGCTTGCTATAATACAACTATGGTGATACTACACATAATGTCAACCACCCCCGAACGTTTCCGCCGTTTCGGTTTCGGGGTGTGACAGGTTATCTGGTAACCTAGGAATTATGCCTCTTCTACTCCAAAGATGCATTTCCCTGGATTGAGTTTCATATGTGCTTGTGCTAGAGTCTAGAAGGTTTCCTCATTGTCCCCAAGTAACCCCGTGTCGTGACTGTTTTTGATAACCATGTCGTCAATCTAGACCACAACGTTCCTGCCGATTCGGTCGATGAAGACTTTATACATCAGGCGTTGTTATGTTGCCCTATCGTTTTTTAGCCCAAATTTCATTTTCAGGTAGCAGAACGTGCCACGATCGGTGTGGAATGTCGTATTGTCCTCGTCTTCCCTGTATATTTGGACTTGGTGATAGCCCTTATCAGCATCGAGGAAGCATTTGAGTTTGAAGCCTTCCAGGGACTCAACCTTTTGTCTATCTCTGGATGGGGGTAATGATCTTTTGGGTAGGCGTTGTTTAGATCGGAGTAATCAATGCACATTCGCCATGAACCATCATGCTTCTTTACCAATACATGGTTAACTATCCACGTGGGAAAAATTGCTTCCCTGAGGATGTCTACATCTGCCAGTTTTGCGACTTCCTCATTGATTGCTTTGTTCCTATTGTAACGCCTGTGTTTTTGGCTAAGCATTAATATAATGATGTAATAGTTGTGTCAACAATTGTAACCTATTTTGAAGTAATAAAGAAGAATTATTTAACTATTATGTGAATTATGTGATTTTATGTGCAGTATACTTGCTATTAACGCTACTGTAAATTAAGAATAAAATATGCATCAAAAAATAAAATAATAGATAGACCCAATATCTATGAAGAAAGTTGAAGTGGTCATAACAAGTATTTCGGGGATATAAGGAATGATGAAATCAGACTTATAATGAAGAAGTTATGACTGTCGAAGTTTTACGACTAAACCTGCACGACGCCGCATACCATAAAAAGTGAATTTTTGATAAACTACTTTTTAGTAATGTAAATGAAATTCGTAGTATACGTTAAACCGAGAACATATATAAAAAGAACGTCTAAATCTGACTTCGTATGGGAAGTTATAATTTTTCTACGACTTAGCATAGTAGTGTATAACCCGAAAATCGGATTTTAGATCGATCGATTTTAGCCAACACAACCTACATGAGAATTAAAGATCTCATTAATAGGATTTAAACGATAAAAAGACAGTCGAAAACAGAGTCCGTATGTAGAAGTTATGAATTTTACACGGTCGTTAACAATGTAATATTCTCATACTGTTAAAATTAAAATCGGTTGAGAATTAGCCGATGGAGTCAAAAGGAGAGTTGTATATCTTATCAATACCTACGTGTGGATATAAAGAACATCAAAAACGGAGCTTGTAGGCAAAAGTTACAGATTTAGAAGATAATTAGTTTTTGGGGTAATCTGTACGTGACACGTGGCGCGATCTGAGCCACTGCTTCTTCCCCACGCCTTACCACCAGATGGTGACATTTGGCACCTCCACATGATGTGTTGGGTCTCAGAAGACGTTGTTTTGGCCATTTTCAGCCTATAAATAGAGGCGTAATTCACCCATTTCTTCACACATTTCCCATTCTTTCTCTCTCAACACTCCAAAACTATCCCTCCCATTCCCTAGTACTTCCTGAGTGCTAGAGGCGAGTCCTGGGGAGCCAGAAGGCTTCGAGAAGAAGAGATTTTGGCTCAGAAGTTCTGCCCCCTCAAAGCCCGGTTCCTAGCCAAACCTACTAGTAAGTGAGTTATGCTTACCCTACTTAAAGTATATCTTATGTTTAAGTTCAATATCGTTATTATGAACCTATAAACAATATATGTATTATAAAATCTAATATAAAAAGTGTTATTATAATATCTTTTAACTACTCGTAGTACGGGGAATCTGGTTTGAAGGGCCGCATAGGGTTGTTGGATATCAGAAGTGCTATAATGCTAAAATGGTCCTACACTCCGGTGTTTTATGTCTGGCCCCTGTCTGTACATAGTGGTTGAAAATTATTGTTTAACACTTATAAAAAATATCCTTTGTAAATAGCCTCAATAAATATTAGACTAAAATCTAGTGGCAATGATACTAGGTTTCGTCGAAGGAAAAATAAAATTTTTAGAAGCGAAGTGTTGCCCGAGTTTGGAATCATCACTTTAACAAGTGAATGCATAGTTACTTTCAACTTACACATAGATATGAAGAATTTTAATATAAATTACGTGCTATGTGTGCATATTATTTGTGTTCTTGATATCTATGCTGGATGAACAGAATATACATGTTTTTATTTGATTTAAACTATATATATATATATATATATATATATATATATATATATATATATATATATATATATATATATATATATATAGGGATTTTCTAATATGTGCCCAAAGGCACATATAAGAAGCATTGATTAAAGTATTAATTATGAGGATTATTTGTAACGCCCCGATCCTCAGGTATTAATTAACTAAGAATTTCTGGTTAAGCTCTACTCGACGAGTTGGTCGACCTACTCGTCGAGTAGCAGCGGGGTGAGACCGCGTGGTTAGTGACCTACTCGGCGAGTCCATTATTGGGACTCGGCGAGTAGGAGCTGGCAGATGAAACCCTAAATCCCGGGGTTTGCACCCCTATTTAAAGGAGCCTCAACCTCCTTTGGGACTCCTTACAGTCTTTGAGAACCCTTGGAAACCCTAATTCGTGTGTGTGCCTTGTTGTGGGTTTGAAGCTTGGAAAAGAGGATCTTGAAAGAAGGAAGCTAAGACTGCAAAGGAAATTGAAGCAAGAAAGGAGTGGGAAGCGGGTTTTGCCTCAGCTAGCATCGTTTGAAGGTATCAAAGTACCATTCTTACTTCCTTTTCATCCCTTTTGGTTGATTCTAGGGCTTTTTATGGATTTTCAAGTTGGGATGTTGAGCTATGGGCTAGATCTGAAGTTGTAACTTCAGATATGGACCCTCCTTGGATGCTAGAGTCATAAAGTTGTTGTATTGGTTGTGGTTGAAGTCCTTCTTGGACTAGAAGCTCCATTAAGAACTTAAAATAGACATTTGGAGCCTTTATAACCATGCATGCACGTAAAGTTTGCAACTTTACGTGGTAAGTATGCTCTAGAAGCTTGGATCTGTGATTTGGAGCCGCTCCATGGCTCAAAACAAGTCAGTATGGAAAGAGGACTGGATGGAATCGGCGAGTCTCAAGGATGACTCAGCGAGTCACATGAAGATAGTCATTGAACTCGGCGAGTTGATTGAACAACTCGGTGAGTCCGATGAAGATCACCATAAAACTCGACGAGTTGAAGAACAACTCGCCGAGTCGGATGGATTTTCCCTTAGATAGGCATGCATGTGTACCCGTCGAGTTGCAAGGAGGAAACTCGATGGGTGGCCCTTAGGGATTGATCGGGATTCGAAGGGAATCGACGAGTCACTCCGATGACTCGGCGAGTTGGAATGTGCTCCACAGACTCGGCGAGTTGAGGTCAACATGGACTGTTGACCTTGACTGAGGACTCTGACCTTGATCAGGAATTACTATGAGGTTATGGGGTGTCTCATAAGAGTAAGAACTTATGAGTATATTGTGCCATGGTTATAGGTGGTGGTGTCGGTGTCAAGTGATTCAATAGTTGGAGTTTGTATTTCTATCGACATCTGCGAGGTGAGTTATCCTCACTACATGATAGGGTCTACAGCACCAAGGCCGGCCCTTTATGATTTACATCCTGGTTTAGGATGGTTGCTTGTTATTGCCATGATAGATTTCATCCTGGTTGAGGATGGGTGTTATGTTATTGCTTTGTTAGAATTCATCCTTTTTAGGATGGTTGTTATACTAGAGATCGGTTAGATCTGTTGTTATGGTATGCTACATATGATTCAGATCTATTAGATCGGAATCAGGATAAATGGTATGTTATGCTTTTATGATCCGTAAGGATTGGTATGTTAGTGACCTGTTATGTCGATACTCTAGTTACGAGTGAAACTCTATGATTGATGATCAATGAGATAGATATGTTTGCTATGTGTATATGCCAGTATATGATAGTATGCATACATGGTTAATTGCTTGTTGGTTGGGTTAAGGCGGTCCTGCTTTGTGTTGAAGGCCAACACACCCTCTGAGCGGCCCGGGAAGACTGTAAGCCCACGCGGCGGACCAGCCATGCCGAAGGCTCGGGATAGATTCAGATAGACTGTAGGCCCAGTAGGGCAGACCAATCCGGCCGATGACCCAATACGTATGTTGTTTGATTGATCGTTATGGCTGTGGTTTTTGTCGATATGGTGTTGGTATTTTGGGGGTAGCTCACTAAGCCCTCGAGCTTACAGTTTTCTGTTTATTGTTTCAGGTACTTCAGGAGAGCGAGGGAAGGCGAAGGCGTGACCGTACCGCTCCTCATCCTCAAGATCTATTTTGGGACACTATGATGACAAACAAATTGGAAATGTTTTGTAAAAACAGTTACTATTGACTCTTTTGTTAGTATTAAAAGTTTAAATTTGGCGAAAATTTTTGGGTGTTACATTATTACCATGATTAAATATGATAAACATTAATTATGTATAATATTACCATAATTAAATGTATTTTACATTTAATTATGGTAATATTATACATAATTAATATTTATCACATTTAATTATAGTAATATTTGTTATAATTAATACTTCAATTAATGTTCTTATATGTGCCCTTAGGGCACATATTAGAAAATCTCATATATATATATATATATATATATATATATATATATATATATATATATATATATATATATATATATATATATATATATATATATATATATATATATATATATTATACCTATCAATATGTTGGGAAAGATGGCTGGATGAAATAGATGATGAGCGATGAAATAAAATGATGAGAGGCATTTATTTTTAAGCTGAATTAGTCATCTAGCGGAGTATAGATGATGACCACGGACTATTCTAGACAATCTAGTGGAACGTTGGCAGGATCGCAATCTGTAGGTGTTTGTGAATGATGTGTTCACCGGTGTACTCCATCCCCCTCCTGGTTACCTTACTAACATATATTGATGAGGAATCCTTTAAGTAGTATTGTCATCCCGATGATGACCCTTAGGCTAGGTCCCTTAATTTAGATGCTTTAGGGACAAAAAGTAAGGATAATGGGAATGGATAATCAGTTTGATTGATCTGATGAAATTAATAAACTTAATTATTGTGGGTTGAAAACCCTATGTGCACACCATGATCCCAAGCATGAACCACTCAGTTTCTTGTATTACAGGTAGTGGAAAAAGAGCATACATGTGATGATCTAATGAGAGATTATGTATTATAGGCCAGTAGAAATAAATAGAACGTTGTAAGGCCTATGTTGTTTCTGTTTATGCTTTTGATCTGTATTGACAATGACATCCCGAGGTTTTTAATATAATGAAAGTACATTTCTTCGAAAATGCTTTGATAAATTCTTTATCATATATTGGGAACAATTTCAGCAACATATTTTCTTTAAAAGGATATTCTGATTTTCAAATAAAGCATAAAAAAATCGGTTTCTTCTGGCCGTAAAATTGGGAATGTCACGCCTATCGCCCGCTTGCCCCCTCTTTTTTGTTTGATTGGGACACTTCCCAACACAATGTTCAAGTTGTGTTCAATGACCGTATGATCTACCCCTTTCATGTCTGCGAATTTCCAAGCAAATACATTGGAGAATTGCTTTAGGAATGCGATTAACCTGACTTTCGTTTCCTCCGATAGATCGGCGCCTACCCATAGTCCTTGCTCCGGGTGGTATGGGTGGATCACGTGTTTTTCTATGTGACAATCCTCCTTTGACTTTTTTGGGGTCCATACTAACTCTGGAGCTGTGATGATTTTATTGCATAAATGTGGACGTGGGATACTAGCGATAATTGTGGCTGAACCGGTGCGTATGCTAAGCTTGATGGTACCGTGGATGGTAGATGGTATGGCCTTCAACTGGAAAAGTGCTGGTCACCCAAGCAATATGTTTTGTTCCGCTGGGAAGCGTATTACGAGAACTCAATTGTTCGTGTGATGCTCTCCCTCCCGTCGTGGCTAACCAGTGTAAGAGGGGGGTGTATGATGCCCAATAGCTATAGACTATGTCCTGTGAAACCGACCAATGGGCCGCATGTCGGTGGCTTCAAGTCCTCCTTCCATTAAGTCAGCAACTGTAGGAAGCAATGCTCATAGAGGATGTCGGTGCTACTTCCATTATCCATGTAAATGTGATGGATTCGCTTTTGGCGCATACAAGCAATGATTAAGAGCAAATCACTTGGGTTCCAGTTGTGTGGCCTCAGGTCCTCTAATCAAAAGTTGATGCTTATGAGGTTTTTAGATAGCACCTCTATGTCATCGTTAGCCTCATGATGTTCGCGTCTCTTGCGCAATCTCCTGATGGTATAAATCTCATTCTTGCGATTTTATTGTTTGCCATCATCCTTTTGAAACTCAGCATTCTCCTTATTGGTATCAAGCTTGGTCCTCAAGTTATTTCTGATGTCGGAGATGGTGCACACTAGGTTCCCTCTTTCCATCTCGACGATAGTGTATGCTTGAGGAAGGGTTTCCTAGAGTTGGCTTATACAATAGTTGAACTCCGGTATATGTTGCATAAATAGCGGTATGTGCGGCGTGTCTACTACCAAAGAGAACTGATGGATTAACACTGGGTATTGTGTGTAGGAAAGTATGGTTCATGAGGACCAAGTGTTCGTCCGCGCCAACTGCAGTAATGATTGCGACTGAGAAACCACTGCTTACGACTGTTGACTCGATAGCTGTGACTGCTGGGTTGGTGGTTGCGACTATTAAGTCGTTGTCGACTGAAGCGTTGTAGTTGTGGTTGCATCCAGCTGCTCTTTTGTGACGGGTGACGGTCGATATAGGGCAGCGATTGTTGCCGATGCGGTTCCCGTTATCGGAACAGATGTATGTGATTTTGGCATGTAGGTGGAGGCTTGTACGTCTGACGTAGATGGTTGTGTGCCATCGAGCGACGATATTGGTCTTAGTGGACTCGTTTCTCCTCCGCTGGACACTGTAGGTTCCTTTCCCATCATCACCCAAGTCTAGGGTCGTATCAAGGGTTTGTGACTCTGAGTACATGCCTGGATGATGCCAAATGTTGTGATATGTTCTCCGCGCTTAACGTCTTCTTCAAATGGTTTCTTCTAGGTTAAGCCTGATAATCACAACAAAGAAAGAACCAACATCAATCGTTGTCCAGAATGTGGTCCTGGAACGAGGTTCCGATGGTCTGGTGAGTAATTGGATGGTAGAATTAGGGTTTAGTATAAGGTAGAGAGTGAGGTGATCTCTTATTCTCTAGAAGAAGGGTTTCTTTTATACCTGTAGTCATCAGAGCACGTACCGGACAATACCATTTGTCTTGTCTGGGTCAACACGACGTAGAGACGTCCTATTGGCTGATCGTGCACCACCAGCAATTATCCGCTATTAGTGCAGAACCACCAAAGGGCAACACTTTGAGCGTTAAGCTTGTTGCTCTGGAGAATGTTTATTAAGGCACCACATTATACGACACACACGACAACAAAATAGAGTGGCATAATGATGAACCAAACACTAATGCGGCATGTAAAGTACATGCGTTTATCGAAGCAATTCTGGAGAGAAGCAGTGAACCTTGCTTGTCATATGGTGAATAGATCTCCATCAACTATAATTGACTTAAAGACTCCTAAAGAGGTATGGTCCACTAAAGCTTCAGATTATTCTAGTTTATGTAGATTTGTATGCCCTAGTTATGCTCATGTTAATGATGGTAAAATGAAGCCAATGGATATGAAGTGCATATTTTTAGCTTATGTAACTATATTGAAAGGTTATTGACTATGGTGTATAGAAGAAAAAATAAATCCTTATTTTATAATTAGCAAATATGTGACCTTTTATGAATCTACTATATAAACTAGAGATGAGAAAATACAAGTTTTGCAGGGAAATAAGATCAAGCCAGAGGGTGGAGTTTGTATCACAAACCTTAGATAAAGTTGTGATAAGTAAAGAAAAAAAGTTCGAAGTGAACAACCTAGACAAGATGGATCTGAAGATCAACCCATGGAGCAAAATTCTTGAGATCCTAGTGTTGATAGGTCAGAAGATGAGGACGAAAATATAGCCAAAACAACACAAAAAAAGGAACATTCAGAAGACTACTATATATGTTGGATGTTTCAATTCCTATGACATCAGTTCTATAACATATGTAGTGGCAATTGGATAAAACATCGATATTGACGTGCCTCGATCATATGAAGAAATTGTAATGAGAAAAGAAGCAACACACTAGTTAATGATGATGAATTAAGTAACTCAATCATTAGAGAAAAATGAAAAGCAAAACCAATAGGATGCAATAGGGTCTTACGGAGAAACGAATGAATTCCTAAGGTTGAACCAAAAAGGTTTAAGGCACAATTCGTTACAAATGCGTTCTCAAAAGAAGAAGCAATCTATTATCACGAGGTTTTCACACTTTTTGTAAAGCACAAAATGATTCGGGTTATGTTAACCATGATGAGTGCACTTACCTGGAGCTTAAGCATCTTGATGTTAAAAAAAAACATTTCTTCATGATTGTTTAGACGAGAAGATTTATATTTTCCATACAAAAAGGTTCTTTGTTTGAAAAATCATGTATGTTGGTCGAAAAATTCTTTATGGTTTGGAACAGTCTCCACGAAAATGGTACAAGAGATTTGATTATTTAATTATTCACAAGACTATAATAGAAACTATATTAATAATTGTGTTTACTCAAATGAATTGTTTAACAGTTCCTACATATATATGTTTCTATACATGGATGTTCTGGATCTATATGCTCAAGAATCATTTTTCAATGATATCGCTAGTAACATATGATCATATAGAGTCACACCTTTATCAAGTTGACACATATTGTATATTTATTTTTAGTATGATTATTAATAAATATAATCAACACTTGTATTTAATCGGAGAATTATTATTCTACAAAAATAATATTTTACCAACAAATTAGGAACTATTTTTTGTAGGAAATAATATTAAAGAGAATAAAAAAATAGTAAATTTCATATGGTATAATTTAAATGCTATGCACAACATTTTGGTCACTTAGAGTAACCAGTTAGCTGGAACATAAATATATAGTTATGAGATTATTTGAAACAAACTCTTGGTTTGTGTCCTTGCCCACAAAACCTTGGACTACCTTAAGGCATTGTCCTTGATATGTGAATGCAAGTATATAAGGAAGAGTATGAAGAAAAATAGGTAGTTTTTACCACTCACATGCTCTCTCTCCTTTAGTGTCACACCCCAAAACCAAGAACGGCGGAAACGTTCTGGGATGGAGGACGTCATGTGAAGTATCATAACAGTGTAAAGTAGTAAACAAGCAACAACATCATCCATTGCATTAAAAGTAAAGTTTTAATACATGTGTATTCTTTCATAATGTACAACAATAAAATGAATAATCAAAATAAGATGAGTCTTGTCTGTGCTCCGTCTTCTCAAAACCTGGCCATCGTACCTGTCTAACTGGTGACTTGAGAATACAAGTTATTTTGAAAGCGAGTATCAACGTAAAGCTGGTGAATTTATAAGTATTAATGTGTCTTTGATTTGTAAAAACTGTAAGGTAATGACTTGGAAACCTTTGGAAAAAGACTGTATAAGTGTGAATTGTTTGAAAACAGTTGAAAATGTTTAAATACTCTAGCAAATCCCTATGATTTCTATTAGTATAACGAGTAGCCTTCTACCAAGACCTAAGTTTTATGTAAGTAGTCTTCTACCAAGACTCGTGTGTTATGTAAGTAGTCTTCTACCAAGACTCGTGTGTTTTGTAAGTAGTCTTCTACCAAGACTCGTGTGTTTTGCTATAACAAAGATGGTTTTTCCTTCTTTTTGACTATTACTAACAGTACTTAGTCTAACTCATCGTTTATGTGAATGTATCATAAAATAAGGTAATAGGAAAAATATAACTATGTAAGTGCTATCCTTTTGTACTAGGATTAACACGACATCGCGAATAGCGACATGCATAACCTTTGAACATCTGTAGATTGTTCAATTTTCCTCTGTAGCTACAGCAGGTGGGAGGAAGGGTTAGTCCCGTAAAGGTACTCCTAGTATAAGTATTAACCGTAGGCATCCGTAGATGTTCATCAACCTCTGTATTGAACAGTAGACCCAAGGAATGGTTAGTCCCGTAAAGGTACCCCTAATATAAGTAATAACCGTAGGCATCCGTAGATGTTCATCTACCACTGGTGCTAACATGTGGGTTTCGGAATGGTTAGTCCCGTCTAGATATCCCGTTGAACTGGGATAGGCAGGACAATTTACATAGAAGGTACTAATAAATCATCCTAGTGAATCGAGGTACAAGTATCCATGTAAGTGTATACAGGAAAATGTGTCTACGTAAAGGTACTCATGTAAGGTATTCATGTAAGCGTATCTATGTAGGCGTACTCATGTAACATGTAATGTATAGTATAGACTCATGAATGAACTGACTCGGGTGTAATTACTTGTAATAGGAATATTGTTTCGTATCTCCTAACTGTACCTATATTAGTTAACAGGAAGGTAATTGATCATCCAAACAGGTTTATACACCCTTGATACACAAGAGTGTGGGAAACTAAATGAAGGATGAAAACTATAGCATCAATACATATATAAGAACATAAGTGTATAGATATAGTTTTGTTCAAGAAGGTAAAAATAGTTTTGTAAGACATCTATGAGTTTTTGAACAATAATTAACAATGACTTGATGTCATTTTAATAAACATTTCAAAACATAAAACTTTTGCTACTAGTGTATTTTTAAGACAGAAAACCATTTCATGCATCACATTTTGAAGTATGTGAAATCTACTGGATGGAAACACAGTTATAAATACATATGAGTGATTTAATAACATGATGTTTTCTACTTGTATTCCCCCCCCCCCCCCCATTGAAGCATTTAAAATAATTTAAAACATTGATTAAGGGGTATGAACTCACCTGATGTGAGTGGTTCGGAAGGAAGTGTCGGATAAGTGCTTGGTGTCAAGTGAAGACTTAGACACGCACAAAGATCCTAATTACATACGAGGACATATGTATATAACCAATTAGTCTTTAAACAACTAATTAAACAAGGTTAAGACATCCTAAGGCATATAAAACACCTTATATAAGTGCTACAAGCCATAAGGACTGCATCTAAGTGCTAAAGGACCTTGCTATTGTGTTTGGGGTTCAAGGGTAAACTCCCTTGGAGTTTATGGTTTTCATGACCTTGAACTAATGATTTTACGGTCGTAAATTCCTCTCTTTTTGACCATATGTTGTTTTGAGGTTTTGCAAGTCCTTTGAAGCACTCCTACTTGGTGGTTTGGCCTTTGGAAGGGACTAGGGCAACAAAAATACTCCTTGGAGGAGTTTACGGCCTCATGGTCATTTCCCTTTGGGTTTACTACCATAAACCCTTATGGAAAAGGGTATTGCCATGTTTTCAAGTCCTTAACAAAACTAGGTAATTGTCTAGGTTAGTTTTTAGGCCTAAGGAAGGAATATGACCCATTTAATCACACTTTAGGGGGTTTACGGTTTTGGTAGATCCCCAAACCGTAAACACCTATAAATGTTGGTCTTTGGTTTTTTTCAAGGCTTAAACACATCAATGGAAGGTTTAAACATGTCAAGGTAAGGCTTAAACATCAAACTAGGGCTAAACAAGGGACTTAGGCACACTTTGGTGCCATTCTTGGTGTTTACGGCCCAAGAACATTCTTGGACTGTGAACACATCAAACCTTGTGTTCTTGGCATATTTTCTTGATGTTTAAATGTAATACTAGTTTAATAACACTTAAGGATGGAAGTACTTACTATTAGGAAGCTTGATTTGAGCTAAAAGTCCAAGAACACTTAGTGTGTGTTCTTGGTGTTCTTGGTGTTTTTGGAAATCTAATCAAAATACATAAATGAATGGATGAATAGATGCACAAACACTAGATTAAGTATTAAACCAACTTGAAATGGTTAGAACACTTACTAGTTTGAAGATCTAGAATGATACTTGAAAGGATATTTTGGAGTTTACTCTTTTGGGTATTTGGGGAGTAAACACATAATGGCTAGTCTTGGGGAGTAAACTCATGGATAAGCATGAGTTCACGGATTTTTGGGATGATTTTTCGACCCAAACATAATAGTTTGGCCGGGAACTTCTAAGACACGAGGTGTTTGCGGTTTTTAAAATTCAAAACCTGAGACGGCACTTTCTTTCACCCGTTCGTTTAAAAATAATATTAAAATAATCAAACGAACTTTAAATTTCTTAAAAATTAGAAATAATGACATTAACTTATGATACGAAGTGGTTGACTTTTAGGGTTTGACTGAATGGAAATTTCGGCTTGTCACATTTGGGCTGCCAAAAGTCGAGAGTATATGCTCTATATGTTGGATTAGTTGTCTAAGCCGATAACTATAATTTGTATGTACTTGACTAGAGAGTAGCATGGTCCATTTTGGGTTGCCTTCACCAGAACAATTTGACAAAATGGATATTTTAGAAAGATGTTATTTGTGATTTATGAATATATTATAAGTATAATATATTAATTGAGAAATCATATTATTTAATTAATATTGGTCAAGAATTAATTTGGAATTAATTCAGTGATCAAAAGATATTAATTAAATTAAGGGGACTGATTAAGTAAATCAGTAATACATATAGTTTGGGCCAATGATCCATGACTGATCAGTGAAGGACTAAGTTTATGTGAGAGTCCATGAAGTGTTTGTCCATAAGCTTATCATATGGATTATTGGACTAAAGGCCCAATGAATGAATTAGGTTTGAAACCCTAGGAATTCTACACTATAAAAGTAACCCCTTAGCTCCAAATTCACTACCCCAAGGGTTCTAAGAGAACCCTAGCCGATTTTGGTGGTTCTAGCCTCTCTCTCAAAGTCCTCCATTTGTTCATGGTGTTGTGGCTTGTTTGAGGCATCACACTTGAGATGATAAGCTCTTGAAAGGCCAACAACTACACAAGGGTTTGGTATAATATCATGGAAAGAGGATTGATGTATCAGACTGGATCAGATTTCAAGAGTACTCTTCAAGATTTTAGAGGATGAGCGATCTTAGGGTAGACTGGTAATCGATCATTAGCACTGGTAAGCACTGTTCGTCAGCAATTGGATTTCATAAGGTGAGAATGATTGGGAATCCTTCAATTCTCATATTCCGTGAAGACTTAGTCAAATCTAATTGGGGGAGAATCGATCAGGTATTCAGGAGCAAAATGGGTATGGAACTAGGATGGGTTTTGCATCCCTGTCAGAGAGGGAGGAGGTCGAGTGGCCATCTAGGTTGAGGATTAGGTGAGTTGGGAGTTCGGAACACGTTCCAACATGTAGTCCATGCTTTCCCTTAGCATCGGATAGTAGGCCTCGGGAAACTGGTTAGGAGTCCAGTTAGGACTCGAGTTCAGTTGAGTGTCAGGTCGAGTACGTGTTCAACTTAGGATGAGTATAGATGGATTGGTGGTAGGATCAAGGTTGGCAGATAGTGCCAAAGTGTTGTAAGTTTGCGGGTATAGTCGTAGTGTTCACGAGGTTGACAGATAGTGCTAGAGTGTTGTAAGTCTACGGGTGTAGCCGTAGCATTCATGAGGTTGGTAGATAGTAGTGTTGTAAGTTTGCGGGTGTATTTGTAGCATTCATAGGGTTGGCAGATAGTGCTAGAGTGTTGTAAGTCTGCGGGTGTAGCCGTAGCATTCACAGGATTGGAAGATAGTGCTAGAGTGGTGTAAGTTTGCAGGTATAGCCGTAGCATTCACAAGGTTGTCAAATAGTGTTCGAAGTCTTGTAATACTACGGGTGTAGCCGTAGCATTCACAAGGTTGTCAGATAGTGTTAGAAGTGTTGTAAGTCTGCGGGGGTAGCCGTAGCTTTCATTAGGTTGGTAGATAGTATGGGAATGATGTTAGATCACGGGAAGAACCATAGCACCCACCAGTTCTGGTACAACAGTGACGGAATGGCAAGTCCATGGATCGGTTTACAGATTTCCCCAGATGAATTAGACTTGGACAAGCCAGTGATAAGACCATGGGAACACCACATCAGTCATGGGATCAAGGAAGCAATGGATCGTATAAGGTCGTTTGTGATATAAGGCTATAGTTGTTCTTGTAGCATTCACTTGTAGCCTTGGGTTTGGTGACATCAGGATTCGACGTATGGAGCCGATCACTTAGATCAGAAGTTCGTTAGAGCCATAGTGGCAAGATGACTAGTGGAAACTATAGACAGATGAGGATTTCGTTCAGAAGTCACGAGGGGCGACTGCATAGGAGCCTTTGGCTCAGTAACCAGGTAGGAACTCGGTATTTCAAATGTTTGACAAATGAATTGAGACTGGGAAAGTCTTAGTGGATTTTGGAAAGCAGTCGGGAAGTAGCATACTATGTCAAGAAGTTCAGTGTTTCAGGCGGTCCAGTGTTTCAAGTAGATCAGCGTTTTAGGCAGTTCCAATGTTTCGGGAAGTATTGGTGCTTTAAGATTTCATGAATGGACGGAGTATCTAATTGATTTGGGAAGTGATAAGTCACTCGAAGTGGGATTAAATAATCTCTAAGTAGTTGGTTTGACTCTGTTGTGCAGCTCTCGTATGAGTCTAACCGTTGAAGGGATGAATCTTCTACTTGAAGGATTATTTGTGCCTTCTGTCAAGTATAAGTTTTCTGAAGTCGTGTATGGACAGTGACTTGTTTCCTTTTTCAGCAGTAACGTGATGGGTGACAGCTCGGTCTGAGGGGTCTGGCAAGGAGCCAGACCACTACGACCTTAGGGTTCGGATTCTAGGGAAAGTAGGATTGGTTTTACTTGAGAGATGGAGGATTCATTCTTCACCGAGTTTGAAGAACTACTCTAAGGATGGTTCTAGTTGATCGGGATAGGCCAATAAAAGAATAGATTTGGAAGGGTTGTGATTGTTCTACTAGCAGTTAAGGGATTGACGGAGAGTTGTTTCCGGTTGTTTCAGCACATGTGAGCTATCAGGAAGCCAGGTTATGACAGGTTTCAGATCTCAAAAGGTAGAAGTAGCTTGCAAGGGTTGAAGGGTCGAGTTATATCTCTAGGATAGAAGTTTTGATTGCCATGGGAAGGTCATTGATCACGCGGGGTGATGGTTGTACCCTCAGGATGGCAGGTGTCAGTTCTCGTAAGAAACATCAGTTGGTTCATGGCAATTGTTGGGAGCTGTGGGCTTATCGTGTGAGCCATTTTCGTAATAGGTGACTGCGGTGGACTTCGAGGACGAAGTCTAGTTTAAGTGGGGGAGAGTAGTAACAACCGGAATCTAGAAGAATTATAAAAGAAAAAAAAATAAACTTCATTAGAAAGGGCAACTTGTCGATTTCGAGGAGGAAAACTCGACGAGTAGGAATCATTTGGGACGTGGGATTAGAAACCAACTCGACAATTTGGGCAGGACCAACTCGATGAGTTGGACTCGGTTTGGGAAACCCTAAATCCGGGATTTTGCACCCTATTTAAACAACTGAACTCTAGGGTTTTGGACTTATTTCCAGCCTCTAAGCCCCAAACCCTAAATCTCAAAACCCTAATGCATTGTGAGTGTGTGAGCCATTTTTGAGTGATTTTGTGTGCATTAAAGCTTGTGGAAGAATGAGAAGCTTGGGGATTCAAGAAGAGGCTCTTAGATACAAAAACATCTTCCCATTCTCAGCATTTTCGGGTAAGCAAGTCCCCAACTCACTCAATGATTTCTTAGATCTCTTCTAGTTTGATTTATAGATCTTTTGACCCCATTGTGGGAAAAATGATACCCTCCATGTATGTTAAGGATTCCCACTTTCCGATAACATTTGGCCCTTAGAATCATAAAAATGGTCTCAACCCCGTTTTTGTCCAAGAAAAGCCCATGTTCATGGAAGTAGATTGCTATATCTCGAGTTTTGGTGCATTTGAGGCGTTCAAAGCTATCAAGTTGTCAAATTTACAAAAATAGGTTGTGGAAACAATATGGATCTGTATTTTGGAACCTTGGATCTAAGGAGAAAGATGTATCGTCTAGGAATGCAAGGGATTCGGCGAGTTCATAGAAGAACTCGACGAGTTCGGTCGAATATTCTCGATTCTATTCATGGAACTCGGCGAGTCCACAAGGGAGCTTGGCGAGTTGAGTCGTTATGTCCTGATTCAGTTTAAGGTGGAACTCAATGAGTCTGTAAAGGGACTCGATGAGTTGACTCGCTTTATCGCGACCGTGAGTAGCCAAGGAACTCGGCGAGTCAGGGGTGACTCGACAAGTTGGATCGCGATTCAGGGATTCTGATTCATGGAACTCGACGAGTTGATGGACCAACTCGGCGAATTGAGTCAACCAGGATGTTGAATTTGACCAGAATTTTGACTTTGACGTGGAATTTGACCAAGGTTGACCCTTGGAGGGTTATGAAGTACAAAATGGATTCTAGAGGGTAGTTCGATGTAAGGGTTTGGGCCCAATTTGGAAAATTAGGTCATTAATGGGCCTTCATGGATTATATAGTATGGACCTTGATGGGTCAGGGGTGAAATGGTCATTTCACCCCAAGTAAGGATTTTGGATCATGGATTGAGATCCAATTGCTAATTGGGAGATATTTTTATATTGATAGCTTGAGTATGTGTCAGGGCAGCAGCTAAGGAACTATTGTAGTGGACTTCAACAGTATAAGGTGAGTTACCTTCTAGTAGGAGTGGGTCGAAGGCACCAATATCGGCCCACTAGTAGATGATTATAGTAGAGATGATTGTCTTTGTGATAATTGTCTGGTATGCCACTATTTGTTACATTATTTGTGATAGTATGTTATGATATTATGTGATAGTGGTAGGAAGGGGACTAGTCCCCGGACCCGGTTGAGATATACCGGCAGGGTAGGTTGGGCACCCAGATATGTCTGACAGTATGTTATGCTATGTTATTATGTTGTAGTGGTAGGGGTGAAATAGTCCATGTAACCGGTTGAAATAAACCGGAGGGTAGGTCAGACACCTAGATATGCCTGACATGGTAGGTCGAGCACCCAGATATGCTTGACAGGGGTAGGTCGGGCACCCCGGTATGCCTGACAAGGGTAGGTTGAGCACCCAGATATGCTCAGCAGGATAGGTCGAGCACCAGATATGTCTGGCAGTATGTTTATTGTATGGTATGTGGTATGATGGGGGAACTCACCAAGCTTTGTGTTTACGGTATATATTTTGGTTTCAAGTACTTCACTTTCAAAGAAAAGGAGCCAGCACGATCTCTGCGCATCAAACTATGTTTTCCGCACATGAAATCTTTGGGATTATACTCTAATATTGTTTTATGATGACATGTTTTGATTATTGATATACTGATTTGACGTGGGGTGATGTTATGAACGTTTTTATACTATTGGTCTTTATAATAACTTATTTAAAAATGAAATTTTTGGTCATGAATTTTGGGATGTTACACATATTCACAGCATAAATACAATAATAAAAAATCAATAAACATATTATTTCACTTATTCGCAATTTAACATAAAATTCATACAATATTCAAAACTTAAATCAGAATATTCACGACACATTCACAATAAATTCACAATTTAATAGAATCATTCACAAATTAATGGAGTCACTCACAACTTAATGGGGCCATTCACAACTTAGTATATCCAATCATACAACATTCAAAGTTTAAAACAAAACATTCAAAATTTTAAAAAATTACTTACATTATTTATAAACAAAATTAAAAGTAAAGAAAGTAAAAAAATTAAAAAAAAATAAAAAAAAAAGTTTATTTTACAAATTCACAGTTTAATAAGTATATTCACAATTCATTCATAATAAATTCACAAATTAATGGATTCATTCCCAACTTAATGAGACGATTCCTGGTTTAATACATCATACACTAATCACAGGTTAAAACAAAACATTCAAATATTTTAAAATTTATTTATACTATTTATAAAACAAAGTTAAAAGTAAAGAAAATAAAAAAATACAAAAAAGCACAGGAAAAAAAAAGCAATTTAGTTTACAAAATTCACAGTTTAATTTATAAAAATCACAGTTTAATTTATGTTATATTCAGAGTTTAGTGCACTCATTCATAACTTCACCCTTTAAACTATACCACCAGGAGAGGAGATTGTGGTGAAGGAACATATCTGGTATGGGTCTAGAAAGAGATTTAACAGATGATAAGCCAAATCAGAAAGAAAAAAAACGAGTTTTGAAACCAATTAGATAAACAAAAAAAGAGTTGTGGAAGAAAAACAAGTTCAAGAATAACACCTTACGAAGATGACTGTGATTTATGCTTTTTGATGCTCCGATGGTGACACAAATGAGGGAGAACAGATCTGATGTGGATCAAACGATGGTTCAACTGATTCTCGTTGTCAGAACATTGTCAATTTCACCAGAAAACACCAGTTAGGAGTGGATGTGGAAGAGGATGACTTAGATCTACTTGAGACACATCAGATCTGAGAAGAAGAGATAAATGGGAGAGAAATCGAGAGAAGCATTAGATCTGACGGTTTTCAGCGGAGACCAGAGAAAAATAGATGTAGAGGTGGTGTTAGGCGGCAACAACGGTAGATCTGATGGTTTTCAACTTATTCTCGTTGTCAATCTCGCAAGAACTTTGTCGATCTCATCAAAACATTCTCACCATTGATTCTCGTCCTATGTTATGGTTCCAGATCTGAGATATTTCGGCATGTAGTTGTCGTTAGTTTCTCACTAAATCTGAGATATTTCGACGATCTAGATCTGCACCTGACATTTTCTGGTGGTTTAGAGAGAAAAGTAGAAGTTGATGAGGTGGTTTGACGATGTTCACGAAGATATGAAAGAAAATAGAAGCAAAGGAGGTTGACGTTGTTGGTGGTTGTTTGACGTCATCTGAGACGATTCATGTAACACCATAAATTTTACGCCAAATTTGAACTTTTTCAATCATAAATAAAAACCATATAGCATTGTTTACAAAATGTTTTCAAATCATTTCCATCAGAGCGTCCCAAAAATCATAACATAAGGATGAGGAGCGGTACGGTCACGCCTTCGTCTTTCCATGGACTCCTGAAGTACATGAAACAATAAACTGAAAAGTGTAAGCCCGAGGGCTTAGTGAGCTACCCCTAAAATACCAATACCACACGGACAATATCATATCAGTAATAATCAATCAATCGTCATGTATACTGGGCCATCGGCCTGACTGGACCGCCCTACCGAGCCTACAGTCTGTCTGAATCTATTTCGAGCCTTCGGCATGACTGGTCCTCCACGTGGGCGTACAGTCTCCCCGGACCGCTCATAGGGTATGTTGGCCTTCAGCACAAAGTAGGACCGCCTCAACCCAACCAACAAGCAAATAATCATGTGCACCTAACTATCATATATTGGCATTTACAAACATCAAGTATATCTATCTCACTTATCATAATCATAGAATTCTCCTGTAACTAGAGTACCGACCTATCAGGTCACTAACACACCAATCCCTACGGATCATAAAAGCATAACATATTGTCTACCTCGATTCCGAACTAACAAATCATAACCACATGCAACATACCAAAACAATAACAACTAAAGGGCTGACCTTGGTGCCGTAGACCCTATCGATATAGTGAGGATAACTCACCTCGCAGATGTCAACACGAAAGGTAAACTCCAAATTCTCGGATCACTTGACATAGGTTCCACCACCTATCATCATAGTACATCATACTCATAAGTCCTTAACCTTACAAGGTACCCCATAAACCACTAGTCAACCCCTGGTCAAAGTCAAAGTCCTCAATCAAGGTCAACAGTCCATGTTGACCTTAACTTGTCGAGTACCCTTGGCTACTCACCGAGTTCCCTAAAGTATATTCCAACTCGCCGAGTCATCGGAGTGACTCGTCGAGTTCCTTTGATCCTCGATCAAACTTAAGATCACACGTCGAGTTCCCTCCTTGCAACTCGACGGATACACACGCATACATAATCTAGGGAAAACTCATCCGACTCGTCGAGTTGTTCTTCAACTCGTTGAGTCTTATGGCGATCTTCATCGGACTCGCCGAGTTGTTCATCCAACTCGTCGAGTTCCCGACCATCTTCAAGTGACTCGCCGGGTCAACCTTGCGACTCACCGAGTCCATTCAGTCATTTAATCATGCAGACAACTTTAAGCCATGACAAGGCCCCAAATTGCAGATCCAACCTCCTTAGGCCTGCTTGTCACGTAAAGTTGCAAACTTTACGTGCATGCAAGGCTCCAATGACTCAAAAAACCCAAACTAAGCTTGAAATGGGGTTTTACACTTAGCGAGGGGATCAAACTTGCCAAAGCTAAGAACTTTATGGTCCTTCAATTCATAGAGAGTTCAGATCTGAAGTTACAACTTCAGATCTTGGCCCATACTCTAGGAAATGACTTTATAACCCAACCAAGAACCCTAATCTCCAACCAAGGAGGTCTAGAACGAAATAGAAAGGAGGATAACAGCTTGATACCTTCCCAAGAGATGACAACTGGAGTAGATCCGGATTTTCCCCCAAGCTTCTTGCTTCGAACCACTTGCTTCCCAAGCTCTTTCCCACCAAAATCCTCCTCCAAGGCTTCAAACACACAATGGGCACACGCACGCGTCTTAGAGTTTAAGGAGGCTCTCAAAGACTGTAAAGGGGCCAAAGGATGCTAAGGCTTCTTTAAATAGAGGTGCAAACCCGGGGCTTTAAGGTTTCCACTGTCAGCTCCTACTCGCCGAGTCCCCCCATGGACTCGTCGAGTAGGTCACTTAACCTGCAACCCCATCCCGCTGCTACTCGACGCGTAGGTCAACCAACTCGTCGAGTAGAGCTTAACCCAACAAATCTTATATAAGTCATACCTGAGAATCGGGGCGTTACAATTCACCGGATCAACGGTGGAGACGAGAAATCGGAGGTTCTAGATCTGCAATTTCGACAACAGATGTAGGTGTTATCTCCGGTGATACGAGGATGCCACGAACAAGGAAAGTAACGGTGGTGGGCTGGCTGTCGACGGTGGTGGTTGTGATGGTTTCATAAGAAGCTGTTGAAATAAATGAGATGATATTATTTTGTTTTTGGAAAATTGTAAGAGAATAAGATCATATCTAAACTAATAGACGTGAACTTATGGAATGTTTAAAAAAAAAATACCATTATGTCCTTTTACCTTTTTGTCATTTATAAAACTTTTTATAAAATCAAAATATTTAAAAATGAACCCTGCAAGTACGTGCCCCCATATGATATGGATTCAGCTACACCAGATGGACAAGACATTACCCATGTCATGTCATGGATTGGGTATCACCACAACTCAAGGCTCAAGTATCTTGTAATTATTTCATGGTTAGCATGAAGGTATTGATAATGTATCAATTAATATCTAAAAATATCAGGTGCTTTGGTTGCGAGGCAGGAATGGTAGAAAAGATTTTGGCCGCATGTGTTTTAGCCTGTAACGTTACTTTAAACAAATAGAACACACCCAACACTCCTCTCAAAGAGTAAAGAGTATTATTATTCATTTCATTTATTTGGGGGATGGTACGTTATTATTCCAGGAATAACAATTAAGTAATCAAAATCTCATCTCAGGGAGCAAGCAAAGCAACTAAGCAAAGTGGGTGTTGGGTAAACCCAAACCAACCAGATCTTTTCCCGACAGAAAAGAGAAAAAGAAAGAGGGCCACATCAATTGCAAGATGGAGCCAAAATCCTGCCCATCATGGCATCATCACACTCCAAATCCTGAGTGTGAATGAATTTCAAGATTTCAACTTTGGGGGCCACAGCAGCAGCATTCAACCAGCTAAATAATTAAGGATCAACCCTACTACATCGGTTCA